>NC_133368.1:35053368-35140798 GCF_049309525.1 Garra rufa | reverse complement strand
AATTTGAAATTTGAGACTTGAGACAGGGTGTGGTGTTGAACATGAAAAGTTAAGCAGTCTCATCTGTTTATCTGTTCTCTTAAAAATAAATGCTTATATTCTAAAACTATATTATCCTGAAAATGTGAACAAACATAAATGCGATTAAAAGTGGTATTAAAATTAAAATATGAAAATTAAAATGACAGGTAATAATGGATTATGACGGAATTTTTACGACCCTGTCCGTCAAAATGACGGGCAATGTTAAAGTCTAACGCAACCTCTGATATATATATATATATATATATATATATATATATATATATATATATATATATATATATATATATATATATATACACATACATACATACAGTGAAGTCAATAAGTATTTGATCACCCTGTGATTTTGCAAGTTCTCTTACTTAGAAATCATGGAGGGGTCTACAGTTTTCAGCATAGGTGCATTTCCACTGTGAGAGACAGAATCTAAAAATAAAAATCCCTAAATCACATTGTATGATTTTTTTTAACAATTTATTTGTGAATTACTGCGTCAAATAAGTATTTGATCACTTGCTTATCAGCCAGATTTCTGACCCTCAAAGACCTGTTATTTTGCTTTTAAATATTCCAGCTACACTCTGCTCATGAATCTAAATTAGTAGCACCTGTTTGAGGTCGTTAGCTGTCATAAAGACACCTGTGCACCCCACAATCAGCCAAAGTCTAAGTAGCAACATGGTCAAAACCAAAGAGCTGTCAAAAGACACAAGAGACAAAATTGTAGACCTTCACAAAGCTGGAAAGGGCTACGGGGCAATTGCCAAGCAGCTTGGTGAAAAAAGAACAACTGTTGGAGCAATTGTCAGAAAATGGAAGAGGCTAATGATGACTGTCAATGTCTCTCGGACTGGGGCCCCACGGAAGATCTCACCTCGTGGGGTATCAATGATTCTAAGAATGGTGAAGAATCAGCCCAGAACTACACAGGATTAGCTGGTCAATGCTGTGAAGAGAGCTGGGACCATCTTTTCCAAGGCTAATATTAGTAATACACTAAGACGTCATGGTTTAAAATCTTGCATCGCATGGAAGGTTCCCCTGCTTAATTCAGCCCATGTCCAGGCCCGTCTGAAGTTTGCCAGGGACCATCTGGATGATCCAGAGGAGTCATGGGAGAAAGTCCTGTGGTCAGATGAGACCAAAGTAGAACTATTTGGTCTTAACTCCATTCGCCGTGTTTGGAGGAAGAAGAATGATGAGTGTCATCCCAATAATACCATACCTATAGTGAAGCATAGGGCTGGAAGCATCATGCTCAGGGGGTGTTTTTCTGCACAAGGGACAGGACGACTGCACTGTATTAAGGAGAGGATGAACGGGGCCATGTATTGTGACATATTGGGTCAGTCAGAGCATTAAAGATGGGTCATGGCTGGGTCTTCCAACATGACAGTGACCCAAAGCACACAGCCAGGAAAACCAAGGAGTGGCTCCGTAAGAAGCCTAGCCAGTCTCCAGACCTAAATCCAATAGAAAATAGAGCTCAGCAACAGGCACGAAACCTGACAGATCTAGAGAAGATCTGTATGGAGGAGTGGGCCAAAATCCCTCCTGCAGTGTGACACAGTAATTCACAAATAAAATATAAATAAATTGTAGACCCCTCCATGATTTCTAAGTAAGAGAACTTGCAAAATCATAGGGTGATCAAATACTTATGGACCTCACTGTGTATATATATAATATATATAAATACGTTACCTCTTCATTAAATAGTTTGCCGCTTTCTCTTTACAGAGACTTTGTCCTCTCTCGTGACCTAATGGATCAGCGATTATGTCAGACTGCGTGAGTTTTTTCCCCATCATTAGATGTGCTCCATGCTCTTTTAGCTCAAGGTCATTGATATTGAGGCAATCAGGAAGCTGACACATTGTTTTCATAGGTGACTGAGTTCTCAATGAAGACTGTAATGTGAATTTGGGACTTGTTAGCATGAGAGAGGCAGAGCATCAGTGTCACACACTACAACAACATGGGTCACTAAACAAGCACACTAGGTGATAAATGTTACATGTAACTCACTACACAAACAGTGCAGTATTTGTTTTATTTAATTTCAGCCTTTTCTACACAGACATTAGCTGGGTCGCAGGTGTATTGTCACAATAAGACATGCCTCACTGAGTGACTCCATTTCCTTGACCTGCTAAATGCCTGAGGTTAGCCAACCCGTTGTCTCACCGGTGACACAAAAACATCTTTCAAACCTTGTTAAAAAGAGTTCACGCAGCATGAGCCTTTGCTCTGATGTAAATCAAGATGCGCTGTTCATATTCATGTCATTGTTACTTCACTTCATTTATATTTGACATTTTTCCCTCTCTAATTTTCTGTCACAGGAGATATTTTAATGAGAATAAAGTTCAGCAGTCTGTCACCATTATTACGTTTCCAGCAAGCACGCAAAACCACATTTAACTTCTTGAACTTTTGTGGCACATTATAATGATGGTAGTTTTACGCAATTAAAATATGAAACAAATTGGGTCATTTTCAAAATGACAAAGAGAAACCTGCTCATGTTGATTCGAAGGTCACAACTGTCGTTTGAATATCATCAAATATTTGACACTGTCTCTCAAATCACACAATCCTGTTATATTGTCAGGGAATTTTGACAGCTCCTGTCCGTGGAGATGTACTTTTTGTCATTTCAGCTCATTAGAGAATATTTCAAATATTTCAACGTATGTTTCTTACTGTCTACTCCTTGTATTGAGAGCGAATTGTAAATTCTCAATGCATATATTTGCTCCCCAGCTCTGTTGAAATGCCTTTTGTGTTTAAATGTTTTCTCTTTGCATTTCTCTTTGCTTTGAAAATGGCCTCTTAGTGGCATTCTTAATAGTCTTGCTGGAAGAGACACCTCTAAATAATAAGCATTCCATTAGAGATGGTGTCTGGAGCAAAGATCAGTGATCTCGTCTATGTACGGTACTTCTACGTGAAGTGACATGACATGTCCCTCTGTAATTATGCGAGATATCACACGTGCACTGCGGGCTAATTAGGAGCTTACTTAGAAAGAGTAGACATGCCAGTCTGAGCTGGGAATATTGTAGCAATTAATTCAGTGCTATTTGACTTCATAATTTGGAGATAACAGCTCTTGCTCATTTGATTTTCAATGTCACCTTCACAGGTACTGAATCTTAAAGTGGAGATTCAAAGAAATGCAAGGAGAAAGGCGCCGATGCAGGAAATCACATCTCGTTCGCATCAGGTTTAAATACGCAACATTTGCTAATATACCAACGTGTCCCTATGGCCACAAAATGTTATTCTGCAGCATAAATTCATCAGCCCTGAGACCATTTGAGGTAATTTATAATTGGTGGAACATTCTAGCTGACTTCCAGGCGCTAGTTGAAAACAAGAGCTACTGGTGGAGGCCCATGGGAGAATTGTCACATTGGTTTTGTTGTTGCGGAGCTGATAATGGCCTGCCCAATCCAATTAAAGTATGGACTTTTACGACAACAGTTTTAATATGACAAAATTCTATGTCTCCGCCTCGTGACTCACGTTCCTACTCTGGAGTCCTCTGTCTAAATGTCTCTTTGAATTATCACAGGAGCGCTTTGAAGTTTTCATATGTCATTTATGCAAGTGGAAACTTGCCTGTCCCAATCAGCCCCAGCCGTTGGAATTCAGTATCCATTTGACAGGTGTACCAGCCGCTGACTTCATAGGGCCTTGTTTTACTTCCTAATTTCGCCGCCATTGACACGACTCATTTTCTGCCTCGGTGCAGACACGGACTTTGACAAATGAGGCCATAGGGATGAGTTACGGCCTAGCCACTGTCGTGTTCCCAAAGCCCTGTACTCGGCAGGATGTCCAGCAGATTCTCTGCTTCGCATCGTAATCCCATTACCTCACCGCCTGTGCTAGCACACCAAGGCTGCGGTGCTAGTGGATATATTGCAAAGTGAGCGAATGACATCAGTCAGACTAGCTGATTCCAGTGAAAAGCACTACTTTGTGTTTCTGTGGTGCTCTCTGGAAAATCCTGACTAGTCTAAATGATAGCTTGAGTTTTGTCAGGAAACCTGTTTGTTGAAGATATGTTTGTGTTTATTGTTTACCTTTTGAGTCATTCACTGAATGATCTCATTAAAACCGCCAGAGCGGTTACTGAATCAACATCGGTACTTGATATTTTAATTTATACAACAGTTGGTTCTGATCCTCAAATTTTATTGGCCAAGGTTTCATGATTCGATACGATTCTGATTCTATACGATTCTGAAAATAAGAGGGATCATACAAAATGCATGTAATTTTTTATTTACTGAGCTGAATAAGATATTATATAAAAGACATTTACATATAGTCCACAAGAGAAAATAATAGAATTTGCAAAAAATGATCCTGTTTAAAAATTTACATACACTTGATTCTGAATACTGTGTTGTTACCTGAATGATCCACAGCTGTGGTATTTTTATTTATTTATTTTTTTTAGTGATAGTTGTTCATGAGTCCCTTGTTTGTCTTGAACAGTTAAACTGCTCGCTGTTCAGCAGTCTGTCACCAGCAAGTGCGCAAAACCACATTTAACTTCTTGAACTTTTGTAGCACATGATAATGATGGTGTTTTTATGCAATTAAAAGATGAAACAAATTGGGTCATTTTCAAAATGACAAAGAGAAACCTGCTCATGTTGATTTGAAGGTCACTACTGTCGTTTAAATGTCATCAAATATTTGACACTGTTTCTCAAATCACACAATCCTGTTATATTGTCAGGGAATTTGGTAATATCGACAGCTTCTGTCCGTGGCGATTTACTTTTTTGTCATTTCAACTCATTAAAGAATATCTAAATTTTAAATATTTCAACGTATGTTTCTCACTGTCTACTCCTGGTATTCAGAGTGAATTGTGTATTCTCGGTGCATATATTTGCTCCTCAGCGGAACTGGGCTAATTTCATACTGTTGCCGTGGGTTGTTGTTCATGTCCGTGAGTTGAAGTGGCCCCAATAATGTAATATTTAGCCCTTGTAACAGTAATTTTCACCACAAAATGTGTATTTTATCCCCTGAGGGGCAGTAAAAGCCTTCTTTAGCGGTCTGATGTGTTTTTGTAAGAAAAATATCCACATTGAAAATGTAAGAATCACTTACTCAGTTGTACACGGGACTTGCTGCTTTGGGAAGGGGCGTGGAAGGACTGAAACGCAGTCTAAGCTGTTCGCCAATCGCAACGCAGTGGGACTGCTAACCAATCACAACATATTTCGTTTTTCGGAAGGCAGATTTTCATCAAACTAATCGAGCCATTTGTGCCAGCCTGGGGAGAAATCAATTGTAATAATGTAAATTATGTAAAAAATAATGCGTTTTTTTTGCTTTTAAAAGAGCATAATAGGACCCCTTTAACGCTGGATTTTAGTTACACAACCTTAGAAACAGCAAATATCAACATCAGCTGATGTCAGTATTGGACATCAAATTATAATTGACATTAGATGTTGAATTAACATTGAATTTTAATCACCTGATCTCGCAACCGAAATTTAACAAATATAAGTTATGCAGAAAACAGTTTTCTCCCAAAATCATTGATACTATGGAAGTTGTGATGGAGCAGTTAGCAAGTTATTTGTGGTCATATGGGAGATTCAGGTTTGAATTCATGTTGTGTCCAAGTCCTATTGCTTATTATTTCTTGTCTACTCTCTCTATAATAAAAAAGGCTCTGTCTGCTAGTTACTTAAGTGTGGAAAAACAACATTTCATATATTTCTTTACCTCAATAGGCCAGCATTCTTTGCATGTACAAATCAGTGCTATTATTCAGATGTACAATGCACATTTGATGAATATGAATAAGCGGTGAAGTAGTGCTTCAGAAATACATTTTGACTGCGTAAGATTCTGTTTTTCAAGAATTTTTCTAAAGCAGATATAGGTATTCATTGTGCCATTTCATTGTCATAAACATGACTGACCCTTTCAGAACAAAAAATTAGCTTTTTCCAGACATTAGACTGCAACTACTTTTGTAAATCCTTTTTCATCTTCAATCAAAAGAAAAGCAGAGACAGCTTGGTTTCCATGCATGATATTTTTGATTTATGAATATGCAAATTAGCTTTAAATACCATCTTGCATATGACAGTCTCACAATGAATAATGGTTATGCAAGTGTGGCATTCATAAACAAAAGACTTCAACTGCACATTGTTGCGTGTGTAAATGAACAAAACTCACTTTGAACAATGACAACAAATGGAAGACGAAAAACTGCAAGCTTCTGAAACCATTTTTCAGCAGTATTTTTCTTTAATGCATCATTCTTTTGTTTTGTGCCATGTTATACAACTCATTTAAAGAGAGATTTTCTAAAGCTCACAGAAAACGATTTGCAGTACATAAAATACATTTATTTTCTCAGTTTCTTAATTCATTACCTCAAATTGTCTCTAATTGTGTCTCTGATTATGACAAAATAAACAATCTGTTACCCTTTTTTTTTAAATCCATAATTTTGGATAAAGGGTTTATGTGCTTTATTTAGGTGATTCGTTAGTTTTGATAAATAGAGATTATTGAATAAAGGTATGAAGCCACTATACCTGCAGCAGGTGGCAGATATTGATTAGTTTGAGCCAGTTTTCAAGATAAATTATTAAATATTTTTTTTAAAAAGAGATTATCTGCTAAAAATGTTTGTTCTTCGGTTTTTTAATGAGGCTTATGTAATGGCAGTGGATCTTTTATCCAATACCTGGTCAGGTTGCTTGACACAAATTGGTCTGACAGTTTCTAGATCTCTAATATGTTGTTTAAAAGTTTATCTTAGACCCAAAAGCAATGCTTTTTTTTTTTTAAAGAGTTGAGCTATAGCTTTAGTTATAAAGTTTTACCCCCCCCCCCCCCCCAAAAAAAAAAACAACTGTGCTTGTCATATTCCCAATGGCTTCTTACAAAGAGTACTCTCGTGTTTA
The DNA here is from genome assembly GCF_049309525.1 of Garra rufa. NCBI lineage: Eukaryota > Metazoa > Chordata > Actinopteri > Cypriniformes > Cyprinidae > Garra > Garra rufa. The sequence goes on along the minus strand of NC_133368.1, from coordinate 35,133,788 downwards.
TGTTGTCATCCCCTGTGGTGGTGCGTTTTTATATTAAACTACAGAAATACATAGATGTGCTTTTGTGAGACAAATGTAGGCACGCTTCTCTTCGGGCATGAAGTCTTTTCTTCTCTCCCATGATTCCTCTACATTGTGAGGGAGCACAAAGCACTGCTGCTCATGGGGCTCCTTTGAAAGTGTGTGTTTGTTGGGGGGGTGGTGGGGCGCTTGGCCTCTGAGTGATGGTGTGCATCTCAGGGAGCCGGGGTCAGCAATCGATTTCTCAACTCGCTCGGTGAATGCACTAATCAGGCTCACTAGAGCTCCCTTGAGCGATGCAGCTCTGCCTGTGTCTTTGTCTTAGTCATCTCAGCCTGGAGTTTAGCTGCATGGGAGACTTCATACAAGATGAAGACATTTTTATAGAATTGTATACTATACTTGAGCTCACACTGGGCTGTATTTACTAACCATGCATGCATGTGTAAAACATGTGAGAAATAAAGGTGAGGGTTTTATTGAACTGTAAAATATAAACAACTTTTGAAATATTGAATAAATTAAAATAACAGTGTTTTTTTTATCACTCCTGAAGATAATATAATATAATAGAATAGAATAGAATTTAAAGATATCTATCTGTCTATCTTTCTGTCTGTCTTTTTTATCTGTCTTTCTATCTGTCTATCTTTTTTGTCTGTCTTTCTTTCTTTCCATCTGTCTTTCTTTTTTTATCTGTCTGTCTGTATGTCTGTTTCAGTCTGTCTTTGCCTGTCTTTTCTTCCTTTCTGTTTTTTCTGTTTTTTAATCTGTCTGTCTTTTTTTCTTTCTTTCTTTCTTTCTTTCTTTCTTTCTTTCTTTCTTTCTTTCTTTCTTTCTTTCTTTCTTTCTTTCTTTCTTTCTTTCTTTCTTTCATTCCATCTGTCTGTCTGTCTTTTTTCTATCTGTCTGTTTCAGTCTGTTTTTGCCTGTCTTTTTTCCTTTCTGTTTTTTTTTCTTCAGTTTCTTTCTTTCTTTCTTTCTTTCTTTCTTTCTTTCTTTCTTTCTTTCTTTCTTTCTTTCTTTCTTTCTTTCTTTCTTTCCTTATTTCTTTATTTCTTTCGTCCTTCCTTCTGTCTGTCTTAATGCATAATTATTTTTTCTATATATTCTTTCTTTTTCTTTCCATCTGTTTGTCCTTCTATCTTTCTTTCTTGTCTGTCTTTCTGTCTGTTTGTCTATCTATCTGTCTATCTGTCTATCTGTCTATCTGTCTATCTATCTATCTATCTATCTATCTATCTATCTATCATCTATCATCTATCTATCCATCTATCCATCTATCCATCTATCCATCTATCTATCTATCTATCTATCTATCTATCTATCTATCTATCTATCTATCGATCTATCGATCTATCGATCTATCGATCTATCTCGATCTATCGATCTATCGATCTATCGATCTATCGATCTATCTATCATTATTATTCTTGTAAAAATGTCTGTCTGTCTGTCTGTCTGTCTGTCTGTCTGTCTGTCTGTCTATCTGTCTGTCTATCTATCTTTTTTATTTATCTTTCTTTCTTTCTTTCGTCCTTCCTTCTGTCTGTCTTAATGCATAATTATTTTTTTCTCTTTCTTTCTTTCCATCTGTCTGTCCTTCTGTCTTTCTTTCTTTCTTGTCTGTCTTTCTCTGTCTTAATGCATAATTATTTTTTTCTATCTGTCTTTTTTCCATCTGTTTGTCTGTCTGTATTTCTATCTGTCTGTCTGTTTGTCTGTCTTTCTGTCTTTATAACTTTCTATCTGTCTGTATGTCTTTCTGTCTGTTTATCTTTCTATCGATCTATCGATCTGTCTATATATCTTTTTTATCTTTCTTTCTTTCTTTCTTTCTTTCTTTCTTTCTTTCTTTCTTTCTTTCTTTCTTTCTTTCTTTCTTTCTTTCTTTCTTTCTTTCTTTCTTTCTTTCTTTCTTTCTTTCTTTCGTCCTTCCTTCTGTCTGTCTTAATGCATAATTATTTTTTTGTATATGACTTTCTTTTTTTCCATCTGTCTGTCCTTCTATCTTTCTTTCTTTCTTGTCTGTCTTTCTATCTGTCTTAATGTATAATTATTTTTTTCTATCTGTCTTTTTTCCCATCTGTTTGTCTTTCTGTCTGTCTTTCTGTCTGTCTCTTTATCTGTCTGTCTGTCTTTATATCTATCTATCTATCTATCTATCTATCTATCTATCTATCTATCTATCTATCTATCTATCTATCTATCTATCTATCTATCTATCTATCTATCTATCTATCTATCTATCTATCTATCTATCTATCTATCTATCTATCTATCTATCTATCTATCTATCTATCATTATTATTCTTGTAAAAATGTCTGTCTGTCTGTCTGTCTGTCTGTCTGTCTGTCTGTCTGTCTATCTATCTGTCTGTCTATCTATCTTTTTTATTTATCTTTCTTTCTTTCTTTCATCCTTCCTTCTGTCTGTCTTAATGCATAATTATTTTTTTCTCTTTCTTTCTTTCCATCTGTCTGTCCTTCTGTCTTTCTTTCTTTCTTGTCTGTCTTTCTCTGTCTTAATGCATAATTATTTTTTTCTATCTGTCTTTTTTCCATCTGTTTGTCTGTCTGTCTGTTTGTCTGTCTTTCTGTCTTTATAACTTTCTATCTGTCTGTATGTCTTTCTGTCTGTTTATCTTTCTATCGATCTATCGATCTGTCTATATATCTTTTTTATTTTTCTTTCTTTCTTTCTTTCTTTCTTTCTTTCTTTCTTTCTTTCTTTCTTTCTTTCTTTCTTTCTTTCTTTCTTTCTTTCTTCCTTCTGTCTGTCTTAATGCATAATTATTTTTTTGTATATGACTTTCTTTTTTTCCATCTGTCTGTCCTTCTATCTTTCTTTCTTTCTTGTCTGTCTTTCTATCTGTCTTAATGTATAATTATTTTTTTCTATCTGTCTTTTTTCCCATCTGTTTGTCTTTCTGTCTGTCTTTCTGTCTGTCTCTTTATCTGTCTGTCTGTCTTTATATCTATCTATCTATCTATCTATCTATCTATCTATCTATCTATCTATCTATCTATCTATCTATCTATCTATCATTATTATTCTTGTAAAAATATGAATAAAATTAATTATTAAATAATAAAATGATATAAATATTACAATATTACACTAATAGAATGTGGATACAAAGTAAATGTATGTGAATCTGGCTCAAATTTTATAAGAACCTTTTCTCTGCACTTAGATTTCATTTATTAGTGCACGAGACCCACTTAGATTCATGAGTAGCACTGTGTGAGAGCCCAAGTATAATTAATGCAAATTTAAAAGTAACTCAGTTATGGCTGTTTCATAATGATCAAATGTTTCCCATTTAAACTATATGTTCAAAATTTGACATGTTATATGATCTGACACGAGCACATCCGGGATTAAAAAGTTAACTGGTCCCAATGCGATCACGGCAGTCATCAGACGTCCATCTCAGGACTGCTGAATGCGTCGGAGATGTGACCAGAGCAAGACAGTCTTTTAATGCCTATTGTTGGGCCGATCAGACTGAAAATGAAAATGAGACTGACTTCCAATAATTCTGAAAGCCTGCTTCCATTGTTCTTGTTCTTTCTTCCTGTCAGGGGGAATTGATGGAGTGCACTGCGGTCTAGAAACGGGAGGAAGAACTGCAGATAAGGGAATAATGCCATAGCACTGAAGTGAGGAGGATCCACTCTCTAGGGAGCACATCTCAACAAACTCAGACACATGGGAGAAATTGCAGCTTGGTCTTCGCTCAAAAATTACATTTGAGGTCCGCTGGGACATCAGCCGATGGGTGGTAGGAACAATCAATTGTTTTGTGTTTTTTCCGGTCGCATGGCTGCAAATAAAACCCACAGAAGGCGTGAGATCCAACAGTTATCATCACACTAGAGAGAACCTGACAGTATCCAATAAAGTTCATTTACGCTTTATTTTTCAATGTCTCTGAAATGCTAATGTACTTTGAACAATACCTGATGTTTTCCAGCTCGGCGGGACGCAGTGAATTCAGAGAATTTGTTGCTGCTAATTAGCATGGCCTAATTTACATTGAAGCAGGAAGTGAACTCCACATCTATTTTTAGGTATCGTGCAGGTATGCATCATCATCAGCATGACTGCGTCCTGCATTTCTGTAATTCGCTTCTAATTAGATGAGGAAATCACAAGGAAAGTAGGTTGAAATTCTTTTTTAACAAGATAGCATGTTGGTTCAGGCAGTTTAATAGGTTGCACAGAGGTTGCAGTGCGGCGCTCCCTGAGGCAAACCCATGCGTTTCTTGCCCACAGCGTACAGGTGGTACGGGCAAACAGAAATAGGGAACTTTTTCAAATTATGGTGAGCTGTGGAGAGGCAGGTCATGTCGATGGAACACCAGGCTTGTCTCATTACGCCCACTCAATCCCTCATTAGAAAAGCCCAGGCGCTCTGAGTGGGGCGAGACAGAGACCAAATGCATCTCGGCATTCTTTCATTACCTGCCAAGGCCGTCAGGACCACATAAACACTGACGGCTCATAATGAGATAGTGATGGAGAGAAATGACCAAACAGTGGAGTGATTGCCATGACAGGCAGGCTAATATGGAGGATGAGACCCACGGATGGCAGGCGGTACTCTGACAAACATGGTGAGGAATTCTGATTGAAGGCAAGTGGTTGAAATTCTTTTTCCTTCTCGTCCATCTCAACAAAACTGTCAGGGCTGCCTCTGTCTCTAAACGTAGCTCCCATACCCGGTTGACTGCTCCAACCTTCATATTTACACCCAGAGCTTGAGAGGTTATGGATCTGGTCTGCTGGTAAATGCTCATGTAATCTCATTTGGTATTAATGCAAACAAAAATGGGATTGCAGGGCGTTCAATTCAACAGCTGTCCGGACGCCTCCGCCGTTGCTTAGCCGTCAGGTAAAAATGTAATAAAAATGGTCCGAAAGTTAGAAGTGCGAGCAGAAAGGACCCTCAAGCCTGTAAAACGATACCCAGCAAATTGCTTCGAGCAGTGTTTGAGTTATTTTGGGCTGTGTTAAAAAAAAAAGGTCACGTCACATGCTGCGTAGTGGTGTAGGGCTACTTTACTAGACAGGTAGTTCTGAGTTCCTGTTTTATAAAAGGACTGCAATTCGATCAGAGGCTCTACCCGTGAGCTAATCATCAAGGTAGCACAAGCGTCTGTACCTGAAATCTGTACAGGCGGATGGCGCTCATGGCTGATGATTGAATCGCTGTCCGTGGTGCTGAAGATCCCTGCGCAGTCCTCCAGATTGATTCTGCAGTGCTCCACAGGTGCAGAACCACAGTCTGGGCCTCATTAACTGATAGTGGCTGATATGGAAATATCAGCGGGGAAAAAGTGAATCAGAAAGAGAGCTTAGACTGCGACTGTCACACAGGGGCTGGCAGGGTGCTGACAGGATCTCAACAGTCCACTGTTTGTGGTAAGAATGCAGAAGTGAAACTTTCTTAGGAAGTTTTTTTTTTTTGGAATCTGAATGTGAAAACTACCACAATATGAAAACAATTTCTGTTCATGGTGTCTGATATTTTAATAACAGTGGGAAATTTCAAATGACACTGTGAAGTAAAAAATGTAAAACTGAACTGAATTGATGACAGTCTAATGGTGTTACCTGTAATTTGTTTTCGAATTCAGTTGAGATTTAAACGTGTGTAATTATTGTGCGAAATGTTTTTTTTTTAAACAGGTTTACCAAATGTTTCACCAGTCTACCACTAGTCAGACAAACAAATAGTTCCATCGCCAAAATTTACACCATTTGATGAGCCAATGTTGGCACGTCCGCCTGGACGGATGTTAGTTGTCTTTAAGTTTACATACACCTTGCAGAATCTGCAAAATGTTAATTATTTGACCAAAATAAGAGGGATCATACAAAATGCATGTTATTTTTTATTTAGTACTGATCTGAATAAGATATTTCACATAAGACATTTTCATATAGTCCACAAGAGAAAATAAGAGAATAAAAATGACCCTGTTCAAAAGTTTACGGGTGTAAACTTTTGAACAGATGTGTACATTTTTCTTATTTTGCCTAAAATATCATATTTTTCATCATTTCTTTTTTTTTCAATTAGTACTGCTCTTCAGAAGCTACAGAAGATACTTGTTTCCAGATAGCAAAATAGGTTAAATTTACCCTGTTCAAATTCTTGAAGCTCTTAATGCATCGTGTTTCCTTCTGAACCATCAGTGAGTGTTTATGTAATAGTTGAATATGAATCAGTTGTCCTCAGTGTGAAAAGATGGATTTCAAAATCATACAGTCTGTATTGAAGAGTAGAAAGGGTTCAGATACTCAAAAATGCTGAAAAACCAAATAATTTGTGGGACCTGAAGGATTTTTTCTGAAGAACAGCAGGCAGTTTAACTATTTTGGACAAACTATCAACAAACAACTATCAATAAACAAAGAAAAAACAGCTGTGGATCATTCAGGTAACAACACCGTATTAAAAATTGAAATTGAATATTGAAAATGCATAAATTAAACTCTTATTTTCTCTTGTGGACTATATGTAAACATCTTTTATGTGAAATATCTTATTCAGGTCAGTACTACATAAAAAAAAACATTTATTTTGTATGATCCCTCTGATTTTGGTCAAATAATTAACATTTTGCAGATTCTGCAAGGTGTATGTAAACTTTTGACTAAACATTTTTCTTGATATTAATGTTATTTAATCTTGACATAAATTTGAACGAGTTCACATTTTAATAGATAACAAGTTTACAACTTGTTATGATGATAAAAGGACTGTACAAATATTAACCATAATAAACTGAAGGCTGACAGTAACAGCACAATTTAAAGGCAGGGCAAAATAGGTCTCTAAGCCTCTTATTGCTAATTTGAGCAACGTTTAAATGAACAGCAGCAATTAAGAAGGTCAATGTTTTGGTATAATAATGAGGTGCTAATGGTATTGTGTAATGCTGAAGATCGCTTTAATGACGAAAAATAAGTACTTTATGTTACTTCCATGTAATCACTCCAATCCACCTACTGAAGAAAACACCTCAAGCGATAGTGTGTTTGATTTTATTTGGTGGCAGAAAGTGAAAACAGAAGCTGTCACTTTGCCACCCACAAACATTACAGAGTTAGCTGAGGGTTTGAAGGGTGAGTCATTAAATCAAATCATTTCTGTGAAAGGAGCTATTTAACTATTAGTGCTGGACTTTAATTGAGAGCATAATAACAACCCTCTTGTGATGTCCAATTACATTTGATGAAGTTTTCAAACTTTTTAATGGAAAAGGAAGAAGTCAAGGCCAAACATTAAGGAAACAAATAACAGAAAAACACAACTGTTAGGCCAGAATCAAATTGTGTACCTAAGGGATATATAACACTTTTAATGTTTAGTAAATTTCCTTTAGTATAATGTTGTTTTTATGTTAAGTTTATCACAATCAAATACATTCTAGGGTTTGAATGATACTGGCTTTTGATATTGACATTTGCGGTGATGTTTTTCACATAATCAACTTCTTTTAGAGTGTAGATTTATTAAAAGAGCTGATTTATGAGTTGTAAATTATAGTTTACATCTAAATTATGCAGTTAACGTTTGTTTTTGTCTGCAGGAGCATCAGAGCTGAAAAGTGTTGTGAGATACGCTGCTGTGATCTGCACATACCTCGAAACAATTTATAATTTGATGGCTTTACATTTATTGGACACAACAGAATTAGACTGTCAGTCTGTGTAGTAGTTCCACTTTAACTTTCAAGGTTCATCTCATTTGTACCAAGCTGTCTCCTCATATTAACTTCCTAACCTCTGGCAGGTGGTGGTTATGTCAACATGTTTATGATTGAATCAGACACACTGTTGCTCTGCAGTAATGGAATGTAAAGTGTTGCATTACAAAATGTTTATTTTAGTTCTGCTGACTAAAAAAATAATGTTTACTTTGCCTCTGGAGATAACCATTCTGCATTTCCTGGCTCTTCAGATTCTCAGAAGTAATTCATCATTTAATCATAGCATGCAAGTTTCTGGGTTTTGTCCAAAACAAAGTCAGTGTACTTTTGTTGAGTTATAGACAAGAGTGTAATTCACTGTTTAGTGAAGTGCAGTCTGTGGCATTCTGGGTATTTTCAGAATACTTAGACTGAACTTATATTTTGTTCGAAAGAATCACATAGTTTCTAAGAGTTCCATTTTGTGTGCATCACTGTTTGTAGACTTGCTGTTATGTAGATGGGGGAAAAAAATCAACATTTATTTTCCTTTCATAACGGATATGTGAAAAGAGATTTCAAAGCCTTCTGTAATTATACAGTGTCTAAAAGCAAGCATATCCATTAGGACTGTATAGTTATAAACTGAACTCCATTCAGATTTTGATTGATTAGAGTACATTTCTAGACATATATTATGTATAATGGACATGTGTATGGACATATATTATGCGTGGCAGTGTTTCAGACTAATTTAAACTGTTAACTTTTGGGAATCTTGCTACAATGGTCACACTGTAGGTTTTTGATTCAATAAAAATGCTCAGAAGAGTAATTTGTTCATGGAAAGACTCGCACTGTAAGTTGTGACACTCTTATGCAATGAAAAATGCTCCATAAATTCAAGACAAAGGGGCAAAAAATGCCCCTGCATAATTAAACAGCATTATACAGCTGCCACAATTAAAATGAAATGTGAAAGGGAAACGTGTCAATTTGCGGAATTACATTTAGATTCACTCACACTGCATTAGATTGCTTTTACGCTCTTTTTTGTGCAGCGTTGAGCCTTTTAACCAATCAGACGCTTTTCTGTTGAACTTAGGAATGCATTGGCCAATCAGAGGCACTTAGATTAGTCAGCAATGAAAATATAGGAGCTGTTGTTGAGTGCGCATACTCGCAAATTTCCTCCTCATAAACAACACAACGCAGATACGATGTAAATGAAAGACTAATTTCGTAGGTTCAGTGATTATAACGGAGTTTTTGCATAACTTGAGCTAGACTTGGCTAACGTCATGGACTGTCATGTTTGTCTCTGTAACCAGAATGCCCAAAACAAAACGACAACGTTTTATATTATTTTGTATATCAATAATCATTATTACAATAAAGAAAGCAATAATCTACAACAGTGGTTTTCAGTCCTGGTCCTGGGGACCCACTGCTCTGCACATTTTGTATGTATCCCTTATCTGACACACTCAGTTAAGTACATGGATCTCTCTCCTAATGGGCTGATGATCTGTATCAGGTGTGTTAAATAAGAGAGACACACAAAATGTGCAGAGCAGTGGGTCCCCCGGACCAGGATTGAAAACCACTGATCTACAATAATGATTTTTGTCATAAAATTGCAGCCCTATGAGCTCCTGTTTTTTTTTTTTTTTTTTTTTTTTTTTTTACATGTATACCTCAGATACAATTTTTAACAGTATATTGTTATTGACAGCAGTTTAAAATATTGATAAATGTATTTGACATTTAAGAAAATTGCCCTCACAAATGTAAAAATGCCCCTGGAAATAAATTCCAGGGGGCAAATGTTGCCCCTTAATGGAAAAGTTAACTTCTGACCCCGGTGTGTATGAATTTTTTACAATTTTTGCCTGACTGAGGCTAAGGTTTAAAGGAGAAGTTCACTTCCAAAACAAAAAATTACAGATTATTTACTCACTCTCTTGTCATCCAAGATGTTCATGTCTTTCTTTCTTCAGTCGTAAAGAAGTCATGTCTTTTGACGAAAACATTTCAGGATTTCTCATCATATAGTGGACTTCTATGGTGCCGGCGAGTTTGAACTTTTAAAATGCATTTTAAATGCAGCTTTAAAGGGCTCTAAATCCCAGCCAAGGAAAAAAAGGTATTACAGTATCTAGTGGAACAATCAGTTATTTAAAAAAAAAAAAAAGTACAATTCATATACTTTTTATCCTCAAATGCTCATCTTGTCTAGCTCTGCGTGTACTCTGTGCACTCCGGTTCAAGACAGTTAAGGTAGGTTGAAAAACTCCCATCTTATTTTCTCCTCCAACTTCAAAATCGTCCTACATCGTTGCAGAAATACCGACCAAGTGTTTACAAAGTGAATGTGCAAAGATCAAATGCCCTTTACAAAATGGTAAAACAGCGATGTAGGTTGATTTTGAAGTTGCAGGAGAAAATCCCCTAACTGCCTTTACCAGAGGTTTACACAGAGTTCACACAGTACTAGACAAGACAAACATTTGAGGTTAAAAGGTATATAAACTGTAATTTCTTTTGAGAAAATAACAGATTGTTTCACTAGATAAGACCCTTCTTCCTCGGCTGGGATCATTTAGAACCCTTTGAAGTTGCATTTAAACTGCATTTTGGGAGTTCACCGTAAAAGTCCACTATATGGAGAGAAATCTTGAAATATTTTACTCAAAAAATATTTCCTACTTCTTTAACAGAGGACTTTTTTTTGTCCATTTTTATAAAATCATAGAACTCAAATCAAATGAATTTGCCAAAATGTAAAACAGTCCTTTTTCCTAATGCAATCGTTTGGTACATTTTTGACTCACAAGAATGAACCACCCATAAGAGTCTTTTGTTTAAATTGGACTTCACCAGCTGTGTCGTACAGTGTGTTTTTGCATGCAGCCTGTGAGAATAGAAAAATTATGAAAACACAGCAGTATGTAATAACTAGGTAAATTTTCAAAAGAAACTAGTGGTCAAGTCCTGACAGCAATTACTAGGATTGGTGTGCCGCAATCCTCAGTAGGCATGTTGACCCAGAGTTTCAAACCGGTTAATTTATTCTTTGAGTTAACACATCTACTAAATGATCTAGGCAGAGAATGTAAAACAGCAGAGCTAAGATTAGAAGATCTCTCTTTTCTCTCTGCGAATGGCATGAGGCAGGAAACATGCAAGCAGCGAGCTGAATCAAAGATGGTGCCTATCATGGATGTGAAGAAAGAATTTCAAAAATCCCATTATCAAAACACTGGGATTTATGTTGTACCGTATTTCAGCCAGCACCAAGATCATGAGTTTGAGCTCATTAAAGCTCATTAAATTTTAAAAGATCATAGTTTGCTATATCTGACTGTTACATTTCCGAAATGCTTTGTTCACTTGTTAGAGTCGAAAAGTGGATGGAATTCCAATTATAGAGCCGTATTGCATATGAGAGAGATGATTTCATATTCCTGACAATGACCTGACCTCATCCCACTCATTTCAGGGCATGTGCTCTGTATTTCTTCAAAGTGTCTTCTGTCCTCGTATTCTGGCTGCTACTTATCATTTTAACACATTGAAAGTCTTACAGTGTTTCTTTTTCTTTTTTAAAACGTAATTATTATTATTAATAATAGCCAAAGAACTGATTATGTGCATTAATGTTTGAAAAGGTAATTTAGCCACTGTCCTCTTTAATTTGGTAAAGAAATTAAGATGTAATCGCAAATATGATAAGCTGACAGTGTAGTCTAATGTCACAGTGCTGTAATAATGTTATCCAAACGAGATGATTGTATTAGCATAATTGAAAATATACCAATCTGCGTAGACGTCAGTGGGGGATGCCGAATAGTTGACAGGCAGACATGATTGTAATAGATTCCAATGACTTTGTTAGATTTGTTTTTAATCAAGGGAGAAGTGCACAGAGATCAGTAAGAGGACCCTGGATTTCATCAGGAGTGACTGTAATGACTCCATGTGAGCTTGAATTAATGATCAGGTATGTGCTCCCAAGGCACAGTGAGTCACACTGAGTTTTATAAAAGCACCTCATTCATTTCTGACCTTTGAAAGCTTAAGACCAACCTCACATTTGCATTTTAAGCAAGCTCTTAGATCATTAGAAGTCGCTCCAGGATAAAAAGTTGAGTTGGCCTTTTTCTTCCCGAGACCTTATCGTTTTTAGCTTTTTCTGCATGTGTGCACTGAGTTTGGCAGTAAAAAAAATCTGTCAGGCCAGAGGCACAACAGAAGTTGAATGAAGTTAAATATACAAATCTGTTGACGCCACTGAGAATCCCATTCCTTATGCGAAAAAACCAAAACAAGATCATAGATCAACTATTCTGAAGTTCTAGCTTTAAGGTCACTCTGCAGCTTTCCTTTTAAGAGACACATAGACACTTAAAAGTTAAACTATAGCAGTTCAGTGGAATTGATTCATTTCCTTTCTTTTTTCTATTTAAATAGGCATGACAGACACAAAAAAGTTTTGTGGTTCAGCTCAATTGCCATTTTTCCAGCATGCACTAGGTCATGAATAATTAATGGGGTTGCACTGTTTTAATGTTTACGCTGGTGTTGTTTTTGTCACGTTTTAGTGTCTTTTTGACTTGTGATGTCTTGACTTGCATTTTTTTGTCTGTTAAATTTAGCACTTGGGTGAGAGTAACACTTGTTCTTTCATGATCATGCATTGAGGTTTGTGTTCCATTTTCCACTTTTTTTTTTAATCAAGTGACTGTTCAAGTGATGCATATTCATGTGAAACTGTCAATATGTCACCAAACAACTACAATTCTGTCATCGTTTACTCTTTCTTCTGGGGAACAGAAAAGAAGATATTTTGAAGAACTGTTTTTTTTTTGTTTTGTTTTTTTTTTCACACAATGAAAGTCAGTGGGGTCCAAAACTACACTGAACCCCAGTGACTATCATTTTAAGACAAACACTGTGCTGATGTACATTTATATTAAACTGCATGATATGAAATGCATAATATTTAATATTTAGGCATAATAGAATCATCAAAACATGTACACTGCTGTTCAAAAATCATTCTAATATGCTGATTTATTATCAATGTTGATAACAGTTGTGCTGCTTAATATTTTCTTAAAACCTGTGATCCTTTTTTTTAGTGTCCTTTAATAATTAAAAAGGTAAAAAGAGCAGCATTGATTTAAAATATTTTGTTAAAATATAAACCGCCATTTTAAAGTTTGTGGTCGGTATTTTTTTTTTTTAGTTTTGTTTTTGAAAGAAATTCATATTTTTATTAACTCAAGGACGTGTTAAATCACTAAAGATTGATAGCAAAGACTTATATTGTTAGAAAAGATTTCTATTTTGAATAAATGCTGTTTTTTTTATTCATCAAATAATTCTGAAAAAATAATCACAGCTTCCAAAAAAATATTAAGCAGCACAACTGTTTCCAAGATTGATAATAAAAGTAATAAATCACCATATTAGAATGATTTCTGAAGGATCATGTGACACAATTGTTTATGACAGATTTTAAGTAATTGTATCTTGCCATTTTGAATTCAGTCAATACTTTTTGTAAAATAATTTAGTAAATAAATTCAACAGGGAAAGAAAAACATCCAAACTGTTGCCTTAATTTTTTTTTTTTTGTGTGTGTGTTCAACAAGCATCATTTTTTTTTGTACTGAAGGTACAGCATTGCTTCATGAGTTTTCTGAGAACCCTTGCTTTGTGTTCCAGCTCTGCCTTTGACAGCAGGGATGTCAGAGACTGTCTCTGCTAGCCATCCATTTTGAAGAAGGCTCTAATGGAACAAGATTGCACATAATGATCTCTCTTCATCTGAATCCTCCAGCCGCTGTGGTGGCATGACTGGGATTTTACACAGGCAAGGCAGCACTCTGCACAAGTCAAGTGTTTTTACTGTTACACATGAGAAGGTGGGTCCCTATTAAAGGCCAACAGACAGACATTATTGACAGATTCCCAAATCCCAAAGGAGGTCATTATGCGTGGCTCAGCACAACCTTTTGAGAATTTCCACTGAGGACAACACAAGAGACCATGCATAGCCAGAGCAAGAGAGATTCAAGACAGCAGTGACAAAATGGCAGAGATGGACTAAATCAGTCAGAAGACTTTGAGAGAGAGACAGAAAAAAGACATGCTGTCAGCAAGTTGGTCCTCTGTCAAATTTTGCTATATCACAGTTTAGTCTAACAATAAGCCCGGTATAGCTACATATTAAAATAGAACTCTTTCTCCATGACAGCCCAGCATGAGAGTTAGTTCACTTCCTGACATAGTTTGTCGCAGTTCATCTGAGAAGACAGATCAAATTTTTAAAGTCCAAATGTCCCCCTTAGCACACTTTCAGAGATGACTTGAGGCAAGGTCTGATGTCCAGTTCTACAACTTAACTTAAGCGAACTTACTGTTTCAGTGATGGATGTTACTGTCAAAACAGTTTATGAAATGTGCACGGTGAAAGTTTTTGGGTGTAAATGAACAGAATTCCATTATCAAGCAAAACTATGATCAACCACAGATGGCGATAGAGAAGCCAAAGTTCTTTAATGCAGCTTCAGTTGTATTGAGACAATGGAACAAGTGCACGTTCTTCTGTCATCTTGAAATTCTATTAAAGGATTAGTTCACTTTCAGAACAAAAATTTACAGATAATGTACTCACCCCCTTGTCATCCAAGATGTTCATGTCTTTCTTCAGTCGTAAAGAAAATTTTTTTTTAAGGAAAACATTTCAGGATTTCTCTCCATATAATGGATATGTATAGTGCCCCCAAGTTTGAACGTCCAAAATGCAGTTTAAACGCAGCTTCAAAGGGCTCTAAACAATCCCAGTTGAGGAAGAAGGGTCTCATCTAGCGAAACGATTGGTTATTTTCTAAATTGACAATTTATATACTTTTTAACCTCAAAATATCGTCTTTTCTCGTCTCTGCGATGCACATGCGTAGTCTGTGTGATCCGGGTCAATACAGTTAGGGTATGTCCAAAAACTCCCATCTTGTTTTCTTCCCCAACTTCAAAATCATCCTACATCGCTGCAGAAGTACCGACCAAGTGTTTACAAAGTGAACATACAAAAAAGATCATACGCCTTTTGAAGCTGCGTTTAAACTGCATTTTGGAAGTTCAAACTTCCACCATACATATCCATTATATGAAGAGAAATCCTGAAAATGTTTTTCTCATAAAACATAATTTCTTTATGACTGAAGAAAGAAAGACATGAACATCTTGGAAGACAAAGTGGTGAGTACTTTATCTGTAAATTTTTGTTGTGAACTAATCCTTTAAGTAGTGATTTGTCCGAATAGTGAATCCGTATTCGGAAAGGGACGGAAAAAGAATAATGCGTTTACGGAGCCACCACAAGGACATGGTTAGCCACTAGCTATAGCGGTAGATTGTTGCATTAAAGCACATGAAATTTCACTTACTGTACCACATAAACAGATTAAAGAGAGACGACTGATAGTACAATGGTAAATGATTTGATCTCAACGAATGTGTCATAAGTACTGTTGCTCTGTAGTATAAACAGGAGTATGTGTGATAGAATCTTAAAAAGTGAAAGTACAAAGCGACTGCGCATTTGCGATTTCCAAGGCCGCATGATGCCCGCAATTTATATACAGTGTATTTACCCAATGATGTAAACTGTGAGAGAAAGCATCCCATCCCGTCCTGTATTTATAGAGTGTTTTCACAACGCATCATTAATCGAACTGTAGCGAAAATAACTGAATGGTCAATTATTGTCATGTTTTGGGCTGTACTAATCGGTCAGACCGGCAAAAACATTTAGAGTACTATAGACTGCCAAAGGTTATAACAAATCAAGGAGAAGAGTGCAAAAAAAAACTATCTCAGGAACAACTGTTTGTGGTTGGCCAAACTGAACCGGGATTTCCAGGGCAAGAATCTTGACATTTGTGTTTGTTCTTATCATTTCTGGTCAGATAGATATATTAGGCTAATATCTTAATTATTACTGCTTGTATGTATCTTTACAACCTATTAACTTTAGTTTGTCAAAATATTGCATCCTTTCCTGCCTACTAAGTCCTACTCTATATGATTTAGCAGCTTCCACACATTTTTTCTGTGGTATAGACAGCATAAATTAGCAGAACAACGTATTAAGTAGTACATTTACCATGCAATCTATGCTGTTGTTTACATCTGAGTATCGCCAATATGGCCGCACATCCGGGTTACTGACCAAATCTTGATGTAAGTGCAAACCCTCTATTTCCTTTAGGGGTTCCGTAGTTAACGTCATTTCCTCTCCGAACACGGTATTCAGATTTGGGCACATCCCTAATTATTAAGTTACATAATACTCCACTATCAGCTATTACTGTCTTGTAGAAATTTAATCTGACTGTGTATCCTTTAAAGCTGAACAAAGTCTCAAAGCTGGTCTTTGTTAAATATACATAGGTTACAGCATGGCCAAATAGGGTTTACAAGTGAACTTTGCTTATTAGTTGGGGTGAGTCCAAAGACAGTGCCAAAACTCTAACATAGCATTAAAAAATAGCAGTAAAACATACACCAAAAGCTTAGAAGAAGCGTTTCAATCAAGGCTGAACAGGGTTGTAGAAAGGAGAGTGTGATATTTGACAGAGATATTGGTGAGCTATGAAGAATGGTTTAGTTCGGTAGTCCTCAGCATGCTGTCCCCACCTCAGAGAGACATTTCCTCTGATATATGAAAGCTTTTCCTGGTTCTCATATCTCAAATCCCCTGCCACGCATAGGTCTACTATGAGAGTGATGGGTGATGTTGCACAGTAGTCACCATCGCTTTCTTTCATATATTATTTAACACTGTTTTTATATTTGTTATTTGCCGTTAATGCTTTTACAATGTTGTATGTAAACAGCCTGCTTCAAGTACTTCAATTCGAAATTGAGTTCATGGTTACCAAATATTGATGATATTTGATCATTTATTTACTTTTATGTTGTTTCAAACCTGCAGAATTCTCTATAAGTGCATCCCAAAAGATGTTAAGCTGGGTTAGGAGTGACATGATGTGGGTGAGTAAATTCATAACAAAATGTTCAAAAGAGCAAGAGTGTGGTATTGCTTTATTAATATACAACAGTGTCTATTGATAGTAAAGTGTCTATTGGATGTCCACTTTAGAATCTTTGATGTAGTAGGTTATCCATGTACTTTTATGAATACAGTGAATTCAGACATACTGCTCTTGTTTTCTCCAACTGTGGACTTCATCTGAAGCCATCTTTAGAAATTTGTCTTTGAACTTCTGTTCTTGTGGTAGCTCTAGCATTACTGTTGAAGAGTACTGTAATTAGCTGGTGAAGTGGATTTACTTATTGTAGCATTAATTAAAGTTATCATGTGCACTGTAATGTTCAAAGTAGATATCAGAACAAATGTCCATTGACCAGGAAGATTTTGAAAGAAGCAGTTCATTCATTTATTCGTATAACCTTACCTTCACACTGTAGAACTACACACAGAGGACAACGAGCGCAGTGATGAAAAGGGACGGAGCTACATAAGGTCTATAGTGGGGTAAGATGAGCCATTTTTTTTTTTTACTTATTCTATGTGGTCCACAATGAGATAGAAGTAAAATGAAAGTGTCTGAAGTAATTTCAGGATGTTTCCTATCATTTTCAGTGGGTCAGTCAGTGGGTAAGATGCACCATTTGGGTGTAAACTGACTATATGACTAAATCTGATTCAAACTTATGTGAAATTTTAAAGATAATTAACTTTAAAAACCAATTTAATAATCAAATTTCCTTTTACAAGACGTGAATTTTTAAGATACATTTTAATTTTTAATTTTTTTAATTTCTGAAACAATATGTTAAACACCAAAGTTGTAACCTTCCAAAAAACATACTAAACAGAAAGTTTGTTAAGTAAAATTATTTAAAAACTTAGAATAAGAAAAAGAATGAAGGAATACGTGTCAGTGAAACTATATCATTTTAGTCAAATGATTCTTGGCATGATAGCTTTTCTGCAATGTCGAACAAGCCATTAGGGCCTACAAATGGATATATGATTATAATGTGGTCAAAAGCATCTTCTGGTTCTTATCAGATAAGGATTTGGTGCATTTGTACACTGTCCCTATCAAATATGAAGAAAGAAATGATCAGTCTATAATTTTAATGGTAGGTTTATTTGAACAGTGAAAGTCAGAACAACAACAACAACAAAATCCAGAAAAACCCATTTCAAAAAAGTTATAAATTAATTTGCATTTTAATGAGTGAAGTATTTGGTGGCAAAACCCTTAATGGCAATCACAGAGATCAGACATTTCTTGTAGTTGGCCACCAGGTTTGCACACATCTCAGGAGGGATTTTGTCCCACTCTGCAGATTCTCTCCAAGTCATTAAGGTTTCGAGGCTGACGTTTGGCAACTCGAACCATTAGCTCCCTCCAGATTTTCTATGGGATTAAGGTCTGGAGGCTGGCTAGGCTACTCCATGACCTTAATGTGTTTCTTCTTGAGCCACTCTTTTGTTGCCTTGACCATGTGTTTTGGGTCACTGTCATGCTGGAATACCCATCCATCCATTTTTTGTGCCCTGGCTGAGGGAAGGAGGTTCTCACCCAAGATTTGACAGTACATGGCCCCGTCTATCATCCCTTTAATGCGGTACAGTTGTCCTGTCCCCTTAGCAGAAAAACACCCCCAAAGCATAATGTTTCACCTCCATGTTTGACGGTTCAGTGGTTCAGTTGATGCTAAAGAGCTTGCTATTTGGTCTCATCTGACTACAACACTTTCACCCAGTTCTCCTCTGAATCATACAGATGTTCATTGGCAAACTTCAGACGGGCATGTGCATGTGCTTTCTTGAGCAGGGGGACCTTGCGGGTGCCGCAGGATTTCAGTCCTTCACAATGTAGTGTGTTACCAATTGTTTTCTTGGTGACTATGGTCCTAGCTACCTTGAGATCATTGACAAGAACCTCCTGTGTAGTTCTAGGCTGATTCCTCACTGTTCTCATGATCATTGAAACTCCACGAGATGAGATCTTGCATTGAGCCCCAGACCGTGGAAGATTGACAGTTATTTTGTGTTTCTTCCATTTGCCAATAATTGCACCAACTGTTGTCACCTTCTCACCAAGCTGCTTGGCAATGGTCTTGTAGCCCATTCCAGCCTTGTGTAAGTCTACAATCTTGTCCCTGACATCCTTGGACAGCTCTTTGGTCTTGGCCACGGTGGAGAGTTTGAAATCTGATTGATTGATTGATTTGCTTCTTTATGTCTTTTATATAGGTAACAAGCTGAGATTAGGAGCACTCGCTTTAAGAGTGACTGATGACCGGATGACTGAAATCTTTTTGATTGATAGGAGATCAAATACTTATTTCACTCATTAAAATGCAAATCAATTTATAACTTTTTAAAAATGTGTTTTTAGAAAAAAAACTTAGCTAGCTTACAAATTCAGGATAATATTTGGATAAATGGGTCAACTAAACCAATGGCTCAACGTTACTCCACTCTCCCCTATATTATGCATATTTGAATATAACCACTCTGCCTCCAAGCAACACAGTTGCAAGGTTTATATCCTAAATAAGTAATTAGATTAGATTAGATTAGATTAGATTAGAGTCAACTTTATTGTCATTACACATGTACAAGTACAAGGCAACGAAATGCAGTTTAGGTCTAACCAGGAGTGCAGGATAAAGGTATAAGTTATAAGTGCACTTATAGGGAATATGTACAGGGAGGAACTATGGATAATATTTACAGATGAAGTACTGTGAGCATAATTTACAGATGATAATTAACTACAATTAGAATGTACAAATAGATGAACACAATATACAGGTTGCTATTAACTATAATATAAATTGCAGGTAGATACGAACATAATATACAGGTTATTGTTTACTGAAGCAGGAATTTACAAATTGACATGTATAGATATAGATTTATCACAAATTTACAGTATGTATATGTGCAATGGAAATGTGCATTTACAAATGGGTATGTACAGCATAGTGCAATGAATATTAAGTAGTGCAATGGTAGTGGGGAGTGTGTGGGGCGTGTGAGGGGGCCAAGGGTCAGTGGGGGTCAGAGTTCAATAAGGAGACAGCTCTGGGAAAGAAGCTGTTCCTCAGTCTGCTAGTTCTTGTCCTGTGGCATCTGAAACGCCTGCCAGAAGGCAGGAGAGAAAACAGTTTGTGGGTGGGATGAGAGGAATCCTTAAGAATACTGCATGCTCGACGCAGACAGTGTTTCTTCTGGATGTCCTCAATGGATGGAAGTGGAATCCCTATGACGCGTTGGGCAGTTTTCACCACCCGCTGCAGTGCCTTACGCTCCGCAACAGAGCAGCTTCTGTACCAGACTGTGACACAGTTCGTAAGGATGCTTTCTATCGTGCAGCGATAGAAGTTCACCAGGATAGCTGAGGACAGCTGGTTCTTCTTAAGTGTTCTCAAGAAGAAGAGGCGCTGGTGAGCCTTCTTGACCAGGCTGGAGGTGTTGGTGGTCCAGGATAGATCCTCCGAAATGTGGGTCCCCAGGAACTTAAAGGATGAAACAGGCTCAACAACCATCCCGTTGATGTGGATGGGTTTGTGTGAACCTCTTCTTCCCTTCCTGAAGTCCACAATGAGCTCCTTGGTCTTGGTGGTGTTAAGGAGCAGATTATTGTCTGTGCACCACGTGGCCAGGTGCTGGATCTCCTCCCTGTAGGCAGTCTCATCGTTGTTGCTGATGAGACCGATCACTGTAGTGTCGTCTGCAAACTTAATGATGGAGTTAGATCCATACACAGGCCTGCACAAATATGTTGAGTGAATGATTCAAATTGTTTACTAATTATTACAGCAACTAGTTTTATTGTTGAGTAAATTGGATAAATGAATGGTGTAGTGACTCATAAAGACTTGTCAGTTGTCACTACCTACTGGTGATGTAACCTGCAGAAAGAGTTGCTGAAAAATACCGCTGTGCCCCAGTAAAAAATGATTGACAAATCCTTGTCTGACAGTGGAGATTAGCATGCACAGACGTGAGAATCATTTCCCCCATAACATTTAAGCAGTCATTTAGTGTGGATTTTCTTTTAGCTGTTTACAATCAAAGATATTTAGATGAGTCACTCTTTTGATCTAACTGGTCAAACAGGTTTGCAGAAAGTCTGAAATTCTTTGGAATCTTAATTGTTTGCAGTGGTTTCTTACACAGAAATAGTAACAGGGTACTTTATAGGACAGAAAACAAATAGAGCACTGAATAAGATATTTATCTACAATCCATTGCAGGAAACAAAATTGCTAATTTATTTTAGCATTTGTCAGTAATGAAGCAGATCCACTCTGTATTGCATAGCCAATATGAAAATATATCCACAACAGTATCTAAAAAAGAAAAAAGTGTCAAATGTTGAGACTTTTACCTTTTTTTTTTTTTTTTTTTGATGAGGGATAAAAGTCTAGTAATTCTTCTTCCTATCACAATTAATGCGTTTTATACAAGAACTTTACCAAAGGATGCAGTTGTTGTCTCTATTTTATGCACAGTTATGGAAGCCTGGTCATCCCTCATTCTCTCTTTCTGTATTTCCCACCCTCTCTTTTAAATATGACTTTTAATGATCTGGAGTTGGTGGACTCAGAACTTGATGGACGAGCCCCAGAGTTTAGGCTCATCAATATAAAGTAAAACTCATGACATGAGCATAATAAAGCATGTGGGCAGATGAATGCAGAAAGTCCTCAGTCTCTTATTTTTAACAGCACAAAATCAAGAGTCTTAATGTTTTAAGCCTGAATACACAGTTGTCAAACAAGTCCCAGCCCTATAATTACTACCATCACCAACTCAATTATGTCTTTAAATTTGAAAAGATCTGCCCACAGAATCAAGTTTGTTAGTGATTCATTAGTCATGTTGTGTGACGCACGAGTCATTTGCCAAACTGCCGAGCAATGCTGGATGTCGAAGAGTAGTTTGCCTTTAAATGAGTAAATGTCACAGAGACATGAGGGATCAATGTGTCCTGTCCATGATTTCCATCAGACAGACTCAATATGACAAGATATAGATGGGCTTTCAAAGATTTGCATATTTTTAGACTGTCTGTTTGGAAGCTTCCCACTGAGTCCACATTTATATTGAATTTTTTTTTTTCCTTAAAGAACTACTTGTTCTTTAGGTTTATTCATCATAGTTATTAACCGTAAATATGAGACTACAGATGCCTAAGTGTGCTGGATATATCATTTAGGATTTTTTTTTTATTCCCCAGAAAATACTTTACTCATTTGGAAAAGCTGCTAAGTAAATTTATTTGGACACCCGGGTTGAAAGCCTTAAAACTGCAGATTATTAAAAAAAAGTAAACCATGTAAAGGGTTATATCTACCCAAGCTTAAAAACTATTATCTGGCCCCAAACATAACAAACATTATATGTTAGATAAATGATAGCCCTATAGAGACAGATGCATACTTTTAACAACATTTGTGATATTACTTTTAAATTTTGGGCAAACATAGAGTTGGTTCTATATTGTGAGTCTTACAGATCAATGTTTTGAAAAATGTGTGTATTATAAAACATCTTCAGACTCTGAAGTTCAGAGTTTCAGTTTTCATAAATGACTTTAACTTTAAGGTTATTGCAGGACTGGAAAGTAAGACAGCTGAGTACATACGTTTATCAAACAGGATGCAGTTAGATAATTATATAAAAGCTAGAAGACTAATTTATAAAGCAACAAGTTGTGAAATTAATTTTATTAGTTAATTAATTTTAAAAACCTGCCACATCTCGGCAGTCATAGTAACATAATACATACTATATAAATCATACACTGAATGATTGTTTAGATCTTAAATAATATTAGACTGTAATAAATAAAATTGTCGCAGGATAAACAATAGAAGGTTTTTTCATTGAACGAGACATGAACATATAATTTTGTCTGAAGAACAAATGAAAAACGTATTTTTTTAGGATTACAATTAAGCTCAAATCAATACCACCACAGGGAAAAAAACAATAGATGAAGTGCATGAACATAAACAACAAGATATACTGAATAACTCAAAAGGAATCAAGTGCCTTTGTTAGAGGAAATATGAAAGAAAAAGGGTAAATCACTGACTACGTTACACCCCCATAATTACAGTCATTTCTAACTTCTAGCATAAGTATGTACACAAATAGAAATACAGTGACTCACACAAAATGATGGATATGTACCTACAGTACATGCATGTATAAAGATAATGTACAGTTAAAGTCAAAAGTTTACATACACTTTGCAGGATATGCAAAATGTTAATTATTTTATCAAAATAAGAGGGATCATACAAAATGCATGCTATTTTTTATTTAGTACTGACCTGAATAAGATATTTCACATAAAAGACATTTCCACAATAGTCCACAAGAGAAAATAGTATAAATAGTTGAATTTATAAAAATGATCCCATTTAAAAGTTTACATACACTTGATTCTTAATACTGTGTTTTTACCTGAATGATCCACAGCTGTTTTTTTTTTTTGTTTAGTGATAGTTGTTCATGAGTCCCTGGTTTGTCCTGAACAGTTAAACTGCCTGCTGCTCTTTAACAAAATCCTTCAGGTTCCACAAATTCTGTGGTTTTTCTGTATTTTTGACAATGATTGTATGATTATAAGATCTATATTTTCACACTGAAGGCAACTCCAGAAGGACGCCAAATGCATTACAACTTTTTGAATTTGAAGATCAGGGTAAATTTCACTTATTTTGTCTTCTGGGAAACATGTAAGTATCTTCTGTAGCTTCGGAAGGGTAGTACTAAATAATAATAAAAAAAAGATATTTAGGCAAAATAAGAAATATGTACACATTCATTCTGTTCAAAAGTTTACACCCCGGGCTCTTATTGGATAGTTTTTCCTTCTTGAGCATCAGTGAGTGTTTGAACCTTCTGTAATAGATGCATATGAGTCCCTTAGTTGTCCTCAGTGTGAAAAGATGGATCTCAAACTCATATAGTCATAGCTGGAAAGGATTTTAAATAAACAAAAATGCTAAAAAAAAAAAAAAAAAAAAAAAGTTTTTCTGAAGAACAGCAGGCAGTTTAACTGTTCAGAACAAACAAGAGACTCATAAACAACTATCACTAAATTAAAAAAAACAGCTGTGGATCATTCAGGCAACAACACAGTATTAAGAATCAAGTGTATGTAAACTTTTGAACGGGGTAATTTTCTCTTTTGGACTATATGTAAATCTCTTTTATGTGAAATCTTATTCAGGTAAGTACTAAATAAAAAATAACATGCATTTAGTATGATCCCTCTTTTTTGTTAAATAATAAGCATTCTGCCGATTCTGCTACAGGTAGGTGTATGTAAACTTTTGACTTCAACTGTATGTATGCATGTATGAATGTATGTACAGTATATTCTCATTTTTAGCAAGCATATCATCAAATTATTTCCACAACCTCATTTGATCTGTGCATAACATGATGAAGAACCACATCTGGCCACCCCTAGATTCTTAATTGACTACTATTTTAATTAATTGGCTGCTCATCAGTGACTGATTGGCAAAGATTTCCTTGAATTTAAGGTTAAAAAGGTGTATGGGGGAAAAAGTTCTTAACAGTTTAGAACATCATAATATCGAGACTGACATATTCTTCTGGTATTTCGACAAGCTTGTGAGGGGAGGATTAAATCATCTTGGACACATTTTGATAACCTGTCAGGGAGCTCATGGCGCCTTGGAGAATGTGTCAGCTTTGAAAAGCTCTGGGCAGGTCTGCTGTCTGAATTCAGCCTTCGTTTGTAAAAAAAAAAAACACTGTATTGAGCGACGTCATGTTAGTGTCAGGAAAGGTTGATACTTACTTAAGGTCACTTTATAGAGCCAAGATGAAGGTTAAAGCAAAAGTGGGTGCTGCTGTGTCGAGGAAATGGCACGTTCATCTGTTGAACACACTCTGGGGGGTTTAAAGCTCCTCCATACATGTCTAAAAATGCGCGACTGGAATGTAATCAATGAGACTAATAACTGCTCAATGAATTATGCATTAACTCCCTTAACACGAGAGTAAACAGTTTAATAGTCAGAGTGTGGAGTGGGAAAAGATTCCTTGTGACCAACAGGAGAGTACGAGAAAGAGTAAAAATGGATCAGTGGTTTTATGTGCCCTAAATAGATATTCCTACTTTAGCTTTTCAAAGGCAATCCTCCTGAGGTGCAGGACTTAGTGAGCCAGGCTTCACCGATAGATCGGAGAGTGTTAGCCTTTCAGAAAATACTCCTTCAAAACCTCTCAAGTATGTGATGGAACTAATCTACTCCTCTCCATGGGGTTTGAACAGTAAACATCAGTGGCCTGACATGAATAATAATTTTCAATGCTTTTTTTACTCTCTCTTTTTTTTAAAGTTTAGAGTAAGTGGTCTGGCAGATTAACAATGGTTAAATTTGAACCAGTTAACATGGGAAAACAACTATTTAATAATGTGGTGCTTTTGTATTAATCAATATGATGTGAATCACACAAAGCATGAAAGTGAACCGTTACTGTGGCATAAGTAACCAAAACTTAAAATAGCAATGAACTGCCTTGAGACTGTGTTAGTTAACCTGACAAAAACAGTCCAGTAAAGTGATCCCTTGCTTAGAAATTGTTTAAACGTATTTGGTTGTCGTGTTTTTCAGAGATAAATATGCAAAGGTGAAGCGCAATATACAAGTGCAAAACAAACATGTTGGTGGATTTTTATGTGACTTTTTCACTGAAGGAAATGTTATTATGGATTATGGACTGGTATTTTGACTGAAATTGATGGTTTAAGGTTAAAACACCTTAAACATGGACTTGTTTCTTATGAACACATAAATTCTCCTCTTCACTAGACATTAATTAGTGGACTGTAGTCATTTGGATTACTTTTAGATTACTGTAGGGTTTTGTCAGCTGTTTAGGCTCTGACGGCACCCATTCACTCCAGAGTATCTATTAGTGAGCAAGTGATGTAATGCTAAATTCAACATAGGCTCATTGGAAATACAGTGCCTTGCAAAAGTATTCATACCCCCCTTTTTTTTCACATTTTGTTTTGTTGCAGCATTATGTTAAACTGCTTTAAATTAGTTTTTCCCCACAGCAATTTACACTCCATACACCATAATAATGACAAAGCAAAAACAGATTTGCAAATTGTACAAATTTATTAAAAATAAAACACTGAAATAAGTACATTGCATAAGTATTCATAACTCAGTACATAGTTGAAGCACCTTTACAGCCTCAAGTATTTTTGGGTATGATGTGACAAGCTTTGCACATCTGCATTTGGCAATTATCTGCCATTCTTTGCCCTTACCATTTTCACCTCTCAAGCTCTGTCAGCTTGGATGGGGGCTGGCAGACATTTTCTAGAGTCCTAGTTGTTCCAATCGTCTTGGATAATGGAGGCTACATGCTTCTGTGAACCTTCAATGCAGCAGATTTTTTTCTGAACTTTTCCCTAGATCATTGCCTTAACGCAAGTCTGTCACTGAGCTCTACAGGCAGTTACCTTGACCTCAGGACTTGGTTTTTGCTCTGATATGACCTCTGGCCTTTTCTGAGAGGTGTGTGCCTTTCTAAATCATACTCATTCAAATGAACTTGCCACAGTTTAACTCCACTCGAAGTGTAGTAACATCTAGAAGCAATATGAATGCTCCTGAGCTAAATTTCAAGTGTCCCAGAAAAGGGTATGAATACTTATGCAACGGGATCTTTTCAGTTTTTTATTTCTAATAAATTTGCAAAGTTGTTACAAACCTGTTTTGTGCTTTGTCATTATGGTGTATGAGATGTAGATTGATGTGGAAAAAAGTAATTTAAAGCAGTTTAACATAATGCTGCAACAAATCAAAAAGTGAAAAAAATGAAGGGCTATGAATACTTTTGCAAGGCACTGTACGTGCCTTTATATACATTGCTTCATATGCATAAGTTCTAATTTAATTCTAATTTAGTAGGTTTGCTCAGTAGCTCACGCAAGAAGGCACATATTTTTATTAGCCTAGGCTGGCTAAATTTCTGCAGATTTGTTCTGTTGAAGAAACAAACTCACCTAAGAGTGAGTAAATTTTCAGCCAGTTTTCACTTTTGGGTTAATTATTCCTTGAAATTCTAAATAATATCTTGATCTTTGTTCAGCACAGCGTTAAAACAGAGCAGGAGTGCAAAACATGGAAAAATAGATGAATAGGATTCTAAAAATAAGACAATACAATTAAATGAGATTGACATGTACACAAACACACATTTTGCAAAAATGAATGGCTGAAGCACTTAACTTGAGGAATATAGATGGTGACGGCATGAAATTCATTAGCACAAATCATTTTTCTCCAAAAGGTTTTCTGAGAAATTGTTTGTGGCCATGATGCTGTTGTGGGAATAATGAACACAATGATAAATGCGTTGACTTACCATCATGGTGGTGACTTGGGAAGCAAAGGCTGACCCACTTTAGACACATGCGGAGTTGATATATGTAAGGTGTTAAGAAAGCAAAGCATAAAGAAAACAGGAAGAAAGGCTTGATTAAAACCTTGCGGGACTCGACAAGCACATTTAATCGCTCTTCTTGAGTCTAAGTGGATGATTAACATGTGCACCACATCAAAGCTTGCTCTTTTTCCCAGTTTTGAGGCCAACATTTTCTAGTTTTAGCTCTAGTTTTGAGTTGAACTGAGTTGAGTTTTAGCACACATGTAGAATTCCACCTGATCTCATGACGAAAATGTAACTTTTTCACAAGATGCGAAATACGTACCGCCATTTACGTTTCGTGACACTTTCGTTGTGGCACTAAAGAATTTTTTTTCCCAGGAACATACAGTCATGGCCAAAAGTTTTGAGAATGACACAAATATTAGTTTTCACAAAGTTTGCTGCTCAACTGCTTTTAGATCGTTGTTTCAGTTGTTTCTGTGATGTACTGAAATATAATTACAAGCACTTAATACGTTTGAAAGGCTTTTATCGACAATTACATGACATTTATGCAAAGAGTCAGTATTTGCTGTGTTGGCCCTTCTTTTTCAGGACCTCTGCAATTCGACTGGGCATGCTCTCAATCAACTTCTGGGCCAAATCCTGACTGATAGCAACCCATTCATTCATAATCACTTCTTGGAGTTTGTCAGAATTAGTGGGTTTTTGTTTGTCCACCCGCCTCTTGAGGATTGACCACAAGTTGTCAATGGGATTAAGATCTAGGGAGTTTCCAGGCCATGGACCCAAAATTTCAACGTTTTGGTCCCCGAGCCACTTAGTTATCACTTTTGCCTTATGGCACGGTGCTCCATCGTGCTGGAAAATGCATTGTTCTTCACCAAACTGTTGTTGGATTGTTGGAAGAAGTTGCTGTTGGAGGGTGTTTTGGTACCATTCTTTATTCATGGCTGTGTTTTTGGGCAAAATTGTGAGTGAGCCCACTCCCTTGGATGAGAAGCAACCCCACACATGAATGGTCTCAGGATGCTTTACTGTTGGCATGACACAGGACTGATTGTAGCGCTCACCTTTTCTTCTCCGGACAAGCCTTTTTCCAGATGCCCCAAACAATCGGAAAGAGGCTTCATCGGAGAATATGACTTTGCCCCAGTCCTCAGCAGTCCATTCGCCATACTTTTTGCAGAAGATCAATCTGTCCCTGATGTTTTTTTTGGAGAGAAGTGGCTTCTTTGCTGCCCTTCTTGACACCAGGCCGTCTTCCAAAAGTCTTGGCCTCACTGTGCGTGCAGATGCGCTCACACCTGCCTGCTGCCATTCCTGAGCAAGCTCTGCACTGGTGGCACTCCGATCCCGCAGCTGAATCCTCTTTAGGAGACGATCCTGGCGCTTGCTGGACTTTCTTGGATGCTCTGAAGCCTTCTTAACAATGCAGTGGAAAGTTTTTTTCGGGATTAAGCTAATTTTCATGGCAAAGAAGGACTATGCAATTCATCTGATCACTCTTCATAACATTCTGGAGTATATGCAAATTGCTATTATAAAAACTTAAGCAGCAACTTTTCTAATTTCCAATATTTATGTAATTCTTTTGGCCACAACTGTACATATTGTATGTTGTTTTATGTGACATTAGGTTTTGTAGGTGTCACCGCAGTTCTGATTGAAATGTCCATTGAGTGGCACAATGACTCTAATGCTCTGTGATGTTTTAAATTACCTTACCATCTGCACTACACCTAAACCTACCCGATATTATGAACAAAAGTGAATGTGACGTAAAAACGCAATTGCAAGCATGCCGTTTTAGCTTGTTTTTCGATCTCTCATCTTTCAACTATTTCATCGTGAGTCATGTATTTCACAGGAATCGTACCCAGAAGTCCAATTCCGTGCTGGCTGAGCTACCATCCAGTAAGCAAAACATATGGAGCTGTAATCACAACTGTGTACGAAAACGATTACAAGTACTGTCTTTTTTGGCTTAGGGCCAGATTTACTAACAGCTTGCGCCAGCTCAAACCGTCATTTGGTGTTTAAATAGTACTGTCAGGATTTACTAAAGACGGGCAGTGAAGAGTTAGCGCTGAAATGGTGTGGACATTGTTAGTTTTGTGCCTGACCTTATTGAATAATCATTTGTAGCAGTTTCCCTTTCAGACACAAAATTTATGGAAGGCGAGTATTAAAATGAATTACACAACACGATTTTGTTTGCGTCAAACGCAACGTTTGTGTTCGTCAAATTAATAGCCAAAACGCATGTCTTAAAGCGGTCATCGGAAGCAAAACTCGCTTTTACATGTTGTTTGAACATTATTGTGTTGGCAGTTTGGTTAGCAGAGCTCATTAGCATTTAAAGGAACATGCAACAGAATAGCTCTCTCTAAAAAGGGCTCATTTTGACAAGGTATTAGTGTTTTTTACACTACCATTGAGAAATTTAAACCAAAGTATGTAACTTCGCATTAAGACCCTAAAGAATCATATCAACTTGTGGAAAATCCGATGACCCCTTTAAAGCAGGCGGTGATTTGTGCTGCTCTTGGTAGATTGCACTGGTCATTATGGAAATTATCTGGTGGCGTCTGTGTTCTTTCATGTGCACATTGTCAGTATATCACAAGCAGATTTTTCATAGAATTGTGCTTTATCGCTAATTTGCCCTGTTTGATCAAACTGGGCCTAAATTTGGTGTAAGGTGTGACATTAATCAAATAATCAATCAAAAAGTGTTTTTACCAGGGTTGTTCCGATTCCGATACTTGTATCGGGAATGCCACCGATACCACAGAAAATTCTAGCATCAGTATTGGCGAGTGCTTGAACCCATGTACAGATCCGATACCATTTTCTTAAACTAGTTATGCCCGCTAGCTTTGCTTAACACTGCAAATCAGAAGTCAATTCTTCTTTGAAGAAGAAATACAAACATGCTTAGCAGTATGTCCGCTATTTGACAGTATTTCAGACTCAACCAACCAGCCAGTAAATCCAGTCATAAAAACGGAATTTATAACACGGAATGTCACGGAATTTGTCAAAGTTTGAATAAATTAATAAAAAGTAGGTCATTACACTTGAATCAAATTACGATATCTATTTGTAAATTAAGCCACAAAACGACTATTTAAATTTTTATTCTGCGTGTCTCTGTGTTAATGAATGGCGCAGACGCGCGGTTTTGTTTACTATTCGTACAGACGTGCCAGTGACACATGCGGTAATAATACATGGCTTCAGTCTGAGACCATTTTTTCTGCCGGTGTAACTAATTTTTGTGAGCGGTCGCACTGGTGAGACCACCACGTTGTTCAACTCATAAGCGCTGCCATTTCTGTTGCATATCAGAAACATAAAACAGTAACCGAAACAAAAGCGAAACTAAACCGTTCATCAGGACCGCAATGCAAACTTGTACAGCTTTATTCGGGAGCCAAAATTGATTTTGCAACACTGCTGCTAAATCCAGTGAAAAGCGTCTGAATTTGCTGCACATTGAATAAAGTTGCTGCAAGATCTAGTGAGAATCTTTCAAATTCTGCCCAGAATTCTGTTATAAACAGCGCTGCTGTACGTCAGAAAACCAGAAGCAGTAATGCTAACTAAGGGATAAGGGATAATTAATTAAGGGACAAGTTTAATGCACACCATAAAATAATTCTGTCAATCTATACAGGGCTAGTAGTATCTACAGGTGTATATACAGATACACACCCAGGTATCTGATCAGTACTTGGTATTGGCCGATACTGAAATCGGTATTGCGAAGGGAAAAAGGGTATTGGAACATCTCTAGTTTTTACATGAATTAACTTTTACAACTGCAGTTAGAATATGGTTGTGACATATTATCTGTTAAAATGCATTGT
This sequence comes from Garra rufa, assembly GCF_049309525.1. Lineage (NCBI taxonomy): Eukaryota > Metazoa > Chordata > Actinopteri > Cypriniformes > Cyprinidae > Garra > Garra rufa. The sequence continues at coordinate 35,102,657 of NC_133368.1, read as the reverse complement.
AGTAAAGAACAAGCTTTTTTTATAGAAGTAAAAAATGAAGCCAACATTATCATTGAGTCTTTTGTTGGTTGGAATGTTGAAAGTAATTTTATGTTCAACCACAAAGGCCTGAATTTGCATTTATTTTAAGCAAGAAAAGAACTCTCAAGATAAAAGGTCTTTTTCTAATATTGTTTGAAAGTGCATTATCAAGTTGCTGCAACCTGCAGGCCAATAGTAGTGAGATATCAAAGACCAGCTTTGTGCAAACATGACCCTTCCAATCTTTCTCTTGGTTATTTCTTCATTTTTGAGCAGCACATTTTAGCAGCACAGAGGGAAGAGTCACAGGGGTGAGAAAATCACTTGGAAAACCATGTTTGCTGTCCATCTTTCTTCACGGTTTACAGCTACAGTCTCCTGCCTTTCAAAACACACCATTAATGGTAGCAGTAAATCAAATGCCCTCAAATGCTTACCTGCAAACATGGTCTAAAGTGATGAGCAGCGCGATGCTGCCATGCTTGCAGGTTTGGTAAATAGAATTAGAAAGACCAAAGACTAAAATAATGCAATAAAGCATTTTGTTTAAAAAACTGCTTGCTCAGTCGTGTGGATTCTGGGAGCATTTCCACAAAGAAGAGTCAGCTTTATGTCATAAGCTATATATCTTGCATTATATGATTAAATGTATCTAAAATGATAAGAGTGTACTTCATGTAAGTGCTTATTAGGAGAATAAAGCCATTTTGGCATATATTACTAACCGTATTGACCAGGAATATTGTTTTTAGTCAAAACCTGTTATATGTCTAGATTTATACTTGATCTCATGACGAAAACGTACCTGTGGGAACTTTTTCGCAAGACGCGAAATACGTACCAATAAGTACATATTACTGCAGTTTCCAACAGAAATGAACACTAGAGGTGGTAAAACAGCGAGCACTTGTAATTGTTTTCGTACAAAGTTATGATTGCAGCTCCATGTGTTTCGCTTTCTGGACGTAACAAGCTTGCTCGCTAGCTCAGCCGGCACAGAATTGGACTTAGGATGCAGAATCCTTGGGTACAAATCCTATGTATCTTTGGATATGAATTACAGAGCATTAGAGTTATAGCACCACGCAACAGACATTTCGAGTCAGAACTGCGGTGACATGTACAAAAAATGTTTCAGGGGAAAAAATCTGAACACTCTTTTAGAACCACATTTTTACATCGAATATGTCACGTAATGTACATTGCGGTACGTATTTCGCGTCTTGCGAAAATGTTCCCACAGGTACGTTTTTATCATGAGATTAGGTTGCTAGATTTTCATAAAAAACGTCTCAGGTTACGAATGTAACCCTGGTTCCCTGAGGGAACGAGACACTGCGTCATCAACGCTTTGGGGAACGCCATTGTGGCGAGCCGCACTCTGAACATGTCTACAACCAATGAATTGACGGGAGTGACGCACCGGCGCGGTGACGTAAGCGACCGGGAAGTATAAAGCACGTGCGTTTGATGCCGGCGTCAGCTTCTTAGGGAATGAAGCGAGCACCGTAGGGATGCGGGAATTATGGTCCATGACGCAGTGTCTCGTTCCCTCAGGGAACCAGGGTTACATACGTAACCTGAGACGTTCCCTTCCGGGAACTCGAACTGCGTCATCAACGCTTTGGGGAACGAGACTACCCACGCCCCCATGATTCCAAATCCCTGCGCAGTGTCTGTTTGCTGCTAAGCCAGGGGAAAGGAACGCGTTGTGTCTCTGGTGCATCACTCCAGAGAAGAAGTTCCCTCTGTCTGGTAACACTAAGGCGCCAGAACAAGAAGGAAACAGTGTCTGGAATACTTACCTGCCAAGACACTGTGATAACTTCGCCTGGGAAACTTGCCAGGACGCGAGTGGTATTACACCTCTGTCTGGGAACAAAACGTGCCAGAACAAGAGGGACTGAATAAACTCAGCCTGGTATTCCTGCCAGGACACGAGGGGAATAAGCCATTGTCTAGTATACCACGGACAAGAGGGCTGTATAATCCTCGGCCCTCGGGCACACGAGGAAAGTGGTAGACCTCTGCCTGGTCGCCAGCCAGAGCGAGAGGTACTCCTCGGCCCTCAGGCACACGAGGAGTCTTAGTCCTTTGTCTGGGAATAGCCAGAACAAGAGGGACCGCAATAACCATTGTCTAGTATTCCACGGACAAGATGGTGTAGGTAGTCCTCGGCCCTCAGGCCCACGAGGACAGTGCACTCGACCTCAAGAGTGCTCCTCGGCCCTCAGGCTCACGAGGAGAGGGTAGTCCTTTGTCTGGGGTTCCGCCAGAACAAGAGGGACTCAAGAGCTCGGCCTGGTACTCCCGCCAGGACACGAGGGGAATAAGCCATTGTCTAGCATACCGCGGAGAAGAGGGCACTGCAATCCTCGGCCCTCGGGCACACGAGGAAGACAGTAATAGGCCTCTGCCTGGTAGCCAGCCAGCGCAAGAGGCACTCCTCGGCCCTCGGGCGCACGAGGAGTCTTAGTCCTTGGTCTGGGAGAAAGCCAGAACCAGAGGGACCAAAATACACTCGGTCTGGTAGCCTTGCCAGAACACGAGGGGAATAAGCCATTGTCTAGTATTCCACGGACAAGAGGGCGATATGATCCTCGGCCCTCAGGCACACAAGGATAGAGTTCTCGACCTTTGCCTGACATTTGATCAGTGCAGAGGGAGAAATAGTCCTCAGCCCAGAGTGTTCCTCGGCCCTCGGGCACACGAGGAAGGTAGTCAACCTCTGTCTGGTCGCCAGCCAGAGCGAGAGGTACTCCTCGGCCCTCAGGCTCACGAGGAGAAGGTAGTCCTTTGTCTGGGGTTCCGCCAGAACAAGAGGGACTCAATAACTCGGCCTGGTACTCCCGCCAGGGCACGAGGGGAATAAGCCATTGTATAGCATTCCGTGGACAAGAGGGCACTGTAATCCTCGGGCACACGAGGAAGACAGTAATAAGCCTCTGCCTGGTGGCCAGCCAGCGCAGGAGGCACTCCTCGGCCCTCGGGCGCACGAGGAGTCTTAGTCCTTTGTCTGGGAAGAGCCAGAACAAGAGGGACCGAATAAGCCATTGTCTAGTGTTCCACGGACAAGGGGGCAATGTGATCCTCGGCCCTCAGGCACACGAGGATAGGGTTCTCAACCGCTGCCTGTCATATGACCAGTGCAGGGGGAGAAATGCTCCTCGGCCCTCAGGCACTCGAGGAGAGAGTAGGCAAAAAGACTTCTCTTCTTTCTTGATAGAAAGAATGCGTCCTTGAGAAGTCTCCTCCTGCTAGGGAGGGGGCTGAATTTCTGGGCTTAGCCTTTACTAAGGCGAGAGGACAAAGGAGCCAGGAGTGGCTCTGAGGTCGAGTTCATAGAATCTGACGTAATGTCAGAGGCGAGGACCAACCCGCAGCACTGCAGATGTCCTGGCTAGGGACACCTGCCATCAGAGCTTTTTAGAGGCAGACAGCCTCAGGAGGAGTGAGTCTTGACTCCCCATGGAGCTGGGAGACCAGAGGACTTGAAAGTAGTAGAAATGGCATCCGTGATCCATCCACTGATAGCTCTGTTCGTGCCACATGCTTTCTTTTGTGGCCGTATGTGCCCAGTGCTCACACTGGACAGATATACTTCCAATTGGTCGCACTCCAAGAGTGGAGGTAATAGAGGCTTGAGACCCCTCGGGGTCTCAACCTGAGTGCACCGCCGAGGAAACCATACCGACAAGCCACCACAAGGGGCGTGGTAGGCCAGTAAGCCGCCACGAACGCCCTCAGGGTGGAGTGAGCTGGTTTTGTGGACAGGTGAGTTTGCGGGGACTCTAGTACTGTACCAACGGGCAGTAACTTGGTCTAGATGGTGTTCGTGACACCATGAAGCAAACAGGTTCCACTTAGCCATAAAGTTTCCTCGTAGAGGGAGCTCTGGATTGGAGCAGGGTCTCAACAACCTCGGTTGAGAGACCAGAGTCTATGAGTTGCGCCCCCCCAGGGGCCATACCCATAACTTCCACCTCTCGGTAGCAGATTGCACCCCCAGCCTGAGAGGGAAGGTCCAAGAACCATACTCGGACCGGCCAGTACGGGGCTAGAAGTAACAGCCGTACCGATACCGGCGTGCTCTTTCCAGAACTCCTGGGTGCAGAGCGATCAGGAGAATGCGCACAGACGAAGCCTCGGCCACGTCTGTACTATGGCGTCCAGTCCGAGCGGACCTGGAGGCACTAAGGAGAACCAGAGGGAACATTGCGATATCTATCGAGTCGCCAGAGGTCCCACTGAGTCTGGATAAGAATTCTCCATGCTTCATTACTTCCTGATGAAGCCTTGATCTCCCGACCGTGGAGGAAAACGTATGACCAGGGGACTCTACCCACTAACAAACCATCAAGGTGGAGTGGGTTAGCCCTGCGGACGGTGAGACTGCAGAGACTCCAGTACTGTACCAAACGGGCAGTGAACTGGGTCCAACTGGTGTTGGTTACACCATGCAGTAGACCACTTCCTCTTAGGTCATAGGGTTTCCTCATAGGGGGAGCTCTGGAGTGAGGGATGGTCTCAGCAACCTTGGTTGAGAGACCGGCCTCTATGAGATGTGCCCCCTCAGGGGTCACACTCATTCCAGATCTCCCGGGAGCAGAGCGATCGGGGAAAGGGCGTACAAACGAGGCCTCAGCCACGTTTGTACCATAGCGTCCAGTCCCGCAGGAGCTGGAAGCAATAGAGAGCACCAGAGGGGACATTGCGATGTCTCTCGAGTCGCAAATAGATCCACCTGAGTCTGGAAAGACAGTCTCTGACGGAAGGAGGATTCTTAGATATAATACCCCTTCCTCACAGTACGCCGGACCCATGTAGATGCTTTTGGCAGTAGTATCAACGCTGCCAGAAATTCTACTAAGGGTACCAGCCTCTCGAGACTGGCCTCTGATTTGCCCTGAGCTTCCAGCTCAGTGCCCTGTAACGGAGAACCGGCAGGACACCTGAACTGACTGTGATAGCTGTAAATGCGGGCAATTGAGGGAGCGGAACGTCAGCGATTGCTGGAGGAAGTACCGCTCTACTACGGGAACCAGCCTCTCAGGACTGGTGTCTGGTGTTACTAGAGATATTGATTCAGTGCCCTGTAACAGCTCGCTGGCAGGGAACACCTGAATCAATTCCTCTGAGGACGAACTCTCTAGCTCCGCTACGTTTCCGGGCGGAGAGACCAGAGAATGATGTTCGCGGGAGACTGCCGCGCCCTGTAACATTGGCAGGGTTAGCTGACGAATCTCCTAAGGGCCCAGAAGAGGGGCGGCCACCATGTATTGTGGTGAACCACCGACCTCCCCGAGAGGGACTGCCCTTATTGGCCCTGTACCGCAGTAGTCAGGGCCATTTTATGCGAGGATCTCTCAGACTAAAGCACGACCCTCAGATCGGGCTTAGTCTTTGAAGTCCCCGCCCAGGAGTGTTACTAAGCCTGCCCTCTAGGTGTTACCGGAGGGACACGAGCTGCAACGCTCCTATTATGAGCCTCTTATGTGAGGTGCTGGTACACGGCTGGGGTTTACTGTTCCCGTCCAGCAGCCCCGACACATGTACATTTTGCCCAACAAGCCTGAATTTATTTTAGGCGGCCTGGTTAGAGCAAAGACGGAGCTTTCGAGGATGATGCCAGACCGGGCGACAGATAGCTGACTAGCGTCTGTTCGACCCGCGGCATCATAACAATGCTCGTCCAACAGCTCCTCATACTGAGGCGATCAGGGGGGCGGTTGAATACTTTTGACAACGTTCTTCCACATCAACCTCCTCAGAGGAAGATAGGAGAAGCGTTAAACTCTTCCTGGAAGGAAGGAACCGCATTGCGGGCTTCCTCACCCAGTAGGAGTTTTACTGATCCAATAAGGAAGGAGATAGGGGATCACCCGTCTCCGTTCCTTCTAGCAGATCTGGCTGCGAACCCCACGAGTGCAGCTGCCGCTCCGCCTCGACGGAAGCGGGGCCAGACCCGCGAGGAACGCTAGCGAAAGCCCCCTCCTTGAAGAGGGGTTTCCGGGAACGGAGCACCCGCAGTGGAGAACGCTCACACTGCAGGAAGCCAACCCCCTCAAGGGCTGACTATGCATGCTCCGAACCCAAGCAGACCATACACAGACTGTGTATCCCTGCCAACAATGAAGCGTTGGCAGGGAAGAGCACACTGTCTATGTGGCTGCTCAACCGCTTTTCTAGAAATGTTTCTTTTCCCCCTTTTTGGTTGACATATTGCTCAAATAAAAGTTGTGCAAACTGGCACAAAAAACAGCAATATGCAGACAGACAGACACACACAGAGCGCTCGCTGAATGACAAAAGCTGACGCCGGCATAAAATGCACGTGCTTTATACTTCCCGGTCGCTTACGTCACCGCGCCGGTGACGTCACCGCGCCGGTGCGTCACTCCCGTCAATTCATTGGTTGTAGACATGTTCAGAGTGCGGCTCACCAATGGCGTTCCCCAAAGTGTTGCTGACGCAGTTCGAGTTCCCGGAAGGGAACTCTGATGACTCATGTTACATCTGAACTGATCAAATAATGTTAGGAAACAACCTAGTCTCACACACATACACAAGCATCTCCACACAATCAATGAAACGTCTCTGCAGGTCTTTGATCTCATCATGCATATATAATATCCAGAGTTACATTGGGATGGAGACAGGATTAGTGTCATAGTAGTTTGATCCTGCGGCAGACATAAATTTCTACCACGATGATAAAGAATCCCAGTCTCAGGTGACCTGCCGCTGACTTGACTGTAATTTCAATGCATGATAGATGAGCTAGAGCTTTAAGTATTCTGCTATCTGTTTTATTCCTACTTTAGACGAGTGACGGCACTGATGCTATCTACTAGTACATTGTCTTGCAGTTTGCAATCAGGTTTCAAATGTAGGCCAGAGTCTCATGTGTTGATCTACTGGCTTGGGCTGAACACAAGCACAAAACAAACAGTCCACACTGGTTAGATTTTGAATAAAGTGAATTTCATAAAGTAAAGGAAAGAAAATGTTGCCATATTTTACACGAAAGTCTGTTTGTTAGAGTTTGAACTGTGCAAACTGAATAATGTGATGTTTAAAGCAAAACTATTGCAGCTCTGGGGTTTCAGCTACTTAAATCAATATTTCATCTGTCCATGTGAAATTGGCTTTGGATCTCAAAGCACACATTTTTCAGAATATGAATTGTTTCCTCACATTTCCATGTGCTTTCTGCTTGCAGTTTATTCCGAGTATGGTATGACAATGATAACTCTAACTCCCTTGATATTGTCTTGAATTGCAGGCATTCGGCTGCCCTTGGTCTCCTGCTTTAAACAAACCACAGTGAATAGATTTATTTTATATCAAGTCTTTTTACATTTATCATTTTACATTAAGAAAATGTCTTGATCTGACAGACAAATTGTTTCCTGGAAGAAATAAATCTATCTGAAACTATTTCTTGCCTTGAATACTTTAAAGGAAGAGTTCACAATGGCTGTGAAAAACCAGCTAAAGTCATTTATTTGTGATTTGCTGTTTTCTACATAAAATCATAAGCTAAAGAACATTCTATAAAAAGTAACCTTGATATCTTTAATATTGAGTGAGTAAGGCCCTGTGAAAGATTGAATCATAGTGAAATTAAACTTTGATTTTAATTGAGATTTTAGCCTGGATTTCACAGACGGGGTCACATTTTTTTCTGCAGGTTAGGTAAATTCTGCCGCCAGTAGGCAGCAATAAGTGATCATTTAAGCAAATCATTTAGGAACTAAATTTTTTCTTGTCCACTGAACTGATTCGTATATCAATGCTGATTCATTCAAAAAATGAGTAAGTAAGGCAAATCATTCACTCAAGCGATTCGTTCATAAACATGGATTCAGCTAAAAACTAATAAAGTGACTGCCTCTATATGAATCATTAAAAATATTCATTCAACTGATTCAAATATTGTGTCCCAAATCTAAGTTATTCAATTTTAATTTATTGTTTATTAAATAAAGCAAGATCACATTGATAAGAAAAAAAGTCGTAGCTATTAATTCTGGAACTGAACTTTGAATCATAAACTGAACTGATTCGTATATAAACGCTGATTCAGTCAAGAATAAAACAAGTGATGACTGTCTTAGGGATCGATTTATTAAATCATTCACTCAAGCGATTTAATGAGAAATTAACAAAGTGACTGTCTTTATGAATGAGTCATTAAACCATTCACTCAACTGATTCACTGATTCAAATATTGTGTCCAAGTTACTCAATTTTAATTTCTTGTTTATTGAACTATAGCAGTATTACACTGATTAGAATAAAGTGCATGAGTCATAGGTATTAATTTAGGACCTGAACCTTAAATCGTCCACTCAACTGATTCTCGTATATAAATGCTGATTTTTTTTTAAAGAATGAAACAAGTGATGACTTGTGATGATGTCTTAATGAGTGAGTCATTAAATCATTCCATCAAGCAATTCGTTCATAAACACTATTTCATTTAGAAACTAACAAAATGACTGTGTTTATAAATGAGTCATTAAACCATTCACTCAGTTGATTCACTGATTCACTAATTCAGATATTGTCCAAAATCTAAGTTACTCAGTTTTAATATCCTGTTTATTGAACTAAAGCAATATCACATTGATTAGAATATTTCGCATGAGTTGTAGCTATTCATTTAAGAACTACACTTTGAATTGTCCATTCAACTGATTCATATAGAATCAGTGATTCTTTCAAGAACGAAACAAGTGATAACTGTAATAAGGAAAGATTTATCAAATCATTCACAAAGCGATTTATTCATAAACATTTCTGATTCAATCAGAAATGAACAAAGTGACCGTCTTTATGAATGAGTCATTAAACCATTCACTCAAATGATTTACTGATTCAAATACTGTGTCCAAGTTACTCAATTTTAATTTCTTGTTTATTATACTTTAGCAATATTGCATTGGTTAGAATGAAGTGCATGAGTTGTAGCTATTAATTCAGGAACTAAACTTTGAATCATCTACTGAACTGATTTGCATATTAATGCTGATTCATTCAAGAACGAAAAAGTGATGACTGACTTATTGAGTGACTCATTAAATCATTCACTCGAGTAATTCATTCATAAACACTAATTTAATCAGAAACTAACAAATTGACTCAATTGATTCAATTGATTCACTGATTCTTTGATTCAAATGTTGTGCCCAAAATCTAAGTTATTCAATTTGAACATATTGTGTATTGAAATAAAGCAATATCACATTGATTAGAATAAGTGCATTAGTCATAGCTGTTCATTCAGGAACTACATTTTAAATTGTCCACTGAACTGATTTTTATATAAATGCTGATTTATTCAAGAATGAAACAAGTGATGACTGTTTTAATGAGTAAGTCATGAAATCATTCGCTCAAGCGATTTGTCCATAAATAGTGATTCAATCACTTAACAAAGTGACTGTATTTATGAATGAGTCATTAAACCATTCTTTCAACTGATTTACTGATTCAAATATTGTCCAAAATCAACTCAATTGCTCAATTTTAACTTCTTGTTTATTGAACTAAAGCAGTATCACATTGATTACAATAAGTGCATGAGTCATAGCTATTCATTCAGGAACTACATTTTAAATCATCCACTCAACTGATTCGCATATTAATGCTTATTCATTCAAGAATGAAAGCAATTTGTTCATAAACACCGATTCAATCAGAAACTAACAAAGTGAGTGTATTTAGTCATTAAGTCATTGAGTCATTAAATCATTCACACATTGATTCACTGATTCACTAATTGAGATATTGTGTCCAAAATCCAAGTTTCTCAATTTTTAAGCTTGTTCATTGATCTAAAGCAATATCACATAGTTTAGAATAAAGTGCATTAGTCATAGGTATTTATTCAGAAACTAAACTTTGAATCATCCACTGAACTGATTTGTATATAAGCGCTGATTCATTCAAGAACGAAACAAGTGATGACTGTCTTAGTGATTGAGTCATTAAATCATTCACTCAAGCAATTTGTTCATAAATAGTGATTCAATCACTTAACAAAGTGACTGTGTATAAATAAGTCAATAAACATTCACTCAGTTGATTTACTGATTCAAATATTGTGTCTAAATCCAAGTTACTAAATTTTAACTTCTTGTTTATTGAACTGAAGCATATTGATTAGAATATAGTGCATGAGTCGTAGCTATTATTATGGTAATTTGATAGTGCTTTTTTGTTGTTTTTGAAGCTTGTCATTCCCTGATCTCCAATCAGTATTCGTCATTATTGTCTTTCCATTGTCTTATCCCTTATTCTTTGCTTTAATAGCAAAATAGATTATGCTTTGTGATCCACATGGTCGGTGTTTTAAAACAAGCGGCGATAACCACTTCAGGATTTACAGGTCTACACCATGTTTCATTTCAGGCTTCACTGAATGTTAAACAACAGCTGAAAAATTCCACACTTTCTTCCTTCCTCTATTTCGCCACACAGAGGTTGATGAAATCCTTTGGGTGGGAGAAACAATTATTCAGGAGGATTCTGTGAAGTTGCATGCTTATAGAGGTGCTAATTACCTCTGAGAGTTCAGCAGGAGCTTTAGGTTTTCTCTAGTGTCTTTATTAGCTTATTAATTATGAAACAATGCATAGGTGATTCACCTGGAAGTGGGAAACTTTTTTCCCGGCATTAAAAATCCACAACCCAACTCTAAATCACACTGCCCAGTGGGTTGCTTTTTATTAGAGGTAAAGAAAAAGCTTTTAAATTACAGAGTGCACAACATACTGGGATTGAATTTTAAACAATGGGGTTCAGTTGTATGGAACAAGGTACCAAAATGAATGAAATAAATAAATAGCTCCTCACAATTTGGAGGACACGCATAGAGAGATCAGTCCTTTGCCATAAACCCGTCCCAGAATAAATAAATGCAGCCTGCTCATAAAGAGATGCTTTTTGTCATTTTCAAAAGACGAGAAGCCTGGAAAGCATCAGTAAGATGAAAAGTCTCTGGAGACTTACTCACCTGGGGAAGGATGCAGATCTTAATCATGAGGGACCCAGTTCCCTCAGTGCTACCAGGCGCTCTAGCATTCCAGAGAATGTATTTGCATATTTGTAAATCTATAAAAATGGCATCGTACCACTGCTATGGGTCAAAAGCAACCTCATTTAAATCTTTTGAATATGAAGCCAGTAATATATCTTTGTACTTGCTTCTAAAATTGCTCTCTTTCTATGTGCTGTCAGTAACTCCAGCAAACCAATAGTGCTTCCATCCTGCACGGCTGATTTTAATCTTTTGTAATTGGGAGGTACGGATGACTCACTTTGTGGGATTGATCCGCACAGTAATTTCCTTAAACGATAATGTGCAAATTAAGTTGCCTATGCACAAGCGTACTTTAGAAGTCACAGCAAGTGTAAAGAGCCTTTAAGCCATTAAAACCTTTGCGACGTTTCATCATGTCAATCACAGAGATAACTACAGGAAGAAATGTTCAGCATCATCTGTTTCTTTGAAAAGAAACAGATGGAAGCTCAAAGTGTGTTTCGGCCTACCTGTGTAATCCATATTGAGACTATATTTTAAGACGCACGAAATCAAAATTGAGCCTTTTTCATTTAGAAGTTGCCCTAAAATTAAGCCCAGAACTTTTCACTATATTGTCACAATATTGAAGTCAGCCACAGCTGCTAGTTCACATGGACTTTTTTTTATTTGAAAGTGGAATCAAGAACAAAAATCTGAAAGTTTGCTTTTCCTCTCAATCGTTGTTCCTTATGTCGTCAGTTTGACGGCTAGGGCTGAACATCCCTAAATCCTCAAATTTACTCACCCCTGTGTCGTCCAAGATGTTCTCTTTCTTTCTTTCTTTCTTTCTTTCTTTCTTTCTTTCTTTCTTTCTTTCTTTCTTTCTTTCTTTCTTTCATCAGTCGAAATGAAATTAAGGTTTTTGAGGAATAATTTCCAGGATTTTTCAAGTTTCAGGTCAACAAGTTGAAGGTCCAAATTTTAAGTTCCAAGTTTCAATGCAGCTTCAAAGGGCACTACACAATCCCAGCTGAGAAATAAGGGTCTTATCTAGCAAAACTATTGGTCTTTTTCTAAGAAAAATAAGCGGAAGTACTGACCCAGTGTTTACAAAGTGACCGTCCAAACGCCCCTTACAAAAAGGTAAAACAATGATGTCAGATGATTTTGAAGTTGGAGGAGGATATTATATGTTGCTTTACCCTATCTTTTTCAGTATTTTTTTTTAAACCGAAGTTGGGCTGCACAATAAATTGAAATGAAATCGTAATCGCGATTAATCAAAAGCTGAGTATATCATGCGCATCTTTCAGTGAAGCACGGTTCTGTGATCAGCAGTAAATCTCCATCCGAAGGCCAGAGGGCGCTCTCATTCTTGTGTGGAAACTCCAAATTCGCTCTAAGAAGAAACGGAGGAAATCACTGCAGCTAAATAAAAAAGAAGATTTAACTGCTTTCATTGATTCAAAATGACTAATAAGCACATGACTACGACAATGTATGGTTTATCTGGTTTAATGGAGTTCTTCTTATTATAACTTTCCTTCTAATACAGTATATAATAATGCAATGCCTTTAGCATACTATGAATGCTATGCATGCCTTATTCTGTGTAAAAAGCCACACCATCTCACAGAAGGATTTATTTCAAACGCTCGACTAATGTTATGAAGTGAGTTTGTAGTAAAAACATGTTATTAAATGTGGTATTTTCACGTGCTTTCAGATGTAGCAGCATTTCTACAGTAGTTCACTGAGAAGCTACGCAAACAGCTGTCATTAACGCAAACGATTTCGGAGCTTTTTAGTGAGCTACGGCTCTGTGTACTAAATGCTGCTCCATCTGAAAGCACCTGCTAGAGCATGACAATCGCCTTCGAATAATTGTACAACCCTAAACCGAAGTACATAGATGAAGAACTAATCGTGCGTGATTTTTTCAACATGATTACGGTGACGATCTCTAGCTGGAGTGGCCATGAGCGCCACCAAAGGGCACCCCAGTCTCTTGCCACTCTACCCTAGACTCAATTTCCCATAACCCTTTGCCAAGAAACCAATCTTCAAAAACACCCCTTTCCAATCAGGATTTAAGCTGCACTCTCTCTCACTCACATCTGCGGATATTGTCGAGCTGTTTCCTTGCCTTTTTTTCTGCCTAGTCTTGCCTTGCCTGTGTTTTGACCCTGGACTGTATTCTTGTGTTTTGTGAACATTTGCTACCTGCCCCGACCATTGCCTGTTTTTGTGGATTACTCCTTTGTCTTGTCCTGGATGTTATTGTTGTTATTGTTATTGCTGGCATTTGATCTTGCCTGTTCTGATTATGCCCTTTAATAAAGCCTGCAATCGGATCTCCACTTTGTTGCAACACTTGTCCATGATAATTACGCAATGCGTGAAGCTAGTGCAAGGCGAGCATTTTTTAAAGAAAATTACTGATCGTTTTGCTAGGTAAGACCCTTATTCCTTGGCTGGGATAGTGTAGAGCCTTTTGAAGCTGCACTGAAATGGCAATTTGGACCTTTAACACATTGGCCACCACTTAAATCCATTACATGGAGAAATTTCCTGGAATGTTTTCCTCAAAAAACGTAACTTCTTTGCGACATCTTGGATGTCATGGGGTTAAGTAAATTGTCAGGAAATTTTTATTCTAGAAGCAAACTTCTCCTTTAACCCCTTACTTTCAACCGTCAGTCTGCTGTGAGTAAGAGATGATGTGAAGGTGAAGGTTGAACCACTGTCAATGTCACAATGACCTTACTACCTTATGTCCTTACTACCTTATTGGACCTTGAACGTGGTAGTTGAATTGCTGTCTATGCAGGATCAGAAAGCAGATTTCATCAAAAATATCTTATTTTGTGTTCCAAAGATGAACCAAGGTCTTATGGGTTTGGAATGACATGAGGAAGAGTAATTAATGACAGAATTTTCATTTTTGGCTACACTGTCCCTTTAAGCCTTCTGAGTAGCGTCACTATTTTCAGTTTGATTTGGAATTTCTGCAGTCGGCTGTTTCTAGTTCTACTCAGCTGTGCAGTTTGGGAAAAACTCATTTATAATATGTCAGTCAATGGGCAGAGAACATCCTAGACACTGAGCAGGTGTAAAAAACAAAAACAAAGGAAGGTTTCTTCCACAAAGAGGGAGGAGAATAACCCACGCCTGAATGGTCAAATCTGCTAATGCTGTTTTTCTCTCAGGTTGGAGCGTAAATTTTACGGTAAAGCGAGATAATGGACTTCTGGGTGAGTTTATAGGAAGAACAATTGCACTCAACACTAATGCCCAGTGGTGTGAGCATTCACAAATAGACACATTCATTATTTAGGATCATATGGCACTCGAGACAGTGCTCTTCATTCTGTGGTTTGAGCTAAAGGATAAATTCCACCTGACACAGTTCAGCCACACTCAATCAATCATACAGGCAAATGCAAGACGTGGCATTCTTTGACCACGAAGTGTCAGCTTTGATAAATCTTGATTATGAATTGTAAACTGTGGCTTTCTGTTGACAGTGCGGTTTAGGAACGGCCTGCTGAGGCCTAATGAGAATGACTGATTTGACACATACACAAGCAAACTGTAAAATCATTGTCTTAACAAAAGGAACGAAGTTGAATTGGACATTTTCTGTATATGTGTACTCTCAACATTTTTCAAATAAAGAGAAATGTGTTTGCCTTAATTAGATATTCAGTCTGACAGCAACTGACAACTTGTGTGGTTCTCGCTAGAAAAAGATCAGGTTTTTTTTGTTCACATTCACTACGGAATATGAAGTGTTTACAGTACAACACATGATAGACTAACAATATTCCAGTCAATGCTGTTCTTGCCATCCTAACTGGAACTATAGATAAAACATAAATACAGTTGAAGTCAAAAGAGAAAATGATAGTTGAATTTATAAAAATTCAAATTATTAAGTTTACACACACTTGATTCTTAACACTGTGCTGATACCTGGATGATACACAGCCGTTTTTTTTTTTTTTTTTTTTGGTGATAGTTTTAATGAGTCTCTTGTTTGTCCTGAACAGTTAAACTGCCCACTGTTCACTGTTTCACTGTTGAAAAATCAAAGGTCCAACAAATTATTTGGTTTTTCAGCATTTTTGTGTATTTAAACCCTTTCCAATAATGACTGTATGATTTTTAGATCCATCTTTTCACACTGAGGACAACTGAGGGACTCATATGCAACTATTACACAAGGTTCAAACCCTCACTGATGCTTCAGAAGAAAACTCGATCCATTAAGAGCCAGGGGTGTAAACTTTTGAACTAAATCAAGATGTGTACATTTTTCTTATTTTTCCTAAATGTTAAATGTTCTTAATGCATTGTGTTTCTTTCTGAACCATCAGTGAGCATTTAAACCTTCTGTAATAGTTGCATATGAGTCCCTTAGTGTCCTCAGTTTGAAAAGATGGATCTCAGAAGCTTACAGTCTTTGCTAGAAAGGTTCAACTACACAAAAATGCTGAAAAACCAAAGAATTTGTGGGACCTGAAGGATCTTTCTGAAGGACGACAGGCAGTTTAACTGTTCAGTACGGTGGCCGAGAGAGGCCAACGTAGTTCAGGACAAACAAGAGACTTATAAACTACTATAACTTAAAAAAATTAAGGTAACAGCACAGTATTAAGAATCAAGTGTATGTAAACTTTTGAACGGGGTCATTTTATGAATTCAGCAGTTATTTTCTCTTCTGAACTATATTTAAACGTCTTTTATGTGAAATATACTGTTGAGATTAGTACTAAATAATAAAAAATAACATGCATTCTGTATGATCCCCTTATTTTGATAAAATAATTAACATTTTGCAGATTCTGACTTCTGACTCTATATTGAACAGTAGCTTTTTGAAATATGCCATACTGCTGTTACTGTTTCTGCAGATTGTATACTGCGTACAGCTGGTTTTCTGTGTACATGGAATACACTAGAGTATATTTTATTTAAGATATACTGAGAATACTTATATAGTAGAGGACATATGGGATACTGCATGCCGTAATGCAGTGCACTTGATCTGACCTTCCATTTCCACTGGGGATCTTTCTCTTGCCTCATTATTTTATCAGACTGCCAGAAGTTAAGAACAACACCTAGACAAAATGGCCTTTTATGTTGTCAATGTACTAAAAATAATGAACTTTTCCTCAACAATGTGAAGTTAAAGATGAAATGTATTTTTTTTTTTGTCAGGAGTATTTTAGCATTGCATAATGTGTAATATTTTACATATTTATTATTTTTCTATATGAAAAACTCAAAATCAGTATATTCAGTATATACTGTAGTATTCAGTATGAGTAAGCTGCCATTCCGTTTGAACAGAACTCATTGTTGCATCGTTTGCTTGTTCCCAGCATGCATGTGGCATATAAATGATACAGATAGTGTTATTTTATTGTTTACTGGCTTTATTTATGCTGCTGCTGCTGTTGTTTTATCATCACTGTTAGTTATTTGTTGTGTGGTGATGGTGTTCAGAGCTCATCTTTTTCCTTAATGATGTTTGTTGAGGTTTGACTGCTGTCTATATGAAACTATTGAAGTGATGGTTGTGTCTGCCTTGCTTTCTTATCTCCAGATACTGCATGATCTTTGCTTTGCAGAGCTGTGCTAACTTAATCAATTGAACCCAACGTTTTAATTATGATAAAGCTGTATTTATAGTTAAACTTATTGACTGGAGAATATATTTTGTGTTTATTGAACAAACAAATTCAAATAGGATGATTTAGGTTTCTCAATTAATTTAACTTTGAATATTGAGTTGACTGTCTTTATAATTCAAGACGCGTTCAGTTGTATTCGCAAACTAATATAATTATGTCCTGCAACTCATTAGTTAGATTTCCTGCCTTAGCTCTGTAATTTCAGTTGGACAGACTTTAATTGCAGTATTGCCTTAAAGCGAGTTCCACATTTTCTAGACGTTTTCACTGTGCAGGTGAAAAGTTAATGTTCAAAGCCCATCAGAAAGTATTGACCCATCTTCATTGACAGACACAGTTGTCATAGATGCACACAAAATTTTAAAGCCGTTCGACTGCATTGATTCACATTGTCAATTCAGTGAGAAGTCTGGGAAGCTTATTTCACTCCTTGACTCAAGATAAATCTTAATTTGCTATATACAGTTCATAGCCTGTATAATATCAAAAGCGCAACATTGAATAATGTTTTTTTTTTTTTTTTTTCAGTGTTAGTAAAAGAAACAGACTCAAATTCTCTCAGAGGACATTGGTTTCTTCTCTGTCAGTACATCGAAATATTAAGGTGAGTCGGTATGTTTTCATTGATCTGTTTTGCTCACACTAACTATACTCAGAGGTATCACATTCTCAACTGTGAGCTTCCAAAAAAACACTATCAACAGTATTTGGAAGCATTGAGAGCTTTTGTGGCACCATTATTTCACACTCTGACTTTGTCCTTTTATTTCTTCCTCCCCCTTTTTTCACGCAGTCTTTATCTGTTTTTTTTTTCCTCACGCAGACACTTGCTGGCTCGCACAAATATATTTGTTATCACAGAGTTTCATCATAAATTACAAATTGATTTCAGTCTGGAAACAGGCCTCTTACACAATTAATACCCCAGTTGCATATTAATAAAGCAGCCATCAAATCAATATACACTGAGACAAATGAACATTATCACCCTTGGATATAAGCAGCAGCTAGGCTGACTGATCAGTTTAGTTAAAAATATATTGTGCTATGGCAAAAAAAAAAAAAAAAAAATCTTTTAATATATTCATTAGAGATATGCCTGAACTTGAATGTGTTCGGAAAGGAAATAATGTGTACTACGGAACCCCTAAAGGTAATTACGACAACATTTTAGTGCCACGTTAAAAAATAAAAAAAAAATTAAGAGATTAAAGTTGTAATATTATGAGAATAATGTTGAAATATTTCAAGAATAAAGTCTAAATATTTTGAGTATAAAGTGGAAATATTTCAAGAATAAATTCTAAATATTTTGAGAATAAAGTGAAAACATTTTAAGAATAAAGTCTAAATATTTTGAGAACAAAGTGGAAATATTTTGAGAATAAAGTCAAAATATTTCGACAATAAAGCTGAAATATTTCAACAACAAAGTCAAAACTAAGAGAATAAAGTTGAGATGTTTAGAGAATAAAGTCAAAATTCCGAGAACAAAGTTGAAGTGTTTTGAGAATGAAGTCAAAATTCCGAGAATAAAGTCGGAAGTGTTTCGAGAAAATAAATGACAGTGTTTTGAGAATAAAGTTGAAGTGTTTCAAGATTAAAGTCAAAGTATTTTGAGAATAAAGTCAAAATGTTTTAAGAAGTGGTGGAATTTTTACAAAGAAAACTGTATAATTTAATGAAAAGAATGTCTTAAATGTCATCCATTTTATAGGACAGTTGAAAACAGTTTCGCTATAAACTGACTTTTGAAAGCTGAGACTTCGTTTTAAATTAAAAGTACCAAAAGCACAAAGCTTATTGCTATTATTGGGTGGCTGGCGCACTACAAATAGGCCTAATGAATGCAATCAAAGACATGAAATATTATTTCCAAGCATACTGTCCCTGCGAGTATAACACATGGTATGATTTCTGCTAATAATTCCACATATATTCAAATACATTCTGGTGACCTGGCAACTTCTCCTGGTGCTCCCAATCCAGGCCAATTGCATGCACAAGCTATACTCTCAAAATATTAGAACTTTAATTGCTATGATTTAATTCTCCTAATTTGGACTTTATTCTTGAAACATTTCAACTTTATTCTCAAAATGTTAACTTTATTCTCGAAACATTTTTACTTTATTCTTGCAATTCCGACTTTATTTTTGCAATTTCGACATTATTTTTGTAATTTCGACTTTATTCTCAAATCGAATGAGTTATATAAAATATGAATTATATGGAAAAAAAGAAGAACAAATTCTCTGAATCACTTGAATGGGTGGTCTTCCTTTCCTTCCTTTTCTTGCTCGTCCTCATACCAGATGGCACAATGCCGACCTGAGGTGAAGGGAGTATTTAGCAACAGCAAACATAATAATTCCAGTCCTGCAAATGGAATGGAATGAATTTCCTTCCCTGTCAGGCAATATTGACCAAGCCAGCAGTAAAAGAGCCTTGAATAAAATGAGTTTCTAATCCTGGCCACCAGAACCTGTGAAAGGACAGAATGTGTGGAGCAAGGATTCACAGGCTGGTCAAATGTCAAGTTTTTGAAATGGCCATTGACTTGAATGGGCCATTCATATTCTTGTGTTGAGTCAAAGGTTAGGATAGAGGTTTATCACATGTGACTCACCGCCGCTGTCAACCCCGCACAGGCAGGATGACGCTGGCATCACACAGACAGCCTCATTGCCTGTGTGTGTATATCCAAGTAAGTGTTAGGCAATGGCTCTCCGCCAATGCAACTTAAAAGACTCACTTTGGCACAGCTCTGTCAGTCGAAGAAAAAATGGTGTGTTTCGATTTGGGGGGTTAGTGGACCATGAAAGCACTGAGTAGTTAGGGTTCAGCATTGGTATTCTCAGACGGCACATCCACAGACTGTTCACTTACCGTCTGATGCATGCTGCTCACCTGACAAGCACTGTATGGAAACCTAAAGGTTTCCATTTGATTTACTTCTATGCACTTTCCAGTGTTGTTACTGTTAACCAAAACTATTTTAAAAATGTGTTAAATTGACTAAAGCTGAAATGAAATATACAGTGTTGAACAAAAGTATTAGACCACTAGTACTTTCACCAGCTAAAAATGGTTTTAAGTCAGTTATTTCTATATTTTGTTGTAGTGTGTCAGTAGGACATATCAGTTTACATTTCTAAACATTCATTTTGCCATTAATTGTGATAATCCAGTGAGATTTCTGTTTGTACAAGTAGTCTGACAACAGCCAGTGCTCCACACCGAGATCTGATCTCATGACATGAAAAAACAGAACAAACTTGGAGACACTAAATCCAGAAGAACTGTTGCAACGTCTCCAAGATGCTTCAAGAAACCTACCCACAAAGCTCAAAACCTATGTGCAAGTGCACCTAGGGCAAAAGCTGCTTTAAATGCAAATGATGGTCACAACAAATGTTGATTTAATTTAGTTAATAGAAGTTAATTGATAAAGCATTTTTTTCAGTTTTTCAATTTTTACAGCATTTTTACACAAACTTTTAACAGGACTGTAGCTTTGCAGGTAAGTTTTTTTTTTTAAGCATCTTGGAGACGTTGCCACAGTTTTTCTGGATTTAGTCTATCTCAGTTTGTTCTGTTTCTTCATGTCATTCCAGACAGACTGGATGATGATGAGATCAGATCTCTGTGAGGAGCACTGGCTGTTGTCAGACTCCTTGTGCAAACACAAGTCTCACTGGATTATTACAATTAAAGGCTAAATGAATGTTTGGAAATGTAAACTGAAATTTCCTACTGACACACTACAGCAAATTATAGAAATAACTGACTTGAATCCATTTTTTTAGCTGGAGAAAATACTAATGTTCTAATAATTTTGGCCACCACTGTATTAGATGAAAAACATAAAAATGTAAAAAATTACAAATGTTCCCTTTGCAACTAACTGAAATAAAATAATTAGATTTTCTAAAATGACCAAAACTAAAACTGAAATCAAATTCAAGCTAAAGGGGAATATTAAAAACCTTACTAACTGCTCAAAAAATCATAAAATTCAAATGAAAATAAAAAATTGCTAATTCTAAAAATTAATAAATAATTTATTACTATAGAAATATATTACATATAGGCCCGGTTTCACAGACAGGGCTTAGGCTAAGCCAGGATTAGGCCATAGTTCAATTAGGATATACATACAATGAACACTTTTGAGAAAGAAACACTGGAATCGCTGGATCTGGCAAAGTTTGCAAGGTTAGTGAAATATATTCAGAGTTTTGAGTAGCAATTTAACTATATCTACTAGCATGAGATGAGACATATAATGCCCCTTTTTACAATATGTAATATAAATCTCAGGTGTTTTCAGAATAAGTCTGTGAAGTTTCAGCTCAAAATACCCCACAGATCATTTATTATATCATTTTGAAAATGTCCATTTTGAGTGGAAGCAGAAACATGCTGTTTTCGTGCATGACTCTTTAAATCCAAATGAGCTGCTGCTCCCCGCCCCCTTTTCCTGAATTGGGCAGTTCCTTTACAGCTCATACCTCAGATACTCTGCTAAAAACATCTGTTTGGTTTTGACTATCATGTGTATAGCATTGAAATTGTGCATTTTAAATCCAGATTATTTTAAATTTATACACTATACTGGGTTTTCTAAGCGCTCACATCTGAAGCACTCACACAGAAAGCGGCTGTCACACAGCATGCGAGTCTTAAACTAAGTTCTCTTTCATGTCTTATTGCGCTTAAACTGTCAAATACACACAAGTTTATGTTAAAAACACATACTAGGTACAAAAACAGTCGTTTATGTCTGTGAAGGTAAACAGCTGGGAAAGAAATCGTGTTTATATTAGTCTTGTCTCTGAGGCTAGGACTCTAAATAGTGTTCTGAGCAGCCAATGACAGAACAGTTAGCATGCTTTACTTAAACTTTTGCCTTGGCTTTAGAACTGATACACCATTGCTGTTTGCGAAAACAAAATGGCGGCTCCGTTGGTGGAAACATGCAGATTAAGGGGTGGTAATATTATAGTAAGATCCCCTTCCTACGTCACAGGGGAGCGAAATCTGAGCGGCTCATTTTTTATCATGATTGCATAGAAAGGTTTACAAAAATAAAGTTACTGGGTTGTCCTTTTTCACGTTTTCTGGGTTGGTACATACACTGGGACCCGATTATAGCACCTAAACAAAAAAAAGTCAGATTTTCTTGATATGTCTTCATAACAGTACGCCTTTTCAGTTTTTTTTTTTTTTTAATTATTATATTTTTTTCCCACATTGATGAAATGTACTATACTGTTTCAGATCAACCCACCTCTAAATGACAGTGAAAACTAAACAAACTCTGTATGTTTGTAATGCACGTCATTCAGACAGACTTTTCCTATTTGAGCAGGCAGTTTTTACATTTAAATTAGCTTGTATGCATTTGGCAGGTGCTTTTATTCAAAGTGACTTACAAGGTATTCACTGAAAACTGTGCTATGTTGCTAGTGTCATGCTCTGCTGTTTGAACTATATTATTGGGCAGAATAAGCTACATTGTGGGCCTGATGTTAGTATATATGAGGCTATTAAAAGAGTGACTTGTTGTGTTTTCTTGTGTTAGTAATGACTAAGTGCCACATATTTATACTGGCACCAATATTAACAGGTTACAGCCTTCACAGTGCTTGTGTATGCAGTGTGATATGGAACTGAGCCTATTTTTGCAGTGTTCAGCAAAAAATATGTTGAAAATGCACTATGAACATATTTATCTTTTGCAATATAGGCTTTTATGAGACAACATAAAATAGAGCAAACTACTACCATTGAAAAAAATGTTGTGGCTTGATCCACGTTTCATAGTGACAAACACAAAGCTAACAGTTTTTATTCAGTAAACCTGATTAAATGTAGATATTTTAAATATATAACTACATTTTTAAGTATTGGTTTTGTTTGCTTTTCCCTAGTAAATGTATTTTAAATACATTTGAAATATTTATTTCATGGTAAGTATAATACAAATACATTTACAATACATTTATTTATGTACTTAATAAAAATACCCTGCAATAGTACTTTCAGTATACTAGACCCAAAGAAAAAAAGTGTCTCTTTTTTGTTGTTTTTTTGTGATTTCCTACATCCTTTGGGTTAAAAAAAAATTCTACAATTTAGAGTTTTTACGTTTTGTTTTTATTTTTAATTTTACAGCATGTCCACTGTAGTGGACCACAGGACGATTTTAGTTCGAAACGACAGCCAAACTCAGACAACAAAACTGTACAGAATATGGCTGTAAAGGGATATTAATCCAACATTTATGTAACAAAAACAAAACAACTGAAATCAAGCATTTTCCATAACTTGCAATGAGTCTGTTACGGCGCTGTGCAGGAATTTTGGCCCACTCATCTTGGCAGAATTGTTGTAATTCAGCCACATTGGGGGGTTTTCGAGCATGGACCGCCTTTTTAAGGTCATGCTGTGGGCATCTCAATAGGATTCAGGTCAGAACTTTGACTAGGCCACTCCAAAGTCTTCATTTTGTTTTTCTTCAACCATTCAGAAGTGAATTTGCTGGTGTGCATTGTCCTGCTGCAGAACCACAGAGTGCGGCATCTTTCCTGTTCTTCCTTTTCTGTCTCTGTGTCTGTCTCAGTCTGCTCATCTGAGTCTCCTGCAATTTCTTCCTCTTCTTCAACATCTTCTTGTATGTTACATTCAAATGTATCCTCATCTGACAGCTCTAAGTCAGAGTCTCCCTCAACTATCTTATAAAAATCCTCTCTGCTTCAGTTCTGCCTCCTACAACATGCAGTCATTAATTACATTAAGATGGTCCTGATGTCCACTATAGTTGACATTTAAAAAAGGATGATATTTTGAATCATAAACAATTTAACAGCTTTGAAAGCTAAATGTATTGTTACTGACACTTTAATAAACAAATATATATGTGATAATAATAGTAAAAAACATGTAAAAAAGCAAAATTTTACATATCTCTCTCCTTCCCATAAAATGTGCTCATTTGTATGCCGGCCATTTTGGATTCAGTGTAAGAAGTGGTTCCTAGCATGCCAGCCAATCAAATGACATATCACTAGAAAGCCCAGGATGTCCTCTGCACAGTACAAGAGGACTTGACAGAGTAGCTCAAAAAAATCAAAGAAAATGCATGAAAACACAAGGTCCACTACAGAGGACATAAGTCAATGGGCGGGGTCTCAGGAGGATATTAAAGTATGCTAAATTAGAACAACTAATTTTGTACTTAATGCACTAATTGTGTATAAGTAGTGCTGAAGTCAACCTAATGATATACTGAAGTATATTTGATTGTGCTAAAGTGGAACTATTGCAAGTATACTTCAGATGCACTTTAAATATCTTGCATTTAAAGACCAGTATTAGATCATAGAATTCGCATCAATACTGACATAAAAAAAAAAAATATTTTAGGCTTAATATTAAAAAATGTGCATTGTGCACAAGTACCCCAGATAAAGTTTAATTATAATTTTTTTATATCAGTAAGTCTTGTGATATGTCAGTAAATATGTTCATACATTTGAACTACACAGTAAAATGTATTTTATGTATGTAATGTATTATGTATTTTAAATATATTACTTTTTTACTAAGGACTGTTTGAATGCAAACGTAATTCCCCTTTTCATACGGCAAGATAATCAGGTTTTTAATAATTAATAATGTCCCACAATAGCCTTTTTATAAAATTACAGGCTTTAGAAAATGCTTGGATAGTCCACCCCAAAATGCTGTTATTTTTGTTATATTATTTTTTTTGTTAATATTTTACATTTATTATATATATATATATATATATATATATATATATATATATATATAATCTTTAGTTTTGTGTATACTTTGTATTTTTATTAGTTTTTACAGTTAGTTTAATTAAATTTTATTTACGTTTTAGATTTAGTAAATTTACTACTATAAAATATTACATTTCTAATTGGACATTTATAAGTTATGGCATTTATGAAAATGCTAAAAACCCCAAATTCTGTCATAATTTTCTCACCCATATTTATGTTATGTTATGTCAAAAATCATTAGGATATTAAATAAAGATCATGAAGGTATTTAGTAAATTTCCTATCATAAATATATCAAAATATGCATTGCTAAGAACGTAATTTGGACAACTTTAAAGGCAATTTTCTCAATACTTTTTTTTTTTTTTTTGCACCCTCAGATTCCAAATTTTAAAATAGTTGTATCTCGGCCAAATATTGTCCTATCCTAACAAACCATACAACAATGGAAAGCTCATTTACTGTAGTATAAGTCTCAATTAAAAAAAACAAAACAAAAAAAAAACTTTATGACTGGTTTTGTGTTCAAGAGTCACATATAAATTTATATTTTGAAGAATGTTGGTAACTGTTTTGATTTCCATTGACTTCCATCATATTTTTACAAAACAAATATACTTCAAAATATCTTCCACCGAAGAAAGTCAGTCATACAAGTTTGGGATATCATGAGGGTGAGTTTTTAGCTGAACTGTCCCTTTAATTTAAAAACACTTTATTTTCAGTAAGCAGCAGAAACGCTGCCAGCATGAACTTTTGGCCTCCTGTCACTGTTAATGTGCTGATTCACTTACATACTGCTTAAGCATGCAATGCGAAACAGGCCTAAGTTTCAGGATCTCGTGGTGTGGGCCTCTGGAGGGTTTAAACCATGTTAAGTGATTCACTGGAAGAGAAGAGGGAAACTGGGAGAGAAAGTAAGACGATGAGACGGATGGTTTTAGAGAGGTCGGAGAAGGTAAAGGGACTCATTGCTGACCCCTGCAGGCTTGCTGTCCGGTACCTCTTAATCTCAATCAGTGAGGAACGGGGGTTCATTAGTCATTAGCGAGGTATCTAACGGCAGCCTCGTCCCATGGCTCCGCACTCATCTTCTGCTCCTTCCCTCCGAGGCTTCCTTCTCTCTCAAATGCGCTTTTTCCATCTGTGTGTGTGTCTCTCTCTCTCTCTTTCCTTGCCTGGCAGAATGATGACCAGCCGTGATTGTGCTTTGGAAACCTGTCTCAGCCTCCAGCTAAACTGCTCATCCATGACCAATCGATGGTGGTGGGACCCACGGAGGAAGATTGGGAGTGTGTGTGTGCGCCTGGTCACCCGTGAGTGCATAAGTGCAGATCAGAGAAAATACCTTTAGGTTAAATTTCAATTCCATTGAGCATCATCTGTCCATCCCTTCAGCATCCCAGGTCCCCTCTGGAGCTCAGCCAACCTTTATTACTGAGCAAAGAGGGAAACAGGCCTGTCACAGGCAAAGTGATAAAGCATCATTACCACACTGCAGAGGAGGAATGAGGGCAGCCTGCTATGACACAACTCCTTTCATAAAGAGCTTCGCTCCGGCATATTGGACAGCCAGTCAAAGAGCTCCAGCAAAGAACAAAATGACTAGTCTGGCCAAATCCTATGCTGGTATTGACATACCCTCTTTCATTACACCCCACTGCGCCGTACTGCACCACAGGCAGGGCTTGGGCTCAGGCTGGTGTGACTTTACGGGCGCTGCCATCGGATATTTCGCATGACAGATGAAATATTTCATTTCACAAAGCCAGTGCTTTGCACCGTAACATGATGAATCTGAACGATCTGGGGATAAGTAAAAGCATCAAGCTTCATTCAAAACGTCTGAGCCAATTGGATTTTAAATGCTACATTTGGATTCTTTTACTGGCTGTCAAATTTAGTTGCAGTTTATTTAAAAAATAAATACATTTGTAAAGTATATATATGCTACATTTGGATTCTTTTACTGGCTGTCAAATTTAGTTGGTTTATTTAAAAAATAAATACATTTGTAAAGTATATATAAAACACTAGCTCTATACATTAACACTATATATTGTATTAGTATTGTATTGTGTGTGTGTGTGTGTGTGTGTGTGTGTGTGTGTGTGTGTGTGTGTGTGTGTGTGTGTGTGTGTGTGTGTGTATATATATTATATATATTATATATATATATAAATATTATTATTATTACTATTATTACTATTGAAGAAAACTGTAGTATATAATAAATATAAATAATAATATATTTTTTAAAATCATATATTAAATAATAATGATATACACCACCAGTCAAAAGTTTTTGATCTGTAAGAAAAGTGTCATCTGCTCACTAAGCCTGCATTTATTTGATCCGAAGTACAGCAAAAAAAAAAAAAAAAAACTGAAAAATTGTGCAATATCTTTACTATTTAAATAACTGTTTTCTATTTTAATATATTTTAAAATGTAATTCATTCATTTGATTTTAAAGCTGAATTTTTAGCATCAATACTTCAGTCACATCATCTTTCAGAAATCATTCTAATATTCTGATTTGCTGTAAAAAAAACACATTTATTATTATTATTATTATTATTATTATTATTATTATGTTGAAAACAGCTGAGTAGATTTTTTGTTTCTTTTATGAATGGAAAGTTCAGAAGAACAGCATTTATTTAAAAATATAAATCTTTTGTAACAATATACATGTCTTTATCATCACTTATGATCAATTTAAATCATCCTTACTAAATAAAAAGTATTAAGATTATTATAATATATTATTATATTATATATTATATTAATTTCTATCATTTCTTTCTCTAAAAAAGTTTGACTGACTCCAAGCTTTTGAATGGTGTAGTGTGTAATGTTACAAAAGCTTTTTATTTCAGATAAATGGATTTCTTTGGATCTTTCTATTCATCAAAGAATCCTGGGGAAAAAAAAAAGCACTCAATCGTTTTAAGTATTGATAATAAAATAAAATAAAAATGTTTCCTGAAAAGCATATCAGCATATGAGAATGATTTCTGAAATATCATGTGAAACTGAAGACTGGAGTAATGATGCTAAAAATTTAGCTTTGAACACAGGAATAAATTAGATTTTAAAATATATTCAAATAGAAAGCAGTTATTTTAAATAGTAAAAAATATTTCAGAGTTTTACTGTTTTTGCTGTAGTCTGGATCAAATAAATGCAGGCTTGGTAAGCAGAAAAGACTATTTAAAAAAACAAAATCTTACTGTTCAAAAATAATATATTATTAATAACATGTACTTTGTACTCTAGTTAATCTAATACCAATTTGAAGAAGTTTATTTAAAAGTGTTGTTTTTCCTTTTGATTATGTCAAATTATATTAAATATATATTGAAAATATATTAAGTATATATAAAAAGCTCCTGTTCCTAAATGATCTTGCAAAATTTAGTGGAAAGCACTCAGACACAATAAGCAGAACCAAGTGCCAAAAGACTCATCTGAAATCCACCAGAAAACATTCAACTGATTTATATCCGCAATACTTTTGTCCGGAATATTAGAATGCAGTCTTATAGACATACTGCTGCCATGGTTTGCTTCAGCCTCATAGCTTAACCATGGTGTGCAGCTGAAATATAGTCTTTATTTCTTCGTCCATATTTGTCTTCTCATCGTTTCAAGGCCATGAAGTAATGCACATTACTTTCCTCATTCAGTTCCGAGTAATAAATGTGAAGAATTGTGGGGAGATTTTATGACTAAGATCCATGGTTTTCTGTAGATGGCAGTATTAAGTCAAGCATTTTTCAGTGCATTGTGCACTTCCCCGAGTCTGCCTGAAAAGAGTGTGCGACTGCATGTGTGGACAGAAAGTAACCTCACAGACAAATGCATGCGTGTCTGTGTGTTTGTGTGTCCACACAGCAAGGGAAATTTTTAACTCAGACCGTAAACAAACAGTTTGAATGCCATGGCTTGTTAGAGTGTTTAAACAAAACAACTGTAGAATGAATTTAAAATCTGTTTTTTTTTTAAATGTAATTTTCCTCATTTATGTTCAGAGCTGGAATTATATTGTATCAAAGCCTTTGATACAGATGTTTAAAGAGACAATCACGTAGGCTATTGTGACAGGATGACAAAAAAGCTCTCTAACTATGCTTGCTGAATTTTAAGTTCAGCATTTTTATGTCTCTAGAGTCATCTTATAAATATGACAGATAGCCCTCCTGGTGTGTAGAGGTGGCAAATGTCATATTTTAATTTCATAAAGGGCTGTTATTAAATCTGAGCTATTAAATCATCCTTAGTTTATCCCAAGCGTGAATGCTCACACATGTTGTAGGCAGAATTTTGCATGGAAATGCTGTGTGCTGACAATCCCTGGATGCACTGCTGTTCCAGGGCTTACAGGTTAAATCAATTGTTTATTCATTTTTTTCGACTGAAGCAATTCATTTAACAAATAGCTGTCATCGCCACCCATGATTAACAATCCCTTCAAGACCTCGGGAAGCATCATTTAAGCCATTCCACTGTTAGAAATCTCACAAAAGCTCTCTATTTATTCTAATTCTGCTTTCCAGCTTCTTTCCATTTCATTATAACTGAAAACAAGTCTTAATTTAAGAAGCTCTGGCATTGTCTGTGTGCAGACTTTGAAACACTCATGACAGATGTCACAACGTTGCCTTCACCTCACAGTGATTGGTTGCCGCCAGGATGTTTTTGCCATTTGTTTGCATAACGTAGAACAATATCTTACTTTTTGACAGCAACACCACTCGAATGGTTGACGAAATTGTTAAAAATGTAAAAAGAGTAAACAACAACATAGATTGCATTGTTAACATACTACTGAATATGTTATTCTGCTAATTTATGTTGTCTAAACCATGGAAAACACATGTGAAAGCTACAAAATCATATAGAGAAGGACTTAGTAAGCAGGAAAGGGCTCAATATTTTGACAAACTTAAGTTAATACACTCTTAAAAATAAAGGTGCTTCATGATGCCATAGAAAAACCTTTTTGTCTAAATGGTTCCATAAAAGATCTGAAGAACCTTTCTGTTTCACAAAATGTTCTTTGTGGCAAAAGAAGATTCTTCAGATTATAAAAAGATAAGAAATAGATGGTTCTTTAAAGAACCTTTGACTGAATGTTTATTTGTGGAACCAAAAAGGATTCTTCTATGGCATCACTGTGAAGAACCTTTTAAAGCACCTTTATTTTTAAGAGTATAGGTGACCGGACCGGTTTCAAGATTTTTTTTTTTTTTGGCCAATTCCAAACACCTTCTTTCCTCAGACAGTCTTTTGCACTCTTCTCCTTGATTTGTTATAACTTTTGGCAGTCTATACACTCTTAAAAATAAAGGTGGTTTAAAAGGTTCTTCACAGCGATGCCAAAGAAGAACTCTTGCATTTTTGATTCCACAAAGAACCATTCAGTCAAAGGGTCTTTAAAGGGTCTTTATCACTTTCTTAGCTTTTTATAAACCTTCTTTCACCACAAAGAACCTTTTGTGAAACAGAAAGGTTCTTTAGATGTTAAAGGTTTTCATGGAACCATTTAGACAAAAAGGTTCTTCTATGGCATCGTGAAGCACCTTTACTTTAAAGGGGTCATCGGATGCAAAACTCACTTTTACATATTGTTTGAACATTAACGTGTGCTGGCAGTTTGTGTACACAACCACCCTACAATGATAAAAATCCACCCAGTGGTATTTTTTTAATCTTTAAAAGTAATAACCCCTATTAAAAATCAAATCATTCTCAGCTTCCTGTCGGTGTGACAACACACGACAGAGGCCGCTCCCACTATAGTTGATTGACATGAGCGCCTTACCTTAGATCCACCCTCACCGAGAGGGACTGAAAGAGTCCGACTCCAGTCGCCATTATGTCGACTCAGGTGCAGGGGAAGACAAGAATGTCTCTGAGCGATTGAGGCATACTGTTGTTGGATGTAATAATGAACATAGCAGTCGTCATTTACTCTTGACATCTGAGCTACTGAAGATGCAGAGGATTAATGTTACTTTTGTTTTTGAAAGGAAAACGTCAATTCCAATCAACATATGTGTCTATGTTCGTGCAAATTCAATGATCCAATGACCCCTTTAAGAGTGTACACTCAAAAAAATGATTCTTTAAACTAACTCAATTCAATTATGGACAGTGGTTCCAAACAACCAAATTGTTTATTATTAACATATAAGGATTTTTTTCAATCTTTTCAAAATTATTCTGTTAAGACAACACAATTGAATTAGGAAAATCAATGTGAAATAGTAATGTCCAACCAAATCAATGTAATCAATGTCCTTTAACTTAAAACCATTAAGTTTAGTCAGCTTGTTTTGGTTTACTAAAAAATAGGCCAAACAGCTCATAATTTATTCATGTCGCAATGCATGATGGGAGTCATGGATGAGTTCTGATTGGCTACAACTTGGTTTTTTGGTGGTCACCGTTGTTGTGATTCTCACACTGATTCTTCATGTCTGTGTGTCTAAAAGCAAAAAAGCTTTTTTTTTCTTTCTTCATCTGTCTCATAAAGCCAAAACTGACAGATCTTTTGTTCACAGTTCTATTGAAATCTGTAAGGAAAACCTAAGTCAAGTACTTAAGTCACTATATGATGATAGCTATTTTAAGTACAGTCAATGCTACTTGATGACTTTTGTTCTTGGCTTGTCTAGCTGTTATAACTCAGTAAAAGCAGCCAAACAATATCTAACATTGAAGATTTAAGGGTCAAGAGCCCAACTAATGCAAACATTGACCACTATAATGGTTGCTTAAATTTTTTTTCCCTCTTTTGGTGATTCTGCTTATTAACATCAGGTGTCTGTAATAATGATCAATCATGACGACGTGTCTTCATCAAATACTTTAGAAATTGTCACATCCCGTTTTTGAATGGTGAAATTAAACTCTTTGCGTTACTTTAACAATTCATAATTAAGTAAAGTGGATAATTAAACAGCTTAAGTTATTTAAGCACAATGCAATAGTGTTTTGGCGGACAACAAAATATATATATGTTGTTTTAAAATAAAATATTTAAATAAAACCAACAATGGCACAAAACCATTTTTTTGAGTGTAGTACACCAAATGTTTTTTTTTCTGGTCCGACCGATTAGTACAGCCCAAAACATGACAATAATTGACCATTTTCAGCAGCAATAATCAGCTAAATTTGCAAGTTCCGTTAAATTCAGTGCCATTGTTTACATTCTGTGCCACCGACATATGGCTGGCTGATGACGCATTTGTGAAAACACTCATGCGAGCAATTGAAATCACTTTTGAATGTGCGTTCGCTTTTTACTTTCACTTTCAAGATTCACGATTACACATACTCTGTTTATACTACAGAGCAGCAGTAATTACCACACATTTAACAAGATTCGATGTTTGTCAGTGATCTGCAAATCATTCGCCATTGCCCTATCTGTCATCTCTCCTCACTCTGTTTATGTGGTAAGTGAAATTTTATGTACTATAATGTAACAGACTAACAGTTAGTGCTAGCAGGTGGCTTACCATGTTCCTTTAGTGGCTCCATAGAATGTGTTATTCATTTTCAGTGCCTTTCTGAATATGGATTCACTATAGAGTGTTTTCACAACGCGTCATCAATCGGCCAATCGGCAGCACTGAACGCAAACAATGTCACTGAACGAACAGAACAGAACTCACAAATTTAGTTGATTATTGCTTTTGAAAATGGTCAATTATTGTCATGTTTTGGGCTGTACTAATCGGTCAGACTGGGGAAAACATTCAGAATACTATTGGCAAAAGTCATGACAAATCAAGGAGAAGAGTGCAAAAACTGTCTTATGAACAAAAGACCAAACTGAACCAGGATTTCCAGGGCAAAAATCTTGACAGTATTCATGTTTGTTCTTGTCATTTCCGGTTATGAAGGTGAAATATTAGGCTAATATCTTAATTAATAACTGCTAGTACACATTTTTACCACCTATTAACTTTAGTTTGTCAAACTATTATGCCCTTTTCTACTTACTAGGTCCTTCTCTGTATGCTTTTTTCTGTGGTTTAGACAGCATAAATTAGCTGGCAGGGTAACTGACCAAACCGTGACTTAAGTGCAAACCCTCTATTCGGCACATCCCTATTCCAAACTCTAGTTTAAAAAACAACTTCAGATCATAGAAAAAAACAAAAACAAGGTGCAATCTGTATCAGCGTGTAAGTTGTATTATTGCACATTGCCCCAGCAAATATGTGTATGTGTGTGTGCCAAAATTCACAGAGGATCCTGATTAAACATGGGTGTGATGTCAGCGGGGCACTGAGGTGTCATGTTCACACATGTGCCAGTGGGCCTGTGGAACTTCAGCAGGTCCAGGAGGTTCGCTGTGAGCATCACAGCTATTGACAAGGCCAAAAACCCCCACGACGTTGCTAGAATAATTATTAGTATAAGGGCTTTGCATTTTTGCATTCACCATTCTTTCAGTGTTCCAGTCTTGCTAATTAAGGTTAAAGGTGAGAAGATAGACTGAGAGAGTGCATGGAATGGTGATGCAAATCCCAACATGACCGAATATTCATTGATGCTAAGCAGTGGCGTCAGTTTCCCCAAGCGTTTTGGAGAATGCAGATGACGTCTTTTAATCGTGCAATATTGCAGTTAAATATTAAGTAATTAAATTTGCTAGTGTAATCCTAAATGTTCACAAAAGAACTATATATTCACTACTTTTCAATGGTTTGGAGTTGCTCACTAAGGCTGCATTTCTTTGGTCAGAAATACAGGAAGACAGTAAAATAGTACAATATTGTTACATTTTAAAATAACTGTTTTCCGTTATAAAAAGTAATTTATTCATGTGATGACGGGAAAATTTTCATCAGGCAGTCTTCAGTGTCACATGATCCTTCAGAAATCATTCTAATATGTGACCCTGGACCACAAAACCAGTCTAAAGTCGCTGGGGTATATTTGTAGCAATAGCCAAAAATACATTGCATAGGTCAAAATTTTTGATTTTTCTTTTATGCCAAAAATCATTAAGAAATTAAGTAAAGTTCATGTTCCATGAAGATTTTTTTGTAAAATTCCTACTATAAACATATCAAAATGTAATTTTTGATTTGTAATATGCATTGTTAAGAACCTAATTTGGACAACTTTCAAGGTGATTTTCTCAGTCTTTTTGATTTTTTTGCATCCTCAGATTTCCGATTTCAAATAGATGTATCTCGGCCAAATATTGTCCTATCCTAACAAACCATACATCAATAGAAAACTTATTTATTGGACTTTCATATGATGTATAAATCTCAGTTTTGACAAATTTAACCTTATGACTGGTTTTGTGGTCCAGGGTCACATATGCTAATATTTGGTGTTCAAAAACATTACTACTACTACTTCTGCTTCTTAGAAATCCTGAATATAAATAGAAAGTTCAAAAAGAAAAACATATATATTACAAATAAAAATCTTACTGTCACTTTTGATTAATTGAATGCCTCCTTGCTGAATAAACGTAACACGTCTTTAACTTTGAGGTATTGGAATGGTACAAAATAACCATATTTAAAAAAATAATACTCTTCAAATTTAGTCGAAGGAGCAGAAGTATTTATCATTCATGTTGCACCGCATAGATTTAGGCTCTCATCATTATTATGCTTTAGACCTGTTATAGCCGACGGTTTAGTGCAGTTGTAGTATGCCATACCAATTAGTGCATTTTTTAGATTTGTGTGTCAAAAGTACTGCAACCTTCATAATGAAGCCAGGGCAGCATTTTTAATGAGGTTTGAATCACTGACATGCAATTATTTAATTACTGATGGTACGATTTTGATACCTTCTCTCCCTGGAGTCTTAACAATATAGCTGCTTGACACTGGGCCTTGTTTAACTTGGAGAAACTGCAATCCTTTTAATTGCTGACCTTTAAGAAAGGGCCGACCATTTTAAGAAGAAGCTCAATTACTTCACACTGGACCTCAGCACTTTATTATGGCTACAAAAAAACAAAGGCACACAACTGAAAGCTCCATAGATAACAACAGTAAGACTCCACTGTAAGAAATGATTGCTAGATCCAGTAAATAATGCTGAAAATTGACCAAAGATACACTCCATTATTGCATTTCTTTTGGTTTCTTAAAGGAATAGTTCACCCAAAATGAAAATTTGCTGAAGGTCGAAACAGATTTAGAGAAATTTAGCATTAATTCATTCATCAGTAGATATTTTGGTTGCCAGTAAGAGTCCAAATAGCTGATAAAAACATTAAGTAATCCACACGACTCCAGCCCATCAATTAGCATCTTGTAAAGTAAATTAGTTTGATCTAATTTAAAAATGAGTTTCAAAAAACTACATTTTCAACTGTAGATTTTTAACATTTGGCAACAGTTTGAGAAGCAGATATTTAGAATATAACATGTTTACTTGCTATTGCCATTATTCATCCTCACATGGTTGCATGAGAATATAGAGGTTAGCTGTGGAGAAGGATCTGTATTCAATGTAAGTGGATATGAAAGGTTTTTGCCAAACACAGCTGTGACTATGCTGAAGAAAAAATGAGTGCTGCACATAAAGGAAGTTTCATCCTGAAAGCCTCCGAACTACTTGTGCTTTGGAGGGGGTCACTGCTGCGCAGGCACAAGTGCTTTCCCTGGAGCAAGCCATGGGCTGTAAATGTGTGGGCAGTCTACGGCAGACCTTGCATTCTGTGTACTGCAAACATAATCTTCAATAGTTGTCTGCAGCATCTTCACATGTAGCCATGACCACTGGAGCACAGACAGATACACTAAACACTGATTTATCATTCAGAAAGTCACAGCATGTTGGGATGCGTTCAAAGCAAGCCATGTCTCCTAGCTATGCACTTTTTTCTCCCTCTCTGCTGTCTCTACTAGCAAAAAATAGTAAAATCATTTTAATTTAATATGTCATGTCCATGTATTTTAGTTAACTGGAATAATGTACAGTCAGATGTCCATTTTTGTTTTAATTAAACACGACTTCCTTACTATGGAAGCCAGAGGCTACCGCCAACTGTTGAGTTACCAACGTTTTTCAAAGTATCTTTTTTATGTTCTACACAAAACAAACCCATACCTATAAGTTTGGAAAAACTTGAGGGTGAGTAAACGATGACAGAATTTTTTATTTTTGGGTAAACTATCCATTTAATGATTGGCGTATATTATTGAATCACTTGTTGTATTCCTCAATTGTAAGTCCCTTTGGATAAAAGCCACTGCTAAATGAATAAATGTGATGTAAATGGTGTAACCGTTATATAATCTTATTACAAACTGCAAATATTCTTATTCTTATTCTTAAATAGCCATATTTAAGCTATTTTATGATTTCATATGTTGTCAGTTATAGCATTAACTAAATATTTATTTTTGTTTGGAAGGAATGTTTATCTTCAGAACTGACCATTTTTGCTCACTTTTTTGACTTTTTTTATCTACATTGCAATCTAATATCAACATAGCACAGAGACACAGAGTGAAATCGAATTTGCCTTGGGCTGTTATTGCTTGTTATAAGCATACATGGGAAAGCTTGTGTAAATATGTCAGCAGTGTTAAAGGGCAGCCCTTTAATATGCAGTTTCAGTGACCTTAAACAATTTATGGGTTCCTCTGGTCAGTCCCGCCTTTTTGTGAACGGAATATAAATTCAATAACCAGGGTTATAATTAATCTGAACTAATACTGTAAATGGCGCTTCTGAACCGTCTCTTCAGTTTGTTGACAGCATTTAGCCAAACACTCCTTATCAGCAGGGGGGGGGGCAAATTACAGAAAATGACATCCTTAAATAAAGCCTAAACCAAGCAAAGTGTTAGTCAGTTTAAAAGTAGCCTACATATTATTTTATTGGGATGCTCAAACCTGAAAGCAACTAGGAAACTTAGTGCGTATTTTCACTAAGATGATGTTTGCGGACTAAAATGACGTTTGCTCAAATGCTTTTCGAAAGCTGTTATTATTTATCAGGTTACTTTGAATTTATAAAGGGTTTGCACTTATGTCACAATTTAACCTGGATGTGTAGCCATTTTGGTGATACTCAGATGTGAACAGCATAGATTACACGATTAATGTACTACTGAATAATGTTCTGCTAATTTATGCTGTCTAAACCACTGAAAAAAGATATGGAAGCTGCTAAATCATATAGATAAGGACTTAGTAAGCAGGAAAGGGCACCGTACTAGGTGGTAAAGATACGTGCCAGAAGTATTAAGATATTAGCCTAATATTTCACCTACCTGACCAGAAATGATAAGAACAAACACAAATGTTGTCGAGATTCTTGCCCTGGATATCCTGGTTCAGTTTGGCCGCAACCACAAACGCATTTTGTTCCTCGGACAGTTTTTGGCACTCTTTTCCTTGATTTGTTAGAACTTTTGTCAGTTTATAGTTCTCCACACGTTTTTCCTAGTCTGACAGATTAGTACAGCCCAAAACATGACAATAATTGACCATTTTCAGCTGTAATAATCAGCAAAATATGCAAGTTTCAGTCGGTTCAGTGGCATTTTTTACGTTCAGTGCCGTTAATATTGATGACACGTCATGAAAACACTATTATTATAGTGGGATGCTCAAATCTGACAGAAACCACAAAATTAGCGCTTATTTCAGATGCTGTTCGTGACCTTAAATGGTGTTTGAGTGCTCACACGCTTATCGAATGACGAAACACAAACACTGTTATTATTCATCAGGTTAGTTTGTATTTATATGAGGGAAAACTTTGTAGGCTACTTTAAGACAGGGGTCCCCAAACACATTTGGACCGGCCCTCTGAACAATGCCAGAGGCATATTTTGAAAATGAAAAATGAAAAATTTTTAATATATATTTTACTTATATCATAACGGTATTTGATAATAAAGGTTGGCTTTCAAACTAAAATTTCCCTTAGTTATTAACATAGCCTAATTATTTGTTAAATTCACCAACAGAATTGTACATTCAACATAATGTGTCATCGCAATCAAATAGGTGATGCGTGAGCCAGCTAGAAAATTCAGAGTGATGACAAAATGACTCAATAGCATTTGAGGTGAAACTAGCACTGCTTGTGGGACAGGTGCAAAAGCAAGACTTCACTCATCTCCCAGTGACCCAAAGTTTTTCAGCTGAGAAACCAGTGGCCCCATTCCCAGGTGAAAAGTCTGTGGAAGCGCTGAAAATGATGAAGGTAGAGATTGACGTGTGATTTAAAAAACACAGATTCTTGAATTTTTGCTTGACAAGCCTCTCAAGGCTGCGGTTCTCTTGGTTGGTTGTGCATCTTTTTCTTCTACACCTTTTCCTTCCACTCAACTTTCTGTTAACATGCCTGGATGCAGCACTCTGTGAACAGCCAGCTTCTTTGGCAATGAATGTTTGTGGCTTACCCTCCTTGTGAAGTGTGTTAATACTTGTCTTCTGGACAACTGTCAGATCAGCAGTCTTCCCCATGATTGTGTAGCCCACTGAACCAAACTGAGAGACCATTTTGACTGCTCAGGAAACCTTTGCAGGCATTTCGAGTCTGATTAGCATTTCACCATATTCTACTTTGTTGAGATAGTGAATTGGTGGGTTTTTGTTAAATGTAAGCCAAATCATCAGAATTAAAAGAACCAAAGACTTAAACTTCTTCAGTATTCAATACACAAGTTTCACAATTTGAGTTGAATTACTGAAATATATGAATTTTCTAATTTATTGAGATGCACCTGTATATCTTTTGAAAAGAAATGATCATTTGTCTGTGTGGTGCATAACAAAATGAACTATTCTAGCATTAAAAGGTAGAATAAAGGTAAAATCATAAAATAATATTAATACTAGTAGTCAGTCTGGCCCATGGTATTTTCTTTTTTTAAACCGACCCGGCCCCCATTAAAGAAAATAAAATTATGTGGCCCTCTCAGAAAAAAATTTGGGGACCCCTGGTTTAAAACATCTTTAAGACCGTTAACATAGGCTATAACGTGCTAGGGCGCCAAAACACTATTTGGCTTCGCGCGGGATGAATCTCGACAAACTGTGCAGCGAAAATGATCGTTGCGTTTTTAAATGTGGATTCGCGCATTGCTCACCGCTATTATGTTGTCTGAGATACCTGACCAGTCTAATCACTAAATTTGAAGCCAAAACTAAACACATTACAAGTTTTTTTTTGCTTAAATTAGAGCATTCCCCATGTTCCGAACCCCTGCTTTCCTTGCGCTACGTCAGGTGCCTGGAAACCGATCAAAGTCAAGCTCACAGTGCGTTATTGTCCCCATCTATCCGCACACCCTCCGTCTCTCTCTTTCTCTCTCTCTCTCTCTCACTCTCACTCTCTCTCTTCGCTCACACTGTCGCCTGCAAGCTCATGTATGCGTGCGCCTAGAAATCCATCTGAATGCGAGGAGTGAAGGA
Source organism: Garra rufa (assembly GCF_049309525.1). Classification (NCBI taxonomy): domain Eukaryota; kingdom Metazoa; phylum Chordata; class Actinopteri; order Cypriniformes; family Cyprinidae; genus Garra; species Garra rufa. Next base: position 35,063,644 of record NC_133368.1, on the reverse strand, counting down.
GGGTCGGTGCGCTCTGCAGACAAATTTCACTTGTCATTCCTGAATAACGGCGCTCTACCGGAGGGCTGGAATCGGACTTCAGTAAAAGAAGTGCGGTGGCCTTCGCCCTCACTCAGCAACGATGTCCGAATATATCCTCACCTTACTCGTCATACTGGGATTCGGGGATATATTCTCAAATGTTCAGACACTGAGGGACGCTGATTCAGAGCAAGGTAAGACAGACGTAGCAGCTCTACAATCAAACTTGCGCTCCCGGAGCATCCTATAATCTGTCAGCGCATCTCGCCATGCGTCTGATGTCGCTACACGTTTTTGATGCGAGGCGAGCATTTCCCCCGAAATGTTGCATTGCATTGAATTGAGAAACAGTCAGGTTGAGGTTAGAATGTTTTACTCGCGTGTTGTAGTAGTCGATGGTGCAATTCAGTTTCTGTATGTAGTGTCTACTGTGTAGGCTACCAGCGGTGTGCTTGGATAGAACCAAAAGAGTATGGCTCAAGCCCTCATAATCATATTGTGATTTTTGACAGTATGGGGTATAGAAAGGATGTAGAGTCAAGATTTATTGTGGAGAAAAATAAAAAACTAAACAAGAATGTAATTAATTGTTCGGTAAACGCGTATTTTGTAAAGCGAATGAGTTTACGGAGTAATATAGGCTACAACGCAGTGCATATATTTCAAATGTAAAATAACGATTGTTGTTATTAGTATGAGTCGTCTTATAATTTGTACAATATGAGGCATTTCCAGAGTTCCTTGCATTATTAAAAAAAGTTTGTTTGCTCTGATTTTTGTTATCACTTATGTGCATTGTATTATTTCGAAATAGTTTATTGCCTTACTTTAGTGTGATAGTCTGATAGTGTGTTGTGTTTGTATGGGTGTCAGTGCTCTGTCTGTTTTGGCTATTGGTCAGTATTTGCAGAAAAAAAAATCCATTTTGAGCTCAAATGAAATCATCATATGACCTTCTGTTGGACCATCTTTTTCAGTAACAAAATGATTTTAATTGCCATCATGGAATGCCTGAAATATAGTCAGTGTATTGTTACATCATAAAGTTCTGGCAACTTCTCATCACTATCTTCAAGCTGCCAATGTTGCACGTTTCTGGAATATTACAATGTCTTCCTTACATGGCTTGCATAATGTAAGCTTCTGGCTGAAGAGTAGCATTTGTGAGTGACACTGTCAGAGAAATCTAAATCAATAAGGGCAGATATTAATGAATCTTGATGTGGGGATCAGTGAGTCTTAAACTAGTTGCAGGGTTTTTGTTCACTTGCAGCAAATCCCTGTTCGCCGTCGGATTGAGATAAAGCAAAGATTGTCAGCTTGTAGCACAGACAAATCTGTCAAGATTGTTTTCCCCTTGTGCTCTCAATGCTAGACGCGAGATGAAAAAGAGATTCTGGTTTCAAGTAACATATTTGAATGCATGCACAATATAAAGTACAACTAGGCAGTTATTGGAAGGTTGTCTTTTATAACCCATAACAGCATTTGTAAACGAAGGTCTGGAGAGTTTTGACTTTCGTGTGACGACAAGATTTATAATAGTGTATAATTTGATCAATTATTTAAAAGGCTTATATATTTTTAAAAATCCATGTTTGGTTATGTAACTCGAGCCTTCGATGGATGACATTCACTACAGTCGACAGTTCTTTAAAAGATATTTTAAACCCTTCAGGTTGTTTTGTTACGTCTAAACCATCATAGATAATTTACCTTTGACCCTTAAATGTAATTCTAAGTGATTGTCTGCTTTATATGTCATGGTGTTTTTTTTTATTTATGACAACATAAATTCAACATGGCTGCACATCTTGAAGCACCCAGTACCCTTTGAATATATTCTTTTATTATCATTTATTGCAGTGAACATGTAATATTTGATTTCCTTGTGATTTAATGAATACTTAATGCATCAAAGGGTTAACTCGAAAGAACTTAGCACACATGCACTGGGTCTTTGTGTCTCTTCATCCAGGTGTGTTCGCAGAGAAAAAAGTGCTATTTTCAAAAGCTGCATATTCATCATATCAGTTGAATGTAAATGTCACAGTGCCCTGCAAAGAGATTATCTGAATAGTTGTACTCTGAGGCTTGTGTTCTCCTGCTAAGTGCTTGCATTCATATCTCCATTGTATGATACAGTGTCCTAATTCTCAGCACTGCTCATTCACTTATCACACATTATAAAAAAATGATGACAATCGCAGCGGAGTCATCAGTGTGGTTGAGTGACATAAGCTCTTTTAGGATGCTTGATAAAACCGCAGTTTCCACAGTCTGTTTAGTGAACCTTTAATCATTGTTTGCCATCTAATCCAGTGTATCGCAGCCAAGAGTTTACAGCACCGGTGCAGGCAGATGGAAAGGCATCATTGAAAAGTAGTTTACTCAAACCACACTTCATTATATCAAACCCTCTTTTATCTTAGCGGCGACTCTCGCCTTCAGATATTTATCGGCTATTATAAACAGTTCAAGGTTGCTGGAAATGTTTCCCTCTTTAAGAGAGTATAGCGTGCCCCAAAAAGCAGGTTAAGCACTATCCTTTTCGTAATGAAATCGGGAGGACGCCCCCAGAGCCTAATTAAATGAGATTATATCTAGGCATGCTGTGCTGGCGTATTGTCCAACTGTGATTTTTACCTGGTATTGGAGGAAAGTCAATAAAGGCACAAACAGTGATTGTTCAGATGACCCTGAGTCATGCAAAGGCAAAGCTGATCTGTTACACTGCACTACACTACACTACATAGGGGAAATGATTTAGAGAAACTCAAGGAAAGGGCAGATGTCATTGCTCTAATACGAAACCTACGGAGCTGCTTACGGAGGCAGTAATGTAGGGCATGATCGTAGCCCTCCAGATGTGGAGGCTGATTTAAATGGTAAGCAACTTAATTACGATGGCTTCTTTGACTATTTTTCACCAAGTTTTTTAAAGCAGCAATTTCATGGTGTACTGAGGTGAGCAGAAGTATAACAAATGAATCCAAGATGGGAGATAATGAATTTTAAAGTTTTGTTGTATTATACAATAAGTATTAGTAATTATGTTTGATTCTAAAAATTATTTTATTTTCAAACCTGATTCATGTGTGCCATGTGTTTTTATGCATATTATTAATAGGCACTTGGCAGCATGCTAATTCAGGATAATTGGGCCATTTTTTTCATGAAATGATGTTTCATTAACAAAGTTCGGGAGAAGCGCGTCAGATACTTAGCGTAAACAGCACAAGAGGAGCCCACTCAAGTCAATCAGCGCCATAGGTTAAATACAGCTGACTCACCTCCATTCACTTGATGGTTTATCAGTAACCCTCCACCACCCCATCTCCTCACTCCGAGTTCTCACTACTCCTATTGAGGGGTACTCTGGGTTCGGGCCATCCCCGAGCTCGGAGCCCTTCACCGGACAGCACGCCAAACATGCATTTCTATTCTCCGGCTAATTATATGTAAGCGCGAACTCGTGAATCTCAAAAGTGTCCTAATTTACCTGAATTCACACCTGGCAAACAAATATTGAAATCAATTGACTCATGTTGAGCGCTATTTGTGTTGCTGCCTTTGTAGAATATTCTAAATCAGTAAATTATGAGCTTCAGTGATGGTTTGGATGCTTCCTGAAGAGTGGCCACACACTAGAAGATTTTAAGGCTGATTTTAAAGGGTTAGTTCCTCCAAAAATGAAAATTAGCCCATTATTTACTCCCTCCAAGGCGTCCTTGGTATATGACTTTCTTCTTTCAGACGAATCCAATCAGAGTTACATGAAAAGAATCCTGACTCTGTTCGACAGTACAAAAGAAGTTCAATAAAGTGCATCCATCCCCAATAAAAAGTGTTCCACATGGCTCCGGGGGAAGCATAGAGGCCTCCTAAAGGGAATCGATGTGTTTTTGTAAGAAAACTGTCTATTATTAAAACGTAGTAATCACTTTTCTCTGGCTTGCATTAACTGTTGTACACGGAAGCCATTCCGGATGGATGACGTAGGATGTATGTTGTATGCACAACACATATGTCCTACGTCATCTGCCTGGAACATCTTACATGCATGATATTTAGCGCAAGCTAGGGAATTAGCTATAAAAGTGATTATTACATTTTAAATATGGATATTTTATTTACAAAAACGCATTGATGCACATTATTCACCCCCTGGAGCCGTGTGGAACACTTTATATTATGGATGGATGCGCTTTTTGGACTTCTTTTGGACTGTTGAACAGAAACACCCAGCCACTGCAATCATAAAGCTTGCAAGATAATTTTTAATGTAACTCCGATTGGATTTGTTTGAAAGAAGAAAGTCATATACGCTTAGGATGCCTTGAGGGTGAATAAATAATGGTCTAATTTTCATTTTTGGGTGAACTAACCCGATTTGCACCTCCAGACAATAAGATGTGGCCTGATTTGAGGCTCATCACAAACAATTTTTGGTCCAAAAAATCATGTCTTGTGTGGTGTAATTTCATTTAACTGATCCCGATCAAGATGAAGTGTATTAAACATATTTACTACTCTTGATCAGGCTGCTTCTAATGTGATACACTTTTTCCAATGAGAGTGACAAAGTGTCTTCTACTGGATGTTGACATGACAGCAGAATACTGAGAAAGAACATCACCCGTATTCTTTTTTTGTACTTTGTTTTTCACTGTGAACACACCGCACACCAGGAGAGCCAGCTGACAACATTGATTGTTCTTTATTAGTTTTTCTTCTCTAGTGTCTGTGAGATCTCGTGTCACTAGGTGTGTTTCCATTACAGATTTGCACAAAACTTTTTTTTTTTTTGCAATGTTTTATAAATGTCGGTAAAAAACTGTTGTGAAATGACTCCATTGACTGATGTTTTGTGGCTAAAGCGCCGTTTTTTCCTATCGCGATAAGTCATGGCGATGGATGTTGGTAGGTTTACATATGCTGCAGCCACCGCACTAGCCATTATTTTTTAATCGTAGGAGACGTAGGCATCTAGAAGTGTGTAGAGCCGCTTCTGGAATGCTTTTGAAACTAAAACGAGCCACAATGCGCCTGGTATAAACACAAGCATTGACTAAAGTGGCTGTTATCAGCTCCGCAGACTTGTGCAGTGTAAATAAGCGGTCATGCAAGCTTTAATGGCAAGGCAAGCCCCTCATTGAGTTGTCAAAACTTGTGTAAGCATCCACATATGAGGTGTTTTTTTGCATTATAGAATGATCATGTGACTTTTATGTATGCAAGGTGACGTGTAAATGCGGAAAAGCCATTTCCATTGCAGTTTTGCAAAATATTCCTTCAATTGAAAAACCACCTCATGACTTTTTTGCGATATGCAAGTTTTTGAGAAATTTCCGTGTTTCCATTAGGTGTATTTTCAATTTGATTTGAAGGGTAATGGAAACACAGCTACTGTGAAATCGTTCCCACAATCCACGTCTGGTCAAATTATCTTGTGTGCGCATTCGAAGGATATAAGGCTAAAAACCGGTTTAAACTGTCTTCATGTCTGTCTCCTATGGTTTTAAAATCGGTTAAGATTTGAAAATCCTCTAGTGTGTGGCCAGCCTAAGGCTAATTTACACTGCATAGACAGATACCAAGAAATGGCAAAAGACAAGTTCATCGGGTTTTGTTGGATCTGTGTGGTACCCCTGTTGGCATCTGTTGCCATTGGTCTGATTTTTAATTTTTTGCCAATTGAACATGTTCATTCAGTGTTTGTTGGGTCGAGGAGTGTGTGAGCAATGACGTACTGTAATCTGGTGATTATCGACAGTGGATGGCATCTGTTGATTAAGTGTGATTTTGGTTTTAGAAGGCAGAACCACTCGGTTTTAAAACAGGGTTGTGGTTGCACACCACATCCACCCTCAAAAGGCTGACCTTCTCAGGTTGGTCTGCCTTTATTTTCATAGGTGGTTTGTGTGTCTGGAAAGTTTTACTTCAAAAAAAAAAAAGTGTGTTATATATATATATATATATACACCTGCCATATGGAACTAATTTACAGGCTGTTTCTGGGAATAAATCCATGCCTCAGCTTCAGGTGTTTCCTCCTTCCCAACCAGGTAATTGGTCCAGTGGTCTCAGTCTCAGTCAGAGCATTAAAACAGCCTGCTTGATGGATGACCTTACAATTATCCATGTGATACTCTATAAAACGGGAAGCAATAAGGCATGCTAATCCCGAGCTAAAGCACTTGCTGAAAAGGGGTTTAAAATGACAAGGGAGATGACAAAGCAAAGCACTTGGGTTCGGGTAAGAGCGGTAGCCTTGCGTCTGGAAGTGATTCATCTAGCACCTGTGTGGCAGGCTTCATTGTTTTTGTTGGCGTTCTATTGCACGCCCCATTTGGTCCGATTGAAGTTCGGTTGAAGTTGGCCACACATTCAGCTGAGTCATTAAGTGTTCTGACCTTTGACGGATCGAGTGGTTGCGGCTGAGCTTTGTTGGAGCTAATCCTGCAATACGCAGGTAGTCTGCTGGCTCATGTCATCATGTGCATCTGTATTTTATGTTGACATGCTGGAACCAGCTCTGTGGAAGCTAATGGAGAAGGTCAAAATGTTTTATTGTACCACAGGGTTTTCCATCCAGTCGGCAGGGTCCAAAATTAACTTTTTGCCTCCCTTGCCAGTTTGAATTGAGAATTTTCCAGCCATAAATATGTTTTACACTTTTTAAATTAAAATAAATATTTTTGTCAGCCCTGTGATGAACTGGCCATCCACTGTGTTTCCCCACATAAGCCAAATGGTTTAAAAAATGGATAGGATGGATGTTATTATATCCTTTATTTAACCAGGAGAAGCCCATTGAGATTAAAAATCTCTTTTGCAAGGGAGACCTGGCCAAGATAGGCAGCGAAGTTACATCACAACAGTACATACATACAAAGACAAAATAAAAACAAATAAATAAAGAAAGAAACAGTTTGAAGCCCAATTTTTACAATGAAATCTCAGTTAAAAACATTGACATGTGAGTGAGTCCAACTCGAAACATCTCATTTTTGACTTAAAAACACTCAAAGGAATCAATTTTAATAAGTTTTAAGTTGTTCATGCAGCAAATTCCATGTGAAGGGTGCAGAATAAACAACATGTGCCTGAAGCGTGAATCCATATTCGGAATGGCACGGAAAATGAATAAGGTGATCTATGGAGGGACATGGTTAGCCGCTTGCTAGCAAAAGCCTGTTACATTACAGTAGAGCTGCACGATTCTGGCTAAATTGAGAATCTGGATAATTTTTTTTTTGTTTCAAATAGAGATCACGATTCTTCCACGATTCTGAACTAAACTAAATAATGTATGACCAAATATTAATTGATGCAGTATATTTAAATGTATTTAATTAATTTTAATGAATTACTAAACATTTTAAAATGTATTTAAAATATTTTTAATACACCAATTCTTTATATTAAAAATATGAAAAAGTGGTTTGAATGAATGATACTTGTATCATTACTAGATGATTTAGCGTTTTTGAAGGAATCTCTTGAATGAATGATTCAATGACAGACATTTTTTAACAGTTACTTGTTGCCACCTAGAAACATGAACGCTATTTGAACCCGCCTTAGTTACTGTTGCTATGTCCGACAAACAATGCCACTCTCACACTATATACAATCACGCTGTGAAAAATACATCGCGGAGCAATGGGAAACTGACAATAATCCGATAGACGAGACAGAGCAGGTTACTTAGGTATGAAACAAGGTCTCAGCTGTAAAATGTTGTCATTTTTTAACCCTTTGAGCAGTACGGTTACACATATGGGATTTAGAACGTTCGGTGACATCACGCAACTGACAAATTTAAACTGCGCTTTGGCGCGCTGGCTGGCTCTGAGCCAGAGATGGACGAGCTCTGCGCTTGTCATATAATCACAACTATGCAGTGTTTTTAACCACATAACGCTTATTTTAGGTTTCAGACATTTAAATACACATAAGTACTAGTAAAACAAGACATTTAGAGTTTGTAAAATGCACACATATGTATATGGAAGCAGCAAACAGCAATCTATTCAAATATAATTTGACGATGTGTTTTATTCATATCACATACACATAGTCTAAGTCAGCGGTTCCCAATTCCAGTCCTCGCGACCCACCGCTCTGCACATTTTGTGTGTTTCATGCATCGCTTCTGACGTTTGTTCTATTCCAACGTTACTGCCCTTCGAAGTGGACATCAAAGGATATTCCGCCATTATTCATTAGTTCGAAGCGAGCGTATGTGTTCCATTTGAAGGTCATTAAAGTGTGCGAGACGTAAATTTAAAATGCATTTATTTACAGATGCACTTATGTCACACTTCTCTAGTAAGTTTCATCTGTGTGTGTGAAGACGCTACATGCGGTGGCGTAGCGCAAATATGTGAATGAATGTTTCGAAGTATAGTAAACAGATTTCCCCCGCTTAGGGAGCAGGGTGCAATGAACACTTTGCAGGGACCATGTCAATCGGATCGCAGTTCCTGCACGGACCACACTTCTAATGAGCTGGTTATCTGAATCAGGTGTGTTAACTAAGAGAGACATGCAAAATGTGCAGAGCGGTGGGGCGCGAGGACTGGAATTGGGAACCGCTGGTCTAAGTAACTAAAAAGTTCACTCTATTCCTCTTCCAGTTCACCAGCCACTTACTTTCGTGTATTTCGGGAGAAACGGATGAATGTACATGCTGTAAATCCGGCTGACAGGACTCTCTGAACGGTAGCGCGAACAAACATGGCGGCACCCATCTCACATTACAGATTACGATACAGATCATTTATATAAGGTTTAAAACGACGAAACACACTAATTCACACATATTTGTGAATCGGAATATCAGATAGTTCATGGCATGGTAAGCAAGTGTGTGAGTATTCTAAATAAAAAAGGAAAATTGATTATTAATTAAGATGTTTTTTTGTGATCCCGGCTTAACATTGTGATGTCTGTCAGCCATTGGAGACACTCTTTTATTTACCTGCCAAATCTAATTTGTACTTGTTTTGGGCTCTCTGAGTGTTAACTTTTGAGCCTGTGTCCTAGTAAAAAGAAACAAGTGTAGAAATCAATGAGTACTTGAAATGTATTCACGTCACAGTGGCCGCTGCTTGAACATGGATTTTGGATGCTTTTAATAGCACAGTCAGGAGAGTGCATATGTTGTTATAGTTTGTGGATTTATGCACCCGTTTTAATTGGATCTGGACGTTTTTTGTTTTTTTTTAGAAAACAGTCAGCTGTTAAATCTGGTATAACACATGGTGGCCTGTTATCGTGGGTGAGGGCTTGGTGAATTACTTTTGGGCTAGGGTGGAGACCCTGTGTTCAGACCGGTGTGTGTTTTTGTGCTTTCTCACTGTTGAATTAATTATTCAGAGGTTTAAGATTAAGCTTTTTGTGAAATGTGCAGCATAAGTAATTTGATTAATGAAGTAGTGGATCTTCATCTCTCTCTCTCTCTCTCTCTCTCTCTTTTTTTCAGTCTGTCTTCTTTTCTCTTTTCCCTTTTTTATCTTTAGTGAAGGGGTACCAGTCATTGTAAAACATAACTAGAATACATGGAAAGGACTCAATTAAAATAAGACAAATCAAAGGCAAAGTGTTATCCGTATGAAATAATTTATCAGTATTTATTATTTTTTTCTAAAGACTGAATTTTATTCTTAATGAGCAAAACAATGTGCTTACTGAGAAGCAAATGAAATTAGGAATTTATCTCTTGATAACAGCAAATACATGGACGAGTGCCTTCAATAAGAAATTTTGCATATTTATAGCGGCATGTGAAGTTTGGGAACGCCTTGCAGAATCTGTGAAAATGTTAATAATTTTAACAAAACAAAGAGAGATCATTTTAAATGCATGTTATTGTTTATTTAGAACTGTCCTGAGTAAGATATTTTACATAAAATATGTTTACATATAGTCCACAATGCAAAAACTAGCTGAAATTATTAAAATAACCCTTTTCAAAAGTTTGGGTTTTAATACTGTGTCCCACAAATTCTTTAGTTTTTCAGTTTTTTTTCAGCATTTTTGTGTTTTTGAACCCTTTCTGTATGACTGTATGATTTTGATATTCTTCTTTTCACACTGAGGACAATTGAGGGACACTTATGCAACTATTACAGAAGGTTCAAACGCTAACTGATGCTTCAGAAGGACACACGATGCATTAAGAGCCAGGGGGTGAAAACTTTTAAACAATATATATATATATATATATATATATATATATATATAT
>NC_133368.1:34804639-35052868 GCF_049309525.1 Garra rufa | reverse complement strand
CAATTTGCTGAAACTCACCTCTAAATATGTATTTTCATATCAAAATACTGAGCAGTTCAAAGGTTTAGGACAAGTAAGATAAAAAAAAAAAAAAACAAGCATCCTTTTATTCAGCAAGGACACATAAAATTGATCTAGAGTAAAACAGGAAAAGATTTATAATTTTACAAATGAGTTCTGTTTCAAATAAATGCTGCTCTTTTGAACTTTGTTAATCAAAGAACACTGAAAAAATGATGGTTTCCACAGAAATTTTAAACAGCAAGTCTGTTTTCAGCATTGATAATTAATCAGAAATGTTTCTTAAGCAGCAAATCAGCATATTAGAATGATTTCTGAAGGATCATGTAACCTTGAAGATTGGGGTAATGGCTGCTGAAATGCAGCTTTGCCATCACAAAAATAAATTAGATTTTAAAATGTATTAAAATAGAAAACAGTTTATTTAAATTGTTATAATATTTTGCAAGATTACTGTTTTTACTGTGTTTTTGATAAAATAAAGAGCCTGGGTGACCATATAAAATTTTACCAACCACAGTCAAACCCGAAATTATTCATACCCCTGGCAAATTCTGACTTAAAGTTACTTTTATTCAACCAAGTTTTTTTTTTTTTGGACTGGAAATGATACAGGCTTCTCCCAAAAGATAATAAGATGATGTACAAGAGGCATCATTGTGGAAAAATATATTTTTTTCACCTTTTATTTACATTTGAACAAAAAGTGGCATGTCCAAAATTATTCATACAAACTGTCACAGTCTATGGGAAAATCCAAAGTTCTATACCATTCCAAATAGTCCAAGCTGTTCTTAAGCATCCTAATTACCCTGATGTATTGGGAACAGCTGTTTAAATCAACTCAACAGGTGAAAAACAGAACCTCTCTGCTGTTGGTTTGTGGACAGTCATGGCTAAGACAAAGGAGCTCAACGATGTTGCCTTTATTTGGCGTAAAAATGGAGAAGCCTTCAACCCTAAGAACACCATCCCCACTGTCAGACATGGTGGTGGGAACCTAATCACAGTAAACAGCACCATGAAAAAGGAGCAATACATCAAAATTCTCAACAACAACATCAGGCAGTCTGCAGAGAAACTTGGCCTTAGGCACCAGTGGACATTTCAGAATGACAATGACCCAAAACACACAGCAAAAGTGGTGAAGAAATGATTAGCAGAAAAAAACATTAACGTTTTGCTGTGGCCCAGCCAGAGTCCTGACTTAAATCCAATTGAGAATCTGTGGAGGGACCTAAAGATCAGGGTGATTGCAAGGAGACCCTCCAACCTGAAAGAGTTCATAGCTAAAGATGAATGTGCAAAAATACCAGTGGAGACATACAAAAATCTGATCAACAATTATAGGAAGTGTTTGATTGCTGTAATAGCCAATAAAGGCTTTTCTATTGATTATTAAGAAGGGTATGGATAATTTTGGACATGAGGCTTTTTGTTCAAATGTAAATAAAACATAAGTTATACATTTTCCACAATGATGCCCATTGTACATCATCTTCTGGGAGACGTCTGTGTCATTTCTAAAAAATAAAAAATAAAAAAATAAAAACTTGCTGGTTGAATAAAAGAAACTAAGTCAGAATTTGCCAAGGGTATATATATATATATAGAAAGAAAGAGAGAAAGATGATGGATGGATGGATGGATGGATAGATGGATGGATAGATTCTAAACAAAACCTCTGCTAAATGCATAAATGTAAATGCTAATGTGAAAAGAGACTTAAAACTGTTTGAATACTAAAAGAACTGGCTACTTTTTTTCACTTTTTGGCCCACTTAAAGGGATTTGACTTTCATTTTATTAAAGAGGATTCAGCACCCTTAGAAATGGCGTAAGGGTTAAGACGGGTTAAAACTAATGCTAGACTCAGAGTGATGTATGCAGACAGTGGACCAGAGCTGCAGAGATTCAGGAGTCTGCCAGACAGTTTTATCCTGGGGCTAAAGTATGACTATCAGTCTGACATCCAGAGTCCAGAACAAGTGGCTGGTGTGCCCTTATGAGATGTCTCATAGTTAGCATGTAGCTTTGGTGCACTGTTGAATCTTTAAAAAGCATCAAAACATTCATGACTGAAGACAGATCATGACTCACAAGGTATGACCAAAGGTTCTTTCAGGCTATGTGACAGACTGTGGTTTTCAAAGTCATACCACATAAATAAAAACGTGTTTTGGGCAGGCTCCTGTAGGTGCCCTGTGGATATTAGTGGTTCACTCACTTGACATATGGCAAACAAGGCCACACACCCAGAGAAAGAGAGAGGAAGAGAGAGAGCCCAACCTGTGGCCAGAGGAGCGTCTGAGAGAATGTCTCTTCCAAACTCCCCTACATCATGCCTGCTGTTGAGGCAGTGATTTAGGACCGCCAAACCAGATTAAAAGGCAACTGTCCCAGCTGCCACCTGGCATACAGCTATAGAGTTGAAAGGCTGATGCTGGAATGTTTTAAAAACCCATAGAGGAGCCTAATTCTTCATCTGTGCCTCATTCAGGAGAAAGGCATTCAAAAGTTGGTTTGATTTAGTTTGAATTGCTTTTATCTTAACGTACTTTGATAAAACAAATTATTTGATTTCAGTTAATTACCACAAACTTTGGTTTGTAACCCAGCTCAGCGGGACTCGTGCGGTGATCTACTCTCTATGCAGTTTCATGCAGCTTGTGTTCTTTTTGTATTTTGTGTTTGAGTGCCAGCAAACCAGGGTTCTGAAGTAAAAATCCAGTTTATTTTCTCCATGGTCTTTTTAAGTTCTTTTTATTTTTAAATAATTTTGTTTAACAGTGGAGTTCATGGTTAAAACATATTACCCATGAATCTCATGCAAAAGAATGTTACCCATGATTCTGAGAAGAAATCTGTTTCAAATTAATGTCAATTTTTAATTAATTAATTAATTAGATGGGCGAAATTGAAAAAAACAAAACAAAACTGGAAAAATGCTTTCATAGCCAAGGCAGTTGAAAATGTAGGAATCGTTAATTCAAAGATGAAAATTTACTCACCCTCAGGCCATCTAAGATGTAGGATGAGTTTTTTTCTTTATCTGAACTGATTAGGAGAAATTTAGCATTAGGTGACTTGCTCACCAGTGGATCCTCTGAAGTGAATGGGTGCCGTCAGAATTCGAAATATTTTAAATGGTGGACTGGAGTTGTGTGGATAACTTGTGAATTAATGAGCATACAAACAGCTGATAAAACATCACATTCTGATGGCACCCATTCACTTCAGAGGATCCACTGGTGAGCAATTGATGTAATGCTAAATTAAATCACCCTCAGGCCATCCAAGATATACAAGAGTTTTTTTTCTTCATCTGAACTGATTTGGAGAAATTTTAGCAGTGGATCCTCTAAAGTGTATGGGTGCCGTCAGAATTCACAAGACGTTAATTGGTGGACTGGAGTTTGTGTGAATTACTTGTGAATTATTGAGAGCACAACAGCTGATAAAATATCACATTCTGATGGCACCCATTTACCTCAGAGGATCCAGTGGTGAGCAATTGATGTAATGGTACATTTACTCCCTGTCAGGCCATCCAAGATGTAGATGATTTTTTTTTCATCTGAACTGATTTGGAGAAATGTAGCATTACATCACTTGCTCACCAGTGGATCCTCTAGAGTGAATGGGTGCCATCAGAATTCACAAGACGTTAATTGGTGGACTGGAGCTGTGTGCATTACTTGTGAATTAATGAGAGTACAAACAGCTTATAAAACATTACATTCTGACAGCACCCATTTACTTCAGAGGATTCACTGGTGAGCAAGTGATGTAATGCTAAATTTACTCACCTGCTGGCCATCCAAGATGTAGATAATTTTTTTCTTTATCTGAACTGATTTGGAGAAATGTAGCATTACATCACTTGCTCACCAGTGGATCATCTGAAGTGGATGGGTGCCATCAGAATTTGCAAGACATTAATTTGTGGACTGGAGCTGTGTGGTTTACTTGTGAATTAATGAGAGTACAAACAGCTGATAAAGCATCACATTTTGATGGCACCCATTCACTTCAGAGGATCCACTGGTGAGCAAATGATGTAATGCTAAATTTACTCACCCGCTGGCCATCCAAGATATACATGAGTTTTTTTTCTTCATCTGAACTGATTTGGAGAAATTTAGCAGTGGATCCTCTGAAGTGAATGGGTGCCCATTCACTTCATAGGATCTATTGGTGAGCAAGTGATGTAATAACAAATTTCTCAAAATCTGTTTCAATGAGAAAACGAGGGTGAGTACATTTTCAGCAAATTTTCATTTTTGGGTGAACTGTTTCTTTAAAAAGAATGTGTACCTATCCAGATCAATTTCTCTGGTGCAACACATAATCATAACAGTGGTGATTAAACTATAAAAATACACAATCTGAATTGTTTACATGACCTCACTAATCGGGCAGTCAGTTGTTACATAAATCTCATTAACTATTGTGACCCATGCCTTATTTTAAATGCATTATGTGTTAATGGTATGCAGTTTAATGCATGTAGTTAACTTTCTTTCTTGTCTTGTTTGGTTCTGAAGTCATTTCGGCAACAGCATAATGCACTTTGCATCTCATGTCTGATTGTTTAGGTTCACCACCTGCTCTGGTCTGTCACAGCTGACTTCTTTCTGTTTCTGACTCTTTTTGTTCTAATTAGATACATGCCTGCTTGTTTTTGTTTCTTTTCTTTCTGTGCTGGCGAAGTGCATTCACCCTCTCTGCATCTCTGATGTGCCTCAGCGCTCTGTGAAAGCACAGGAGATAAAGCACTCAGCCTACCAATCCCTGACTGTCTTTCACTTCCAGTGCTCGCTGCTGGATAAATAACAGTCATCTGAAATGTTCTTCAGTACTCAGTCTCATAATGTACAAAACAGAATGGAGGGGAAGCTAAAAGAGAAGATGAAAAGCACCAACCCTCTACAGTTTCTGTTTAGTAGTTTATAGTAAGTGAACATGACATGAGGTTTTTTTTTAGGAGCACAGATTTAGATTTAGATTTTAGGGTCAAGTCCTGCTGATTTTGATCTTGAAAATGTAAGTGGAATCTTAATTTTGATCTACACTTTTTTTCTCAATTATTTTTTGTGTTATTTTATTGATATGGTAAAGTTATCATGTTTCTTATATCATCTGTCTGTGATTTTTTTTTTTGGTAGATTTACACAGTATTTATAGTTTTTACAGAAAAAAAAATCCAAAATGGTGTCAAATCATTACATTTTGAGGTAAAAGGGAACTTGATAGTTTAAATTGATTGGTAAATTAACATTATATCACATAATGAAATTTACAGTTGTAAGATTAAAATATATAGTTGTAAGTATACTTTACTAATAAAGTATTCAGACACCTAGTAACATCTGAAATATTGCTACTGTGTTTTTTTACATTGAATTTCTGGTTACCACCGCTGCTGATTATATTCTGTAATTTCATATTTATTTATTTAGTTCAGTTCAAATGTCTGAGACAACATGGAAATATTTGCCTCAAAATTTGATTTAAACATTTATATAATTTCAAAAATTAATGTAGTATTTAGGTTACTTTTTAACTTCACTCAAATTGTTAGATTAATAATTAGAATTAAACAAAGATATATTTTTACATTGTTGTTTAAATTTGGCCAATGTCAGATTTCCAGTGTGAACAGACCATGGTTAAACTAAAAAAAAAAAAAACCTTATGAATACAGGGTTGCCAGGTTTTCACAAAATATCCGCCCGATTGCTTCTTAAAACTAATCCAAAACTAGCTTAATTGTGTTCCGGGGGTAAATATCACATTTGTGAGGTCGCTTCAACCCACAGAGTTGACAAAACAACCCACGCCAACAGTGAAAAATAGCCTAATTCTGTGGGAAAACTGTGGACTTGGCAACACTAGTGCAGCATGCCGTCATACGGAAGTAAACACAGAGGACATAAATTAGATTAGATTAGATTCAACTTTATTGTCATTACACATGTACAAGTACAAGGCAACGAAATGTAGTTTAGGTCTTACCAGGAGTGCAACAAGCAGCAAGTGCAGGATATGGGTATAATTTATAAGTTATAAGTGCACTTATGGGAGATATGTACAGGGAGAAACTATGGAAATTATTTACAGATGAAAGTATTGTGGACATGATTTACAGGCGCTATTAACAAGTAGAATGGACAAGTAGAGGAGCATAGTATGCAGGTTGTTGTTAACTATAATCAGGAATTGCAGATTGATACGAACATAATATACAGGTAGCTGATTACTAAAGCAGGAATTAACAAATAATAATTTACAAATGTATGGATATGTACAGTGTAGTGCAACAGATTAAGTAGTGCAATGGTAATAGGGAGACTGTAGGGGTGTGTGGGGTGGGGGGGCAAAGGTGTCAGTGGGGGGCAGAGTTCAATAAGGAGACAGCTCTGGGAAAGAAGCTGTTGCTCAGTCTGCTGGTTCTAGTCTTTGGGCATCTGAAGCGCCTGCCGGAAGGCAGGAGAGAAAACAGTTTGTGGGCGGGGTGAGAGGATTCCTTAAGAATACTGCGTGCTCGACGCAAACAGTGTTTCTTCTGAATGTCCTCAATGGATGGGAGTGGAGTCCCTATGATGCGTTGGGCAGTTTTCACCACCCGCTGCAGTGCCTTACGCTCCGCAACAGAGCAGCTTCCGTACCAGACTGTGACACAGTTCGTAAGGATGCTTTCTATCGTGCAGCGATAGAAGTTCACCAGGATGGCTGAGGACAGCTGGTTCTTCTTAAGTGTTCTCAAGAAGAAGAGGCGCTGGTGAGCCTTTCTTGACCTTCTTGACATTATCGCTTCTTTGATAAAGTAAGCGATTATGCGTTTATTTATAGTGTGATCTGCTGCAGAAGCCAGAAAAATTATGTGCAGGCAATATGGAAGATAAAGACAAGGATGTGACAGAAGAGACCAGAGTTTTAAAACTTTTATGATAAGAGTCCACATTTTGCTTGTATATAGAGTTGTCACTGTGATACTTATGAGTTCTGACACATCACTGTACTTCCACTGACTACCTTTCGCAACTGTCTTGATAACTTTGGGTTTTTTAAAATCTTTGAAGTCTAGAGTGATGTAAAAGTCGCATAAATTCCGTTATGACTGTTCAGACTGCTGTCACATTGCAAAACATCAGAAAAAATATATGTTGTGAAATATTATTGGAAAAACAATGTTTTTCTATTTATTTCTGTGATCAAAGCTGGGGCAGCCAGCTTTAAAATAGAAACCAGTATTTTATATTCTAATAACATTTTGCAATATTATTGTTTTTTTTTTCTGTATTTTTGATTAAATAAATACAGTCTTGATGAGCATAAGAGACATTACAAGTCTTACTGATCCCAAACTTTTGAGCGGCAGTGCATATATATATATTTTTTGCAAACTGTAGCAGCTCACCAAGTCTGTTTTAGTAAAACCAATGAAAACATCCACATGGATGTGAACAGCAATTGTAGCATTCAACCGATTTGATTCTGCCAATTTTCTGTAGGCCTGTTGATGCATCATAAGTCACCTGTTATGTTTCCCCCACTGTAATTAGGGAACAGAAAAACAAGAGGCTCGAGAGGAGTTTAAAACATCCAGCCCGTCATTTCACACTGAGCCGCGGCGGCTATGCCCCAATGTGAAAATGGCCTTTCTTTATGTAGCTTTTTCATTCCACTGGGATCCCTGCTTTTGGCATCAGTGCTTGTCACTTGCTTTTTATCTCTCCTAAAGGCAATTAATTTCTTTGAAACCAAGAAGTCAAAGCCCTCTGGCTTAACAAGCCAGCACAGGTGAAGGAAACCAGCTTAGCAAAAAATGCCTCATCGAGGCAGCTTGTGGTTGCACTTGGTTTCTAAGGAAACAAAAACTCTTCAGCAGGGGATTAATTATTATCAAGTAGCCCTTAAAATCAATTGTAATGGCTGAATTTAATGTTGAGGTTGATTAGTAAATGCAGTCTATTGGAAACAACAGATTGCCCTCAAAAAAAAAAAAAGAAATGCCTGGTGGGTCATTCGTTGGCATCCCATGGCTTTGAAAAACCACTTTGTAGTGCAACTCTTTTAAAATGGGCTGTTATGTATAACGCATACAAATTATGTTGCTTTTTAGTGTTTGATCGTTTAGCAAATCATTTTGGCAGTTTGGATGGGTTTAAAAACAACTGCTTTATAAAATACTCGTATGTTTTGACCACAAATATTAGATTTTATTCATTACAAATGATTGTCCCTTTTTTGCAATATTGTCTTAAAGCCTAGAGGGAGTAGGAGAATCAAAAATTGAGAGCTGAGAGAAGCACAAGGTAAGCAGGCATCTCAACATGGCAGTTTCAAAAATGATTTGCCTTGGATGGAAGAACGTGGATAATGCTGTCATGCTCCCCGCTGATTGACAGGACAGGAGGGACCTGAACTTCATCAAATGAAGTGTGCCGCAGCGGCTGGAGTCTGTGCGGTGTTGAAGTCATGGGTCGACTGCTGTTTTTGATTGCTCAGCTGTCATGCTGACTTGTCTGACACCGGGTGGAGAGGTCAGGCTTTGACTTTTCCTCACTACGTGATCTGGATCCAAGAGTTGAGCCCTTATTTTAGCTGGTTAACAATGAGTTTGCTGGTGTATGAGTCTGGACAGAGACGTCAGGGAGAAACAAATAAGTAACACAGTGTCCTTAACAGGCCACATGGTAAGATTCTGTGCAAATGGTGCACAATGTCCAAGCTCTTTTTCTTTATGCATGCTGTGTTGCATTACTATTTTCATTAAATTGTGGATTTTTACCTTCTTTTTTTTGTTGGGGTCAATTTGACCCACACCCAGTTTTCAAACTGCTTGAAATACTTTCAGAGTTTCCCCCTGAAAAAAGCAACACTTTGAAAAACACTGAAAAGTCAGATAAAAGCAGAAAATACTTTATTGTCAAATCTTGTTAAACACTGATGTTTGAAATTCATGAAAAATTGATATTAAAGACTCAAAGTGTACATGAAACTAAAAGTTGTCTTCTAAACCACCCTAGGACAATTAGCTGTTTCTTCATCTTTTTGAGTTTGTTTTTGGTTTTTAGTTTTTTTTTTTCGGATCTCAATTACTAAACTTTTACAGCACTAAAATGTGTGAGAAACCCATTTTAACCTCACAAGGGTTTTAAAAAAGGGCAGAAGAAGTGCAAATAGCAATAACTGTTACTTAACACTAGTATAGATAATTATAGATGCTATATAAATACTTATGTGTATTTATTTGCACCTCTATTGGGGGCAGCCGTGGCCTAATGGTTAGAGACTCAGACTTGTAACCCAAAGGTTGCAGGTTCGAGTCTCAGGTCCGGCAGGGATTGTAGGTGGGGGGAGTGAATGTACAGCACTCTTTCCACCCTCAACTCGTTTCTGTCGTGAAACTCTAGATGATGCAGGCTGATGGATGCAAACTTGGCACAAGTTTGGTTTATGTTGCATACGTAGCCATTAAGCTTTTTGCTTTACATTTAAATAGCAGGTTAGCACTGACTAGAGCTTTTCGCAGCATGATTTGAGAGTTCCTCTAAAATCCTTCATCTTCCCCAGCTCCACCTGTATGGATCTGCTACAGGTTGTTATATGTGACCCTGGACCACAGAACAAGTCAATTTATTTTGCATTATTTTCCATTGATTTATAGGATATGACAATATTTGGCCAAGCTACAACTATTTGAAAATCTGGAATCTGAGAGTACAAAAAAATCTGAATACTGAGAAAATCTCAAAAAGTTGTACAAATGAAGTTCATAGCAATGCATATTACTAATCCAAAATTAAGTTTTGATATTTATGGTAGGAAATTTATGAAATAAATGTATGGCACATGATCTTTACCTAATATCCTAATGATTTTTGGCATAAAAGAAAAATCTATAATTTTGACCATTACAATGTATTTTTTGGCTATTGCTACAAATATACTCATGCCACTTAAGACTGGTTTTGTGGTCCAGGGTCACATATATGCTACTTGTGCAGCAGCAGTATGTCTTAAATATTCACAGAACATAGCATAGCAGATCTATGCCATCAAGACCAAATACATTAATGTAGTAATATCCGTTACCATGCTAAAATCTTCAGAGAGTTGTCAAAATAGAAATAATTATAAATTGTTTGCATTTTTTCTTTTGTCATGAGAACAATATACACATGATAGAGGTTTTCTGTTTTTACAATCATTTTTAGTATTTTTTTATAGTGTTGATATTTGTCAAATTGCAAACCAATGTTGGTCAATTTGACCCCTAACTGTTACATGTATCCTTGTGTCTGTATCTGTTGAGTTGGTTTCTCCCTCTGTCTTCCCCCGTCAGTTTGTGCTCATTTGGTTCTGTCCTTGTTTCATCGCTATCCCCATCCCCATCACCTGTATTTAATCATTAGTTACCCTTTATAAGTCGTTTGCCCTTTTGTGTCTTTGTGTCGTCTTGAAGTTAGTTTGTGTGTGTTCACCTGGATTCCCTGTCAGTTAAAAATAAATATGTTGTGTGGATATACCTCTGACTCTCCGAGTTCTCACTCTGGCTCCTCAACAACCAGCAAAGCTAACACTAACTCAGAAGTTTTATCCAGTTTTTGAACACAGCAGAGGGGTTAATAGAATAGTTCAATAATTAAATAACCGGTGCCACTCACATTCTAAACTAAAAACTAAAAACATGATTGAAACATGATTTGTATGTGTGTTGTTTTGAACAACATTGACATCTGAGTTTTGAATTGAATGAATTTTCAATTTTGGGTGAACTGTCTTTGAGAGTATGAGCCAGAGTAGTTCAGCAATTCAAAGAAAATATGACCGTTTTTACTAGAACGAGCCATTGCTGTTTCCGAGTGTTAGCAATTTCTACCTAGTTCCTTTACATAAAACATCTGCAGCCTAGAAACACGCCTGAATTGGCCATTTTGATTGCTTGTAATTGAATGCAGCATTAGTGCACGGTTTCTGAAGGTCTTCTTGTTTTGTATCCTGCCAAGTAGCCTAGTGCATCCTGCAGCGATGTTTTCCTGTTCAGAAGGGATCTTGCAGCATAGGGAAAAAAATATTTTTCCCTCTGAATATGCTGTTGTCCGTGCTAAATGTCTGTGTCTCGGAGAAGTGTACTGAAGTGGATAATTTGCAGTAACTGTCAAAGCACGGTGGTTTCTCCAAGATATTACAAGCTAAGGGCCGAGAAACAATCCTCTCCTTTTTTAGGATGCAGTTTGTCAAGCAGTAGCACTATTCAAGTTAACTTTTCGAGGACAGCAACTTCTCTCTTTCAGAGATGTTCCACTTAAACAATCTTTCAAGTGGCTCATGTGACATTCAAAGCCAGGCTCTCTCCTTTCCCACCGGATCGCCCTAAACAGGTCTTGTCACAATAGCTTGTCACTAGGTGCCAAAATCTGACTGAATGATTTAGCACATCCTGCCTGTCAGGTCCATTATATCTAATAGAGAAGCTGATGCATAGATTCCGTCTGACAGCGTGGCTGTAATCAAAATGCCTTTGTACGATTTGGGCACCTCTTTGCTCCTGGATACGGCAGCCAGCGGGTGCCCTGGGGGACCCTTTGCAGATAGCGCCGCAAAACATTAATTTTCAGATCTGCCGAACGCAAGCGCCGGCCCCCGGCATTGTTTCCCCTAGGAGCCCAGGCGCTTCATTATAAAAAAAGGTCCTCTCTCACCATCCTCCGCAGTATTTTGACCTAATGACTTTTCTGAAGATTCAGTGAGGGATTAAAGCTCATCCTTATTTCTCCCTTTCAGCAGACTTTCACAGCCCACGACTATTACATTTATTTTGGCTGGCGAACAGCATCACTACCATTTGCAATGTTCCTCATTGATTAGACCTCGCGCAGTGGCTGTGGCGTTATTCGCAAGGGCTTAAGAAAATGAAAAGAACATGTAATCCTCTCTGGTTTTAGTGTCTGAACCAGCGCAGAATAGAAATGAATGTATAATCGGTATAGGCAGATTGCTAATAAACATTAGAGTATAGCAGAAGTGCTGTTCGACGTGAGCACGCATTAGTATGTATTAAGTGTGCCCCCAGTCAAATATTTTCTTATAAGAAAAATTCCTGATCGAATGTCATGGTATCATTAGTATTATTTGAATCATTTATCAAAGTGAATAACATATTGAGGTTGCTATTTGTTCAATGCTTGTTGAGTGTGAATGCCAGAACAAGGAGCCATTAATAAAGCCCTGTCATATTGTTGCTACAAATGATTTGCAATAGCGTCGAGCGGGTTGGGGCGGGTGGGGAGGTAATTTTTGAGACATTGTGGAAAGGAAAGAATAATTGAAATCTGGAATGCGATATGAACAAGTTACCCTCGCTCTATATAACCATTACAGCATGGTTCAGTGGATGTATTCACAACTGTAATACCCTTGCTAAGCCATGCGTGCTAACCTGCTGACAAGCCAAAAAAATGTCCTCGTAGTAGCTGTGATTGATACGGCCTGAATTGAGACGCCTCTGCTGCTCATTAAGAACACAAAAGAATGACGGCGATCACATTAACTGACTGATAAAACAACAGCACGTGTGCCGCTTGTACCCCAGGTGCCTTGAAAGTGAGATGAAATCCTTGTGGTCATTGATTGGCTGATGTCATAGGAAGGATTGCATCTAGGGACCGCTAAATCTTTCTGCGGAGGGTGAAATTACCGAGCCGACATGCGATAGTTCCCTTGGGTTGATTTAAATGGATTGCATTCTATGAATGTATGTTACGGATACACGATGATGACAAAAATTCATAATGTATTATTATATTACTTGATAATGATTGTTTATTCTAAATAATACAATTTAGATTGTAATTTATGATTTTTTTATTGGCAAGACTAGCACCAACATGTAATTTTTGTCAGGATCCTCTGTCTATGAAGCATATTATACTGTTCTAAATGCCACTAGGCAATGTTTTTAATCAAAGTTGTTTTTAAAAATGAAAAACCTTGAAAATGTATAATGTAATGTTTGTTATGTTGACGTGAGTTGATCTTGGTCATATTGGTATGGCAATACAAATAAAGTAATAAAACAAATTCTTTGTAGGCTACACTGAGAACTGTTTCTTGATTACTTTATTGCTGTCTTATCCATCAGTGAATCGAAAATAAACAGTAAACTTGGACCCTCTGAGCAGCTTGAAAAACAAAACTGCTATTCAAATTTAAAATATATTATTCGCTGAAAATGAGAAACACGACAATGCCATTATAATTAATGAAGATGTCACTGTAAGTTTACACAGTTTCATGTGACTGTTTGAGGTCGACTGTTTAAGACCTGCTGTTCAAATGTTCCCATTATAATCAACAAAGCTTTACAAACTCTGTATGGGACAATAATTGCAACAAAAGCCTAATATGAATTCCAATGCAGAGCTTCAGAGTAAACGCTGTGAGGTAAGCTTAACTATTAATATTCAACTGTTTTATGACAGACCTTTAAGTAATATCCAGTAATATATCCAGTGATGCAAACTAAATTGAAATTAAACTGAAATTGAACGTAGGCTGTATCATTTATGTTATATATGTTAAAGCCTTAACTCTGAGTGAATGATGCAAACATATAGCAAATTAAAAGTAATTCCAAATGAACACTGTTGCATTCCTTTTTTGTTTCCTCAGTTGTCAGGTGATATTTCCTCAGTATTTATTTTCATGGGCCACCACAAAAAACGCACCTTGCTTATTCGGAAAAGTTCTCATTACTGATAAGCTTATAGAATAATTTGCCACTGCATGGATGTACAAAATCTACAGTATGTCTGATTGGTTGCAGTGCTTAACTGCTGCAAATAATTGCATCGTAAATAAGAGATGAGCGTCTAGAGGGACCTGGCGAGACTGTATTGATATCGGGTTCACTCTGCAATAATATTGCAATTTCTTGTTTCGAGTATGGTCATTCAAAACTGTGATAAATTGTGATCTTTTATTTATTTAACTTTCATCAGGGCTGGGCTTCTGGGCTTGGCTTGTCAGTCTTCTTTTTCCCTGAAACATCGAGTAGAAATATCGACTGGGGTGAGAATATCAATACAGTATCATGATGTAAAATATTGCAATACTTAGAAGCTGTAATGGTAATCTCTATTATATTTTTGATTATGTGTGTGGTCCTATTATTTCTTAAGTAGTCAAAGACGCCACACCTGAATACCAAACCACCACTAGAAAAAAAGTGCACACATGATGGTTAAAATCCATGTTTTTAGATTAGTAAAATTCTTGGATGGAGAAAAGGCTTAGGGGATCATATGTTATGCTTTCATATTCATTGACATCATTTCAAAACAGAACATGTGCCATTTTCCTCAGGCTGTCTGGTGTAGCGCCATAAAGCACTAGATGTTCCTGGGGTTTAGTAATTTCTTGTGGCATGAGATAAATGGTTTATAATTAGCTACCGGTCACAATGATAGACAGGCATCTGATTTATGCTGCGTCCTTCCTTTACAACTGTTGATAACATTCAAGTTCACTTCAGTTCTTCTGCCAGAGGTCATTTTCTTGAGGAAATTGAAGATTTTCAATGCAAACCTGTTTTGAATACGTGCATAAGTCTGCTTGATGATATATAGGGTTCACTGGATGTGATTGGAGACCTGGAACATGGCCAATTTATACTGAATACCAAGTATGCTTTTATTATGCATAGGCTGTACGATAAAGTACAATGTGTGCTTAAGTAGAACAGTGGACCTTAAAGGACCGCTGAGGAGACTGACCGCTGTCACTGACTTTGATTATGAGAAAGGGCTGTAATACAGGTAATCCACCTCTGACCACCAACACGCAGAAGAAGGCAATTTAGAAATGTATAGGTGACATTAAAATCTCCTGCCAATCACAGCGCTCAAGCACCTTTAATTAAACGAGGAATCTGAGTTATAATAAGCCAGTGCCCTTCGGGAAATGCAGCAGCTCAGATTTCATTTTACAGACCGTTTTATTTGGCAGTGGCGCTTCAGCCGCCCTCTCTTTTGCTACCTGATCACAGACACTGATCATTTCTCCCAGTGCGAAAATTGAATTTTCACCTTTTTATATTAGCCCAGCTTTATCTAGTATGATTACAAAAAGAGAAGCTTCCTTTATATGCCACTCTGGATTAATTTGATTTGCCTGCTTTTCTGTAGCACACGTAACTTTCAAGATCCTTTGCAGTTGTCACCTAATTGAAATTTCCCCTCCGCTCTGATCTACTGATTTATTCCATTTGCATCAAATTCTGCAATAGTCATTTGAGCAGAGAGGCATGAACTGAACTGCAGTTTATAAGATTTTAAATCAGAGATTTTATTTCAGCGCCTGGCATTCTTGTACATCCTACAAGGGCTCTCAATAAGAATATTATGAGGACATTTTACGTGCTTTTCTACTGCGGTGCTTTGAATTGAAAGTTTTGTCATTGCGTGCGCTGTGACAGGATTAAAAGTGCAATAAAATGGCACAATTGTGGAATTTGCAAGTCTGATAGCTTCTAGACAGCCCTTGCTTTATGAATGTATCTGCCCAGATAATGATTTAATACCTTAATACCCCTAATAGTCTCTTAAAACTGTTACAGGCCTCAGCAGGGTTCAGTGTTTTCTCGTAATATTTCGAAGGCAACTAGAATCGCGCTGTTTGGTAAGCACCGGCCTAATGATTTAGTTTACTTCCAAGCAGCAATTAGTCCATACTAGAATTCATAATTGTTTTTGAGGCTGTTCATCCATCTTTGTCCATTCAGTAAAAGAACAAGATGTTACAGAGTGTCTTCATATAGCACAGGATTCGAGACAGGAGAATTGAAATTGTGCATTTGTATGCTCTGACACTGCAAGTGAGATGATGCATAATATGTGGGCTTTGTTAATGTGATTTTGTGAGGCAGAGCATATTGTGCTTAACATGTCTATCGTAGGGATGTGCAAAACTGCACATCTTCGAAATCAGGTAGTCGGTGGGTTGCTTGAATGACTGGTTGGCTAAATGTTCTGAAATAAGCCTGTTTCCTAGGTGGCCTTTAAGTATGATGCATTCTTGCATTTAAAAACAGTCAGCTATATAGGAACGCAATGGAGCACAGGGATTTTGAGATGCATTTTTAAAATGCATTTAAAATGCAGTTACAGTAGATGATTTACCAGTGCATGATTTAACCCAGGATTATGAAAATACATGCCTCTATATACATTTCTGCAACACCATAATTACATACCTTACTGCGCGTTTTGCAGCAGTTTCAAAGTGAAATGTCCAGAGACTGGTGCTAAAACAAACGATCAATACATATTGCTGCGTTTTTATTACGCTGCTTGAGGTACATATTGCGTCTGTTCAGAATTCAAATATCCAGGGAGTGTCGCTAAAGGTTAATGCTCTATCGTGAAAACACCAAACCTAACCCTAAACCTTCCCGATAGTGATAACAAATGCAAAAGTGATAGAAAAACACATTTGGTAATGCAGCTGTGCTATTTTAACTTTATTATGCTGATTTGAGCTGTTTTGTCTAACCATAGTTTCACGGGGTTCATACCGGAGCTCTTTGTAACTCAAGTGCAAAGCTGTATCGCGTGAGCCACTGAGCAAACCTAATGAATTAGAAAACTCATGCAAATGAAGCAGTATATGTGATGACAGTGTTCAAAAGTATTAGCGCAGAATATTGCAATTGTTTTGAAGTAATAAAGGGATAGTTCACCCAAAAATTTTGGTGACTTTGTTTCTTCAGTAGAACACAAACTAAGATTTTTAACTCAAACCGTTGCAGTCTGTAAGTCATATAATGGCCGTCGATGGTTACCAAATTTTTAAGAGTAAAACAAAATACACAGAGAAAACCAAATTAAACCCTGCAGCTTTTGATGATGCATTGAGGTCTTAAGAGACAAAATGATCGAAATACTCTCAAAATGGTAATTACTTGTGCTCATCCTGATTCTGGCAACCGATTAAAAACAAAAAGATTACTTTTCCTTGTGCAAACTCATCTGGGATTGTCGACTTTTGACTGACTACATTGCCAGAGCATGTTGACGCGTCATGCGCCGGCTGTTGTGCACGCGCTCCATACAGCTGAACGTTCTGGTGGATCAGAGGTAAATAATGATATAAATACTGTTCAGTTTCCTGCACAGACCGATCGTTATGTGTCTCAAGACCTCATTGTATTGTCATGAGCCGCAGGGTTTAATTTGGTTTTGTCTGTGTATGTTTTTTTTTACTCTTAAAGATTTGGTATCCATTGACTGCCATTATATGACTGACAGACTGTGGTAAAAATCGTCTTTTGTGTTCTACTGAAGAAACAAAGTCACCTACATCTTGGATACCCTGGGGGTAAGAAGATAAACATCAAATTTTCATTTTTGGGTGAACTATCCCTTTAACATCATATTTTGCAAGTAATTGTGTAAAAAAATTAGGCTTTATTAATCAAAACTCAAAAATCAAAAAGGTTTTTCAGTTTTGCGGAAATGTACATAGAGGCACGTATTTCCAATGAGCCTATGCTGGCCTGATGTCTTTTTGGCAGGCCCTTAAATGAATAAATTAGTCAAAAAATTCAGATTTTATTTGCTCACGTACATGTAATTACAAACCTGTATGGCTTTATTTCTTCTGGAGAACAAAAGAAAATTTGAAAACTGTTTTTTTCAATGCAAACTGCCAAATTGGACCCCATTGAGTTTCACTTAATGGACTGAAAAAAAGGGGGAAAAAAATGGCAATTCAATTTTTTCCCAAATCGTGCGGCCCCAATGCAGACCTAGGCTGCTGGTTTCATTGGTTTACGTTGGGGAAATTACTATTGGCGAGCTTTAACTAGAGGCGGAAAATCTCCCTCAAGACAGAAGAGCTGAAGCTTAGTGGCACATTTCAATCAGAAAGAAACAGCAGGGGAGACGTCTTCCATGGGTGGAATCTTTAGTTCTGCTCAATATGGCCAAAAGCGATAGAAACGAGACGGAAAACAACAACAAGAAACATTACCATTCTGACTATATTTTGTCTGGGCACAGGTTCAGACATTTCCTGTAACTGATGTCATTTTTTGTATGCTGCTAGTGCCACAAATGGAAATGATGAGTCTGTGATCTTTTCCCCTGCTCTCTCCATGTTTTCAGCTCATTCAGCATCAGTGCTTATTTTACAGCATTCATACCTGTCCAAGTCATGTTGGCTTTCTTTTGATTCTCTCTGGAACAGGCCACCTGTTGGACGTGTTGGCGGTAGATATGTCATGTATTTTAGTTGTTAAAGCGCAGCGGTGAAATTACATGCACTGCTTTGACTTTAAAGGCTCTTTGACAAGCCCCCAGACCAGAGCGACCATTGCCTGAAGGCAGCCCTTGGAGCAGGACCCATAAAATCTAGGTGTAGATGTTTCCAGGGAGGAACTTTGTACCTCTTTGACCATTTTGCCTTTAGAGGAAGCCACTGGAAAACCTTTAACCTGTTATGATGATGTTCTCAGGCTGACATTTGATTCATGAGCTTTACTTTGTGTGAACACCCCTCGGCAAAGGGCTGACTTACAGTATCACTAAAACCGAAACTGGGCTGGAGTTAGAAAAGAGAAAAAAAAGTTACAGTGCTTGCCTTGTAGCTTTGTTGGCTATTATGTCTTATACACCTTCATATACTAACATTCAGGAGTCAGGTCAGTCAAATTTGTTGTTGTTGCAATATTTCTATTAGGAAAAGGTGCAGAAAACTGAAAAAGTCAGTACACTTAAATAATAAATATTATTTTAAATTTGAATTAAAATGTAAAGAAATAGAGTTATTTTAAACTTTATATTCTTCAAAGAATTTTGAAAAAAAGCTTTGCCAACACAGTGGTAAATTGCATTTTAAAATGCATAAAAATAAAAGGTGTTTTTTTTTTTTAATGGCAATATTTCACAATATTAAAGTTTTATTTTTAGTCATGAAAATAAATCCCAAAACAGGATAGTTTACCCAAAAATGTGATAAAAAGAAAAAAAAAAGTAGAAAATGTTGCCGCAGCAAAAAAGCAGCTTGTTTCCATGCAGTGACAGTCAAGCTGCCAAAAAAAGAGGCATAATTATTCTGTGCGCTATATTCCAAGGTTCCTGAAGCCACACTATAACTTTATTTGTGACCAAAACAGACCAAAATGACTCTGTTTAGTAAAAGGTGAATATTATCAGTAAATAACAACCTTTTATATAAGATTAATTACATATTATTTTCTATATTAGTCATGAATTGGGAATAAATCCCAAAACAGGATTCACTTATAATTTAACTAAATACTTCACCCAAAAATGTAGATAAATTAAAAAAAATCAAAAATAAAATTATAGAAAATGTTGGCATTATTTGTTGGCATTATTTATTATGTGTTTATTATATTCCAAAACTTCATTTGTGACCAAACAGACCTAAATTACTCTTTTTTTTTTTATACTGAAAAATGAAAATTATCAGTGAAGACCACCCTTTTGTATGACAATTGTAAATAATGCAAACATTTATTTTTACATTGTGGGGTGAATTATTTCTTTAAATATTAAGTAAATCCTGTTTTAAAATAGATAAAAAACTTTATAAAAATATAATCGTGTTATTTTAAATTGCAGGCTTTAAAGGTCATATTTTCTCTGCAAAAAACACGTATAGTTTAAAACACATTATTAACTTCTTATTTATTAAACTGTTGTTATAAAATCACAGTTAAACCTGTGATATTCGGGACAAAATCAGCACTAGTGCATTGCTGCTCTCCCTGCTCATGTGATATCGTATGATAAAAATATGAGACAAAACTTATAAGTTAACACATTAAACTGACAGCTGTATTTTCTATATTAGTCACGGAATATCCAGAAACAGGATTCACTTATAATTTAAAGAAATAAGTCACCCAAAAGTGTAAATAAGTAAATGTATTAATTAAAAATAAAATAGAAGAAAATGTTGGCATTATTTACAATTTACAAACAAGTTTTTCTCCCCATGCAACATTGAAAGATAGTCATAAAGCAGTTTGTTTCCATGCAGTGACAGTCAAGCTTCTACCAGTCTCTTAAAAAAGATTATTCTCTATAAAAACATTATTCTGTACACTATATTCCAAGTCTCCTGAAGCCACACTATAACTTTATTTGTGACCAAAATGACTTTAGTGAAGGTTGAATATTATCAGTGAATAACAACCTAACAATGTATCGTATGCCTTTATAAGACTTCAGTGCAGCACACAAGTCATATAGGCTATTTTCATGGTAATTTTGATGTTGTTTTCAGTCCTGTTAGGAGATTTGCAATTCATGGTCACTGTGAACTGTTCCAACACTATTTTGTGTTCCACCGAAAACATAACAGCGTACTGATTTAGCATGACATTTTTTGGGGTGAACTACTCTTTTAACAGTGTTACAAGACAACATATTGCCTCCTTTCTGTTCCTTCTCACTAATTCAATCAAATCATACTTTGGCACCAGGACGTGTTTTTCAGGATGCCGGCCACTGTGGCAGGCGGGTTTGGCTGCGGATGCTCCTCTGTGATCAGATTTCCAGATACTTGGGTAATGTAGTCCAAACTCGTCTAATGAGAGAGCAGCTTTGGGCTCAACAATGCATGCCAACGCACCGAGCCAATTCACGGGGTGTGAAACAGGATGTTTGCAATTGCACAATGCCAATTTACTGCTTTAGTGTGGCAGTTATCAATGGCACTACAGCAGTTGTCAAAGGCACTTTCCAGATATAAAAATCACCACGGAATTGTTCAGTCGATGTGCGCACATGTCAGTTTGCTGCAGGTCAGGCATGTCAAATAGGTATTGTGTTGTGCAATGGCGAGTTCTGGATTATTGGCATGTGTACAGTGTTTAATGTATGCTTCTCTCTTGAGCACACTGATTCACATGGTTTGATCAGTAGGTTGATATTTTTTCTTCTTCTGCCTTTTTTTTTTTTTTTTTTAGTTTTAATTGGCGTGCCGACAACATGGTGTGCATTAGCTGTTAGACAGCTGGCACAGTAAAACCTTGTGGAGATCTTTAAATTCATTCCTTTTAAAGCACCAGCGCTACAGGCATATAGATTCAGATAGCAGAGGAGTTGATTTGATTTGTCTTTTGTATATTGTGTTTCAACATAGCATTCAAGGAATAGTAGTTAAAAAACATATATATATATATCATTTTGCATGTCTCTAATTTTTAGTATTTGTATTTAGTACTTTTGCAAAACTTGGACCTCCTGAAGACAAAAGTGCTTTTAACTGTTTGCAAAAATGAGCTCTTTAGCCTTTCTGTTTGTGTAAATAATAGTCATGGTGTTGCTATTGACAAAACCATTAGCCATTACGGTATATTAATGTGCTAAAGTCAATGTTATATGTAATTACAGTCTTTCAACAGCTGTGAAAAGCTTATGTAAAAGCTTTTGTGCTGCTCTGTGTATTCACAGGAGGGTTCAAAATTCTCAGACCACTAGCAATAATGCTTTTTTTTTATTTTATAATTTATTCAAAATGTTTTTATTTTACATTATATTTTTAACATAACAATTGGAGTGAAAAGGGCTCAGGATCTCTCATTTATCTTAAAGGGATAGTTCACCCAAAAATGAAAATTCGGTCATTGATTACTTACCCTTGTGTTGTTCCAAACCTGTAAGACCTTCGTTCAACTTCAGAACACAAATTAAGATATTTTGATGAAATCCAAGAGCTTTCTGACCCTGCATAAAAAAGCATAACAGGACCCATTTATCTATATCCTTGCTTTCTGGGCTATGAACGTGTCAATTGTGTTGCTGTCTATGCAGGGTTAGAAAGCTCTTGGATTTCATCAAAATTATCTTAATTTGTGTTCAGAAGATGAACAAAGGTCTTACAGGTTTTGAAGGACACGAGGGTGAGTAATTAATGGCAGAATTGTAATTTTTGGCTGAACTATCCCTTTCTTTCTTTTAAATGTTTTAGAATGCTAAAATGTACTGTTTTAGATTTTTGAATCCTAGATTTTCAGTGTAGTCTCTGCAATTCTCTGATCTCATTGTGTATATATATATATATTATTTAGAGAGAAAGCAGAGCAGGGAACAAAACAGTTGTTGAGGTTGGAGCTGTTTTAAAGGAAGTGATATATGACACAAATTCAATTTAAGTTTTTATGCTGAGCATGGTATTAAATATCTATACGCATTAGGCACCGGCGTTGTATGGGAGGAATCACAGGTGATTTTTCAAGTCTTTACTCATTTATTTACAGCGCTGTATTGCAGCATAAGCAGTATGCATCTCTGGGATCATCAGTCAGCTGGGTCTGGCTCATTGGAATCGTGGGAATCAGCAGACTCTTCAAAACCCAACATGAAACTCTGCAGCCCGACATTAACACAACAGCACAAACCTAACAAGCTCCCATCAATCACTGCAGGGCCCTATGATACAATGTATTAATTTCAACCTGATCTCATGACGAAACATACCTGTGGGAACTTTTCGCAAGACGCGTAATACATACCGCCATGTATGTTTCGTGACACATTCGATGTGAAATGTCCACGGAGTGGCAACAGATGAATGTACATATGGTACGTTTTATGTGACGTTGGTTTTGTATGTGTCACTGCAGTTCTGAATTGAAATGTCCGTTGAGTGTTGCTATAATTCTAATGCTCCATGACGTTTTATAAAAACGTACCTTCTGCACTACACCTAAACCTACCCGGTAGTATGAACAAAAGCGAATTGAAGTAAAAATGCAATCGCAAGCGTGCCGCTTTAGCTTGTTTCTCGAACTCTCATCTTTTAACTCTTTCATCGTGAGACAGGTTTTTCACAGGATTCAAGCAAGCTTGTTAAATCCAGAAAAGTGAAACATATGGAGTTTTAATCATAACTGTGTATGAAAACCATTTCAAGTGCTCACTGTTTTACCACCTTAGTGGTTATCTCTGTTGGAAACTGCAGTGAAATGTACTTATTCATACGTTCTTCGTGCCTTGCAAAAAAGTTCCCACAGGTACACTGCAAAAAATGCTTTTCTTACTTAGATGGGGTAAGAAAAAAAAAACTTATTTTAAACAGAAAACAAGATTATTTTGCTTGTTTCAAGCAAAAAAGCACTTACAGTAATTTGACTTTTTTGTTCTAAAAGCAAGACAATAATTTTTACTCATCTAGAAAATCCTTCTTGATTTAAGAATGTTTAGATATTTTGGCTGGAAACAAGACAAAAAAAACTAGGTAAGAAAAGCATTTAGCAGTGTACGTTTTTGTCATGGGATCAGCTGGATTATATTTTTAATATCTGACATATTCTTCACATTTAAAACAATAAATAAATGATACTTTAATATTAAAGAATAGAAATCAGCCACTTTAAATTATGTTTAATAATGTTTAATCAAATAGATTCAACCTTGATGAGCATAGGGTACTTCTTACACAAAGTGTTACCAACCCAAAACCTTTAAAAAGTATATTTATTAGATTTTTTTAATGGTAGATGATGTAATTTAATTGCTTGCAATTGATTTAAAAAGCATTTAAAGTTATTTAAAACGAATTCTGTGTAGACGTTTGGATAGAGGTCATTCTGTATGCTTTACTTTTTTAAATTATTACTTCTTTTATCGTCTTTGCTATTTCTTATTCAAGTTTGGTCCTTTTTTATACTATTTCTATGAAGCACTTTGAATTACCACTGAGTATGAAATGTGCTATATAAATAAACTTGCCTTGCCTCGCCTTGCCTAGAAAGTCATAAAGCCGAAACTTGAACACAAATCTGTACCTGTCTCTCTTACTCTGTGACCCGAGAAGGTTGTGATTGCTACGATTTATGGGCCTGAGAGATTCGGCTAATCACAGTCGTCTCTTCCTCGCCGCCTACTCCCCAAAAAATAACTCCTACGCACACACTTTCTCATATGATTATATTAAAAGAAAATCCGTTCCTGTGCTTTTGAAAGACAAATTCATTATGCGGAACAGACAAATAATTGAGGGCGGCTCTAATGAGCATGTTTGAGTCCATTGTTGTAGATCTTCACAGTGTCCACAAATGGAAGCTCAGTGTAGTGAGTCTAATGGCATATTGCTTTTTGATGGGACCACTAAGCCTCTTAATGAGGTTCAGATGCCGTGCTCTACATGCAGCGTACGGCTTCGTTCAAGGTAACATATTGTCCCCCTCTTGTGACCAAACTCATTCATTTAGATCTCCGAACAATGTCTAAACATGAGGGCTGAAACTCTGAAAAAATGGCATAGTTACCTATTAACACTGCTGTACGTGTGTGGTCCTGATAATCAGTAATTGAATGATTTGATTGCATAGATTTGGATATGAAGTTGTCGCTACCACTAGGCCGCTGTTGGAGCTACGATGAGCTGGAAAGTAGACTGCAGACATGGCTGTGGCCTCCCTAACGCCAGGTCTCTCAGTGCATGACCTTATTCCCTGTGACATTCTCCACCATTAATCTTTCGACATGGAGTGATGGACTACCCTTCCAAGTCACAATGTAGCTGTGTCACACTGTTTTATGTGTTTCTGATGGGTCGCTCGACCTAGTTGCGAGTCACTTTGCTCAGCCATGAGGTGGCTGTAATTTAATCAGCTCTACCTGAAGGATCACTGCCTCGGGAGTTTGTTTTTTGTTGAAAGCCATTCATGTCGTACGTGTGACATTGTACTTTTTTTTTTGATCATATCAAACCAAGAGTCAATTTGCATGCAAATTGCCTTTGGCTAAGTATGACTCATTGACGTTTCTTTCAGTGACTCATGAAGCAGCTCTGATCGGTTTTGGAATTTGTAACACTTTTTATATATTGTAATTCAGCTGTGCTTGATTACTCTGCAACAAGGGATGATGAAGAACAGCTACCAAGTAAATAATTAGTATGATAAATGAAGCGAACGTTCAATGAAATGAAATTCAAACGTTTATTCTTCACAGTGGGATGCTGTTATATAGATAGGTCACATCGCATTCATTTTGTCCTTATTTATTCACCCTTATGTTACCCTTATGTATACTAAACTTGTAAAGGGGAAATCTTGACTGTTATGTCTTTCCCACTTCTGTACAATTAAAATAAATGGAGACTTAATCGTGAGACACATTTGTTTTTTATACAAATTTCACAATTTGATTCAATTTTGATTTGAAACTTTGCAATTCGATTCAGTTCAATATAGATTATTTTGGATAATACAGTTAAAGTCAAAAGTTTACGTACACCTTGCAGAATCTGCCAAATGTTAATTATTTTATCAAAATAAAAGGGATCTTTTTTTTTTTTTTATTTAGTACTGACCTGAATAAGATATTTCACATAAAAGACATTTACATATAGTCCACAAGAGAAAATAATAGTGGAATTTTAAAAAAATGACCCCGTTAAAAAGTATACACTTGATTCTTAATACTGTGTGGTCACCTGAATGATCCACAGCTGTGTTTTTTTGTTTTTGTTTAGTGATAGTTGTTCATTAGTTCCTTGTTTGTCCTGAACAGTTAAACAGTGTATTTGAACCCTTTTCAACAATGACTGTATGATTTTGAGATCCATGTTTTTACACTGAGGACAACTGAGGGACTCATGCAAATATTATAGAAGGTTCAAACGGTCACTGATGCTTCAGAAGGAAACAAACAATGCATTAAAAGAAACAGTTTGAATTTAAAGATCAGGGTAAATTTCACTTATTTTGTCTTTTGGAAAACATCTAAGTATCTTCTGTAGCTTCTAAAGGGCAGTACTAAATGAAAAAATATGATATTTAGGCAAAATAGGAAACATTTTCACATCCTTATTCTGTTCAAAAGTTTTCACCCTCCTGCTCTTAATGTATAGTTTGTCCTTCTGAAGCATCAGTGAGCGTTTGAACCTTCTGTAATAGAGTCCCGTTATCCTCAATGTGAAAAGATGGATCTCAAAATCATAGTCATTGTTAGAAAGGGTTCAAATGCACAAAAATGCTGAAAAAACAAAGAATGTGTGGGACCTGAAAACTTTTCTGAAGATCAGCAGGAAGTTTAACTGTTCAGGACAAACAAGGGACTCATGAACAACTCGCTAAACAAGAAAAACACAGCCGTGGATCATAGAGGTATCGACAAAGTATTAAGAATCAAGTGTATGTAAACTTTCAAACAGGGTCATTTTTATAAAGTGTAAGTGAGGATAGCAAAATAAAGTAAACTGTGACATACAGTATTATAACCAAATGTTCTTCACAGAGTGGACTACCAGTAAAATTAAGAAAGGTTTGTGACCAAAAATTTGACCTGAATATGTTTTGACACATAGCTTTCTATCAGTTATCTGACATTATCAAGATGAATTTGTTCTGACACAGTTGAACTCTGAGTTCTTATCATATTTTATTACCATTTTCTAAACTATAGCGAATAAACTGTGATAATGTGAGAAATTTTGAAGGTGCCTGAATGACGTCTAGACTAATTTTCCTAAAAGTTTCCTAAAAATATCAAAATCAATATTTTTTACCCAGCCCTGTTTTTTATGCTTTAAAGTGTGCATACAGCATCTTTAATTGCATTTTGAAATATGATAAACTTGAAAACAGTCATTCTCAATATGAATATTTGACTGTATTTTTGATCAAATAAATGCAGCCTTGGTGAACATAAAAGACCCCAAATGTTTGAACTGTGTGTTATATATAATGGATATATATAATGGAGTATGGAATACATTTATGATTCTATTTTTGCCGTCCATGGAAGAAAGTAAGTCATACAGGTTTGAAACAGTGAGTAAATTATGATACAGAATTGTATTTTTCGGTGAACTAATCCTTTAACAGTGTACTGTGTTGTCTGTGTGCCTTTTGACAGTGAACGCGAAACCCTAAAGCAGAGCAGACAGATATTACAGCAGTGACCCTGGCCTTTTATCAGCCTCACTGTACCATAGCCTTTAATAAGACTTTATAGATCTAGTGATGGGCAGGTGTGTGGATGGAGTTTATGGATCCGCTGATGAACAATATCGCCCTACTCTCTTTCTCTTATCACTGTGGGCCAATGCTAAATGAATGCTTTTCTCTCTGTTCAGTAGGCATTATAGCCCGAGGCTTCCCACAAACACTGCTGTGATTCGCGGTGATATGTTTTCATGATGAATTGTAGAGCGGCCGCATCTAGGAGAACGCTGTTTGTCCCAATGTCAAAGATGTGCCTCTGCTTGGAACATTTATTTTTGTGAGGACAGCTGTTGCAGCGGGTCCCCTACAGCACTCTGCTGTGCCAACCACCTTGGCATCCCTTAAAAAATGATGTAGATAAAAGGGCTGCATTTGAGGCCATGTCTCAAAGCACACAACATATTGTCAGCCCTGAATAAACAAAAAAGAGCTTCACGGCTCAGAATAGATCACGACAAGCTGTGCTTTTACTGCTGCCCTTCTGCTGTAATTTTTAGTGATACAATCAAGTAATCCTTCTTTAAACATTATTATGTTTCATTTCAATTTTAATTGCTTTGCTAAGACATCAAGAGAGTGACTCATATTTGAACTTGTGGTCAAATTTGTTTTTTGCTTCTGTGAACACAAAGATTTATTTTCTTTTGTTTTCCCTAATTAAATTTCAAAGGTGATAAAAGTCCATAAACTTCATGTCAAAGTCTATTAGGGCAATCTTCAGGTTCAAAGTCCTTCAGTGCTCAAAGAAATTGGTTTTATCTTTAGCTGTCCTCAAGAGATGTTTTCTACGAATAGAATTCAATTAGTGTTCATGTAACTATTATGTTCATATACAATGAACATGGAAATAAAATTATATTTATCTATCTATCTATCTATCTATCTATCTATCTATCTATCTATCTATCTATCTATCTATCTATCTATCTATCTATCTATCTATCTATCTATCTATCTATCTATCTATCTATCTATCTATCTATCTATCTATCTATCTATCTATCTATCTATCTATACTGCGGCTCAAAAGTATGGAATCAGTAAGAGTTTTAATAGTTTTAATGACGTTTTTATGCTCATCAAGGCTGTATTTATTTGATATTTATTTAAAAAAAAAAACAGAAAAAAACTGTTACATTGTGAAATATTATTTCAATTTAAAAATAACTATTTTCTGTGTGAATATATTTAAAAATGTAATTTATTCCTGTGATACAAAGCTACATTTTCAGCATCATTACTCCAGGCTTGTGTTTGATGAATAAAATGTAAAAAAGAACAGCATTTATTTAAAATAGAATTTTTTTTTCTAACAATATATACTATTGTTCAAAAGTTTGGGGTCAGTACATTTTTATTCTATTTTTTTTTTAATTATTACTTTTATTCACCAAGGATGTGCTAATTTAATAAAAAGTGCATAGCACAGATTTACATTGTTAGAAAATATTTATATTTCGAATAAATACTGTTCTTTTTAACTTGTTATTCATCAAAGAATCCTAAATAAAAAAAAGAATCACAGGTTCCTGAAAATATTTGTCAGCACAACTGTTTCCAACAATGATAATTCTAATTATAAATCAGCATATTAGAATGATTTCTGAAGGAACATATGCCACTTAAGCCTGGAGTAACAGCTGATGAAAATTCAGATTTGCATCACAGGAATAAATAATATTTTAAAGTATATTAAAAAAACATTATATTGTATATTGTGAGAACATTTTGCAATAACCTCGTCAATATTGATTCGTTAACTTCATTTATGAAGGATTGTGTGGCACTAAAGACTGTAGCAAAGGCTGCCAAAAATTTAATTTGAATACATTTTAAAATATATAAAAGTTTAGAATTTCAAATTATAGTAATATTTTACAATATTTCTATTTTGCTGTATTTTTAATCAAGTATTCGCAGCTTTGATGAGTATGAGAGACTTTCAAAAACATTAATAAAACAGCACTTAAGGTGAGATACTGCAGGTGAAAAGGTTAAAAAAAATAACTAATAGTTATCACCTTACTTCCCCAGTTAATTGATTACATTCATAATTGCAAACATTTGTTGTATTACAAGTTTGGCCTTGGCAAATGAGGGCTTATTTAATGAAATATGTGCTAATTTGCATACATTTCTAGTAAAAAAATCTAAACACTGGATGAAGTCAGTTTCAAAATTCTTGTTTAATTTTTTTTTTTGACATATTAGATTCAAAGTTTTTTTACAGAGGGAATTTTAAGTATCTCATTTCGTCGTGCCATAATTCAGAAAAAAACTTAGAACAAACTTGAAACACTATATTTTTACCATTTTTGGGGGGGGGGGGGGGGGGTCATATATGAACAAATCGCTCTATAAAAACCTTCAAGATATAGAAAGGAATAAAAATGTAAAGTTTTGTGTGTGTAAGTGCTAATGAAGTGGAGATCTATGGCTCAGTGTAGAAGAAAAACTCATTTTGAGAAAACGAGAAAACAGCCTTTAAAAATATGCATTGTGATTGAAATCTATAGACACAAATAAAATTTTGGATGTTTTCTTTCCACTAGTCTGAAAAAACACATGATAAAACACCAATAAGCCCAAAATCTCAAACTTGGTAGTTGCATGAAAAAACTGTTTTTGCCTGCAGTGTCTCCCCTTAATGTGTCTTCTTTTGGTTAAAACCGTTTTAGCCAGACTTTTAACATTTGCCCAGGCATTTCCATACATGACCAGTCATCTCCACCGCATAAGAATTAGCAAAGGAACCCATTGTGTATGCCGAATTTCGTTTGACATTAGCTCCTTATTAACCCCATTCCAGATTTCTCTGTGAGCCACCAAGGTTTCCGTACCCAAAGGCATTTGCTGTCAGAGCGCAGGAAGGGCTTGCTGGTGACCCTCATCATTTGAGTGGCTATATTGACAGGCAGAAGGGAGGTTAGAAAGCAAAGCTGCAGTATTACTCCCCTTGCTCTTCAATTTCTCATCTCGGCCTTTGAAATGATACTGTGGCACCCATGAGCCAGAGACTGAATTAATAATGAACAGTCAAGAGACACCCAATGTCCAATTCAGCCAGATATCACCTTGGAGTGACTTTGCTCAGGTATTGAATCCCGATGGGGGAAAGATATTTGCAGCAAGGTTTCCTCCTTTCACCCGGCGAAGAGATGAATATGCTTTTTCTCTCCGCCGTTGGCCTTGGCACCTAGATTTGGAGCTCTCGCATCATTGTCACAGGGCATAAGCTTCAGTGCGGGGAGTGCTGTGTGATTTTCAGGGTAATTAAACCCATGTCCACCTGCAGTGTCGTTTCCTTTACTTGTGAACAGGGAAGCGCTCGCCGTGCCTCGGAATGGCTTGTTTTGCTTGTCTTTGTTTCCCCACTGTAATCTCCACTGAGAGCAGCTCCAATTTTACTGGGCTGGCATCAAGAAATGAGATTGTTCTGCATTTCCTATTGTGCAAACTGATAAATTATGCATCAGTCAAACAGCATTTAGAGCCGTTGATCAATACATGCCACTGTTTCTATATGACGAATCTCGGGAACGGCGCCTTGTCATTCTGTCAAACATCTTTAGCCTGATTCCAAGCACGATGGGTTTTGACCCTGCAGGAACGTGGAAGAAAGTTGAGGCCGATAGACATACATTTCATTACAGGTTTCAATTGCTTTGCTCACGATTCCACCGAGCTGAGGAGCCATTTACATTTGCAGGTCTCATTTTTTATGCATGGCATAAAAAGTATTTATATAGTGTAAGTGATGAGTTTTTGAGGACATTTTTTGCCATACCACTGGTGTTCATTATGCTCCCACACCAAAGTACAGGATGGTAACTTGAACTTTAAACAAGTCCAAATATTTTGCAATTGCAGCTTGGATACCTGTTTCAATTGGATACCTGTTTCAAACGTCTGTGGGTTTCCTTAATATCATTTATCCACTATGTTCAGCACTTTGTTCTTTGATTCCTGCTAGTGGATGTGGAATTGAATACCACAGGGAATGTCTGCGGTCTCAAGGTGGTCACTGGCAGAGAACTGAAGCGTTCCTAACTGAGGAGGTATATAATACCTGAAGAAAGCTATCCGTTAGCATTCTCATTCATCTCAGTGTCAGTGGCTTGGCTTGTAAAAGCTCCTACTGAATTTACAGAAGTTTTAATACTTCGAATTAACTTTTTTATTTTACATTTTTTAAAAGTAAATTCAAAACATTGTTAGTTTTCACTTTTCGTTTTCATTTTAGTCTCAGTAATTTTGTGCTTTTTTTTTTTTTTTTTTACTTTTTTCAATTAATTCAAAACACTTTTCAGTTTTCTTTTTAATTTTCTTTTAGTAAATTTATGCACGTTTGTCTTTTTTATTTTTTATTTACATTTTTTAAAGTTAATTTAAAACTTTTCAGTTTTCTTTTTAATTTTAGTTTGTTTTAGTAAATTTAGGTGCTTTTGTCTTTTAATATTTTTTATTGGGTAACACTTTAGATTACGGCCCGCAAAGAACTATGTAAGTAAACTGAATTTATGGTGTAAGTTTCTGTAATTATAGTGTACCTATATATAACGAACATGTAGGTATAGTGGAAGAATATGTTAATTTTGGGTAATTAGGGGGTAACAAACCAGATATGCAACATGCAAAGAACTACATAACTATACTGAAATTACGGTGTACATTTCTGTAATTATAGTGTACCTATAAAGAACGTACATGTAGGTATAAGGGAAGAATGTGATACATTTGGGAAAAAATAAGGGGGAAACAACCCAGATATGCAACCTGCAAAGAACTACATAAGTATACTGAATTTACTGTGTACGTTTCTGTAATTATAGCGTACTTATTAAAGCATGTACATGTAGGGAGAACATTACATTTTGATAATTGGAATAACAACCAGATACGCGACCTGCAAAAAACTGTAAGCAAACCTAAGTTACGGTGTTAACAGGTATCTTTATTACTGTGCCAGGCATAAATTGTACGTTTGGTGTATTTACACGTAAGCTTTTTTAAATAACTGGTAAAATACACTCTTGTTGCATGTAATTACAGGGTAAGTGCGCCATCTGCGGGCTGTAAATTAAAGTGGCGATTGTTCCGCTCTTGTTCAAAGAAGTTACAGAGTAAGTAGACATTTGCGGGCTGTAAATTAAAGTGGAGATTGTTACCCCCTTGTTCAAAGAAGTTACAGAGTAGGTACAACACATATACGCACAATCTGAAAATATATCTCAAATATATCTAAACGTATTTTTTAAAGTTGCTAATCTCACTCCTACCACTAATCCTAACGTTAACTATGACTGTACAGTAATAAAAATATAAAAGACAGGAAAGTGCAATCATAATCATTTATTTATTGCAAAAATCAACAGCTGTACAAAAAAGTAATCCAAATAACGATGCGTCTGCAGCCACAGTCCTCTCTGGGGGAATACAGTAGGTTTGAGGTGCAGTAGGATGAGAGCAGAATTCAAATTGTTAATCGCTGAAAATATTATTCAGATTATTGTCTTGATCCACTCCTCAAAGGTGCCCACGCATCATTTCAACACATTTCACCAGAAAAACGGCATGTCGTAATCTGTGACGAATGCAGGCGACAAAGAGTATAGAATACAGTATAGAATATCTGGTTGTTATTCCAATTATCAAAATGTAACATATGTTCTCCCTACACGTACGTGCTTTAATACTGTAGGTACTCTATAATTACAGAAACGTACACCGTAAGTTCAGTATAGTTATGTAGTTCTTTGCAGGTTGCATATCTAGTTTGTTACCCCCTAATTACACAAATTTAACATATTCTTCCCTTATACCTACATGTTCGTTATATATAGGTACATTATAATTACAGAAACTTACACCGTAAATTCAGTTTACTTACGTAGTTCTTTGCGGGCCGTAATCTAAAGCGTTACCTTTTATTGTTTTAAGTTAATTCAAAACATTTCTGTTTTCAGTTTTCTTTTTAATTATAGTTTGTTTTAGTAATTTTATGCACATTTTTTTTCTGTAGCTTTTATACATTTTTCAATTTTAGCTTTTTAATTTAATAAAAATGGTTC
The DNA here is from genome assembly GCF_049309525.1 of Garra rufa. Classification (NCBI taxonomy): domain Eukaryota; kingdom Metazoa; phylum Chordata; class Actinopteri; order Cypriniformes; family Cyprinidae; genus Garra; species Garra rufa. The sequence goes on along the minus strand of NC_133368.1, from coordinate 35,019,775 downwards.
CTCAGGAGGCATTTTTTTAATTTTACAAATAGAATGCAGTTGTTTCATTATCCAACATGAAATGAGCATAATACAATTTTTACATTTACATTTTTAATAAAAAAATTAAATATATATATATATATATTTTTTTTTTAAATGTTTTCAACTAGCAACTGAAATAATAAAAGCTTTTCATCTAATAATATATCATGTGTTTTCTTTTAATTTTCTTTTATACAAATACTGAATGTGAAGTCCATCCATAATTATTTTAATTTTTTCATCTTTGTTTTAGTAATTTTATGTGTTTTAGTAATTTTAGTTTGTTTTAGTAATTTTATGTGCATTCTTTTCTGTAACTTTATTTATTTATTCAGTTTTAGTAATTTTAGCTTTTTTTAAATTTAATAAAAATGTTTCGTTAAATAATTTATTTTTCATTATTATTTTATTTTATTATTATTATTTTTTAAAGCAATAGCACAAAACACAAAACTATTATCCAACATGAAATGAGCATAATGTATTTTTTATATTTAAAAAAAATGTTTAAATATTAAACAAAAAAAAATCAACTAGCAACTGAAATAATAAAAGCTTTTTATCTAATATTATATTATGTGGTTTATTTTATTTTTTCTTTTATACAAATACTGGATGTGAAATCCATCCATAATTAGTACTAGCCTTTATTTTTTCATCTTTCATCTTTTCAGTGTTCATTTTTTTCACAATATTTTGTTGTCATGTACTTTTCCATTTTAGTTGATGAACTACACTAAATTAAACCAAATTTTAAAACATTTTATATGAATTTAAAACATGCTTCAGGTTTAGCTCAACTGGTTAAATCTCCATCACTGATTATGATTGAATATTTTAATCAAATTTTTTCCTTTAAAAAATGTTTAGTACATCAATAATGTCTTGCACTGTTCTTTTCTCATATTCTTTAACATTATGTTTTAATTTAAAAATAAAAGTTTAATGATCACAATTATGCACTTTTTCATCTCATCGTTACGACTGACTTAACTTTAAAGAACATTTTCGTCAGTAATTGCACTGACAAGGTTAACATCGACTTAGACCTGACTTTTCCTTTTGTTCGTTAATTATGTCTATAACAGGTCTGACTCAATAACATAGCCTTTCTTACTGATGTGACCTTTTCTTACTGGAGCTACAAATTGAGCATGCCGCTGACAGAGTTTGAAGACACAATGTTATTTGTCAGAGTACTTTTGAGCGCATTCCAGTCAAATAGTCCCAGCGGCGTAATAGTCACCCCCTCTCCCTTCTGTAAAAATAATACCTCTATACTGCATGATTTCTCAAAGCTGCACTCATCAAAAATAGCCTCCTCTGAAGACCGAGACTCTGAGAGGTGCCACTCCAGCTTGATGAATCTTTGTGCTTCACGCTGATATTCCACCTCCGCACTTCAGATACAGTCCGCGTATGCTTGCGGTGAAAACTGTAGCCGCCACGCACAATAGCCATTTTTCGTCCCCCTGTTGTGAAATGGGAATCAGCTTGTGTGTAGGGGTCAAAGATAGCAAATGGTCAGCAGGTCAGTTCAATTACACAGTGGGTGATTGTCTTCTCGCTCTTGGAGGTGGGAGAAGTCTTCATGGCAACTCCCACGTCATTCTATTGCTCTCCATTATCTCGCAACATAAACCTCTGAGGTGTCGGGCCTCTGGAAACACATGGGATCAGTGAGCTAAATAAGAATCTTTACTGGAGCAAAGAGCAATGCACTTTGGCATCACAGGACACTCTCAATTCTCTCCACTAATGAGCTTGTTAAACAGATGATAGAATATGTGCAAAAAAAGGGTGATTGCCGAGTGGAGCAAAAGTTCATGTTTAAACTTACATGGACCTTCTTGGCATTAAACATACAGTATTCACTTTCCCTCTGAAGTGTGTGGGAAGTGTCGTCCCATTCGGCATATCATTTAGCTTGGAGCTGAAAGGAAACGAGTGAGAGAATAAAAGGTCATTAAAGTCAGAATTGTTCTTTATTTTGAATTAGTCTTTTATAAAGACATCTTTAGCCTTGATTTGAATACTCAAGGTTAAAAAGTGGATTAAATATGGTAGCAACATTAAGTGCTTGATGAATGTGATTCATATGAAGAATTACATGAAAAAAATCTTGACATTGTTCGATCTGAGATCGCCTTTTTAAATCTGTCTAAATTGCCTGAATTCATCACCTGGGATGGAGCACTCTTTAAATGTAGCTTTGAAGGACGTACCTTTTTATGCTCGACAAGGAAACAGAATTAGACCTTGCTAAATGTATGTCAGCAGATGCATTTGCATGTCTGGAACTGAATCTGTAATGACAAGTACGGATGTGCTAAATGATAAAATTCCAAAATCAACACGTCAGTGGGTTACCTTGAAAGACTAATCGATTAATCACTGCGTTCCAGAAAATGTCAGAGATGGGAATATCGATATTAAACAGGGATTTTACATCCATGACAGTGCTGGGTGATATACTGGTTCAAGTGGTAAATCATTAGATTCAAAGAGGAGAAAATACTGTAGCAGGCAGATCAAGCTGTCCACGATGCAGAAAATATAGCAAGAAAATTCTAAATACTGAACTGGGAGTGAGGGGTTTATATTAATGTGTCTCTGAAGGGAACTGACTGTCTTTAGAAAAGTTTAGATTGTATTTTCTTTCATCTTACCTCAGTATAATGCATATTAATGTAGTATTTAAAGGTCCACTCAAGTCCTTTGAAGCACGCAGCATTATTCTACAGTGCTTTGCAAAAGTATTCATACCCCTTCATTTTTGTCACATTTTGTTTTGTTGCAGCATTATGTTAAACTGCTTTAAATTAGTTTTTCCCCACATCAATTTACACTCCATACACTATAATAATGACAGCAAAAACCAGATTTGCAAATTTTACAAATTTATTAAAAATAAAACACTGAAATAAGTACATTGCATAAGTATTCATACCCTTAACTCAGTACATAGTTGAAGCACCTTTACAGCCTCAAGTCTTTTTGGGTATGATGTGACAAGCTTTGCACATATGCATTTTGCTATTATCTGCCATTCTTTGCCTCACCTTTTCACCTCTCAAGCTCTGTCAGCTTGGATGGGGGCTGGCAGACATTTTCTAGAGTCCTAGTTGTTCCAATCGTCTTCCATTATGGATAATGCTTTTGTGAACCTTCAATGCAGCAGATTTTTTTCTGCAATTTTCCTTAGATCATTGCCTTAACGCAAGTCTGTCACCGAGCTCTACAGGCAGTTACCTTGACCTCAGGACTTGGTTTTTGCTCTGATACGCATTTTCAGCTGTTAGACCTTTTCTGAGAGGTGTGTGCCTTTCTAAATCATACTCATTCAAATGAATTTGCCACAGTTTAACTCCACTTGAAGTGTAGTAACATCTAGAAGCAATATGAATGCTCCTGAGCTAAATTTCGAGTGTCCCAGAAAAGTATGAATACTTATGCAACAGGATCTTTTCAGTTTTTTATTTTTAATAAATTTGCACAAATGTTAAAAACCTATTTTTTGCTTTGCCATTATGGAGTAGGGAGTGTAGACTGATGTGGGAAAAAAAAGTAATTTAAAGTAGTTTAACAAAAGGCAGCAACATGAAGGGGTATGAATAATTTCGCAAGGCACTGTATGTGTTGACATAATTTGAACTGAAACAGGAAGACAGGGCGGGACATATTAAGCAGTCCCGCCCCCTTTTTTAAGGTTGTTTACATCACAGCTTTGGTCAGAGGTGTTGAGCTCAGTGACTCGCGTTTGACAGTGTATGACAGCCACAATCTCATCCATATCGCTATAAAATATAGCACTATGTGTAGAATTTAAATGGGTCCAATGGACCGGAGCAGACTGTGTGCACACTGTGGCAGTTGGCATGACACAACATGAAACCAGACTTCTTTCGCCCCAATTGAAAGCTTATTTACACTGTCTGAATCATTCACTATTCCCTATATAGTGCACTACATGCCATTCACTGTACAGAAAATACTCATTTTGTGAATAAGTGCCCAGTTTTAACCGCAGCTTCAGAATCTATTTACAGTGTAGAGGGCAGAACATTTCGGATTCTAGACAGCATTTAATTGGACCGAAATCTTTTATCCATATTGGCAGAAGTTAGAGACTAAGTTTTGAATCCCTATATCTTGTAAATGCAAAATTTTGTCATTGTTTTGGAGCACACTAGCTTATAGATAGCCTTAAAGGGTTATGAAACCCCAGGCAACTTTTTCTGAGATTTTAGCAGAAGTGTTTGTGTTGCACATCATAGAAAGCAACGTTGGCATCTGTTAATATTAACTGTTAGAGATAACTGGTTAATTTTGAGCTTTATTGCGCTATTTTCATCTTCCGGGTTTAAAATCTACATTGTCCTGACGTCACCTTTTGTGACGCGGCGATGGACTATAGTACATTGATGACGCGTCGGTGTCTCATAAATATTCATGCTGCTGCGTGTTCTTATCCTATGAGAAGTCGATTTCACTTAATTATTCACGACAGCACGTGCTGATTTGCTGTGGCAGGCGCTTCAGTCTCAGTCTATGAGATCGCCCAGAGCCGTTTGTTTCTCTATGGCTCTGAGATCGCTTATATTAACTGAGAGGAACGTTCATGAGTGAAAGAGTCCGGCACACGCGATTCATTCGCAAAGTAAGTGTAAGCGGTTTTTCTTTGACGCAACCCATCAAAAGGCTTATATAAACGCGCCAAAATAAGCCTTAACAGTTATTAGTGGTTCAACATATATAGGTTTTTGATGCATAGTGCAAAAGGATGTACATTTATTTGTGTTTTAAACTCGTGGGGAGCGAAATGAAACTGTCTGAACCCAAAGTTGTCTGTGTGGTCTATCTCCCCTCCCCTACCGTATGTAGGATTGTGGACAAAACTGGTACTGCAATCACTTTCAAAATACTGTACAACGGTGTATTGCCCCCCCCCCCCCCCCCCGACTCAAGGTTGCCAGCTAAGCTGCAGGAACATAGGCTGCTACAAGGAGCTTCCAATGGCAAGTGACGAGTCCTACACAGTATTTTTTTTCTTCTGTTAATTATGTTTATGCTTCACAAGAGTTGTTTTGAGAAGTAATTATGTATCGCAAAAATTTGCTAATGGCGATTAGCCAAATATTTCGTAAAGATGTACTGTAACACCGTGTCTACACCGGACGCGACAAAATACAATAGAACCTATTATGCTATCTACACTGGATGCGGCGCGACACGGCAGATCCCCGACAGTAATCTGCTGCCGCGTTCTATCTATGACGTGCTCACACAAAGTTTAAATGATTTGCAACGGTCGCTTTGTCGCATCCAGTGTAGACAGACTTTAGCTGTTGCTGCGCGACAACTGTCGCGTCCGGTGTAGACACAGTGTAATACCACATTTCAGTCGGAACATAGATTGTTTTCATATCCTGCTAGTGCTGCGATATAAAGCTTTTTATGAATGCATTTAGCACGGCCGACTGTGGAAAATCCACTGTGTACGGAAGCAAAGTTAGCCAAACATAGATGAATCTTACCTGTCCAGGAGAAAATTAGCAATGTTGACGTCTGTCTTTAAATTCTTCTCCGTTTTCAGCCGTCTCCATCTTTCAAAGGCATCTCCTATACAAATCCCTGTTTTATTTCGGACTTTGTCACGACGTATTTCGGATTCATAACGAGGTCTTTTAGGTTTCGTAACGTTATACATGTTTTATCCGACACGTTCGTAGCTGCAGCTGTAACTAGAGCAGAGCTGGCAACCCCGATCACGAAACTTTACTGACTTCGTGATTGGTAGATAGCTGGATGGTGGAGCCTCAGACCAAAACACAAAATGACAACAATAACATCAGTTGTGGGCTGCAACTTTCACTTTTAAATGACAATATCCTGGCCGGACCACTGTCAGTGATATAAGTATTTGAAATTAACATGATTTCTTAATGTCTAGTGACATGTCAGGGCCATTTTATGATTAACTGAAATAAATTTCTTACATACGGTTCCTTTAAGACGAACATATTCATACTAAAAGTCAATGGGGATTTTATATGTGCTGGGCTTTGTTTACAGTAGTAACCAAGGAAATGCTGTATTACTGCTGTTCCATAAGCACCACCTGCTGTCAGAGAGTGAATTTGCATTCTCTTTCAGCCCGTCTGCTGTTTTTGTTTCATTCAGATGTGTTTTATGTAGCATATTATCACAAGGCTAAGCTCAGACCATTTATTTTTTTTATTTTAAATTTTTAATTATGCAATCTAATTTACATTAAAAACTGCTCATGCTACATGTATGATGTTTGTTTGGATTGTGATTTAAATGCAGTGGTTCTGCAACTGTTTAATGCATTCTGATTAATATAAAGGCACAGTCAGGGGAAAAAAAACTGATAAACCGTCAAACCACCAGAATCCTAAACAAAAAACGTGATACAAATTTTTAGCCAAACTTCCCAAAAAATGTACCTTATCTATTTTCCAACCTGATCTCATGATGAAACTGTACCTGTGGGAACTTTTTTGCAAGACGCGAAATACATGTCACAGCAGTTCTGACTTGAAATGTCCATTGAGTGGCGTTAAAACTCTAATGCTCTGTGACGTTTTAAAACAACGTACCATCTGCACTACACCTAAACCTACCTACCCAATAATTTGAAAAAAAAATATTTGATGTGAAAAAGCAATCGCAAGCATGCCATTTTAGCTTGTTTTTTGATCTTTCATCTTTCAGCTCTTTCATTGTGAGTCATGTTTTTCACGGGATTCGTATCCAGGGATTCCTAAGTCCAGTTCTGTGCTGGCTGAGCTACCAAGCAAGCTTGTCACATCCAGTAAGCAAAACATACAGTATGGAGCTGTAATAATAACTGTTTATGAAAAAGATTACAAGTGCTTGCTGTTTTTCTTGCCTCTAGTGTTCATTTTTGTTCGAAACTGGAGTGATATTGGTATGTATTATGCTGTACATTTTTGTCATAAGATCAGGTAGCTATTTTCCAAATGCATGTTAAAGATCTTATTGCAAATTATTCATGCATTTATTATGTTTTGGGGGAAAAAAATAATAAATTAAATTAGTTTCATAGCTGGATCTTCCAGTGATAACATAACATCAGACTTGGTGACGGACTTACAAAAATACGTAAACAAATTAAAAAAAAAGACTTCCTATTTCCATTAAATTCCGATTTTAAACATTTGGATGAAATGATTCTGCTAAGCCTAGTTTCATAACTAGAATTTTTTGTATAAATACACCTTTTTTTTTTTGCATGATTGAACTTGGAAAGATGCACAGAAGATGGTATATGATACTTCACTTCATCTTACTTTTGTTTTCTTTAGCTCCTCTTGAAAATAACCAATGCAATGTGAATTTGAGGTTGATAAGTGTGCCCTGACTTTACAAGATGAATATCTGACCTTGAGTGTTGGATAGGAGTAGAAGTATCAGAAGTCGTCTGGAACATAGAATTACATCCACAAATAAACAGAAGGTTGTCTTCAGCTTTTAAAAACTGAGCTATTAACAACTTGACTTCAAATGCGTTGCACAAGATGCTTAAAAACAGTGTAAGTACCCTCAGAAAATATCTGTAACTTATCGACCTTTCTCTTCCATTACGTGTTGACTGTTGTGACCTATTCCTAACAGCAAGGTTTGTTCTAGCTTCTGTATTATTGAGACATCTTCTCTTTTGTGGCACCAGCAGCAGCGCTGGAGGAGGCGGTAAGGAGGGGAGTTGATGGTCATCAGAGATAGGTGGAATGAGGCGTGCAACAGCCAGGCGCAGGGGCGGACAAGCAGACCTTTTTGATGGAGAGCACTGCCGGTTAATGATGACTTATCAAAACGGGAGACCGCGGCTGAGTGACTGCCCAGTAGAACGAGCTTTGTCCCTAGAGATCCTATCCTGGAGAGGACAAATTCCAAGCACTTAGCTTGGAATTCATCTCGCTAATCGTGGTCGAAGAGACGAGCGAAAGGGGCTATATCGAGTCCCTGAGAGTGATGGAGACGAATCGGTGCTTCCATCTCTCGCAGATTGGATCTGGAGCGACTACTGATGCCATTGGATAGCTCAGACATGTAGTCATGTGATTCACATTCCCAGAGTGGGGGCCTCCATCAGTAATTAGAGCTAAGTTATTATGACAAGCTTTTAAATGAGAGCAGCGTAATATATCGACAGACTGATGTTCCATTTACTCTTTCCATGTTACAAAGAACTCCATTTTTAGATCCTAATGAAATACCCTGCCAATAAGAGTTAGTGAAACTGCAGCTCTTGACTTTTTAGATGTCTTAAGATGGGTATGATTGAGTGCCATCTTCATACGAATGTGTAGCCGTGCTGTCAAGTTAATAGATTAAAGTGTAAGACTGGCAGAAAAGTTTGGAAAGACATTAATGCCGGTTAGTCTTCAGTCAAGTTTTGTAGTATTGTTTATTATATTGTTATGACTTTAAATTTGATTTATTATTATTATTATATTTTCATTTATCTTATCTCATCTCATGTACAGTTTAATTAATGAATTAATTGTTTTTTTTTAAATGTCTCTTATGCTCATCAAAGTTCCATTTATTTAAACAAAAATACAGAAAAATGTAATATTATGAAATAATATTGCAATTCAAAATAACACTATTTTATTTTAATATACTTTAAAATATAATTTGTTTCTGTGATGCAAAGCTGAATTTTCATCAGCCATTACTCCAGTCTTCAGTCAGTGTCACATGATCCTTCATAAATCATTCTAATTCTGATTTATTACTTTTATTATCAATGTTAGAAACAGTTGTGCTGTTTAATATTTTCTTTGGAGCCTATGATACTTTTTTCAGGATTCTTTGATTAATAAAAGGTTAAAAAGAACAGCATTTATTCCAAACAGAAATCTTTTCTAACAATATAAGTCTTTACTATCACTTTTTATCAATTTAACACAACCCTGCTAAATAAAAGTATTAATTTCTTTCAAAGAAAGAAAGAAAGAAAGAAAGAAATTACTGACCCCAAACTTTGAACAAGGTCTTTGTTACTAAGTTTCTTTTTTTTTTAAATAAATGCTGTTCTTTTTAACGTTTTATATTTATCAAAGAATCCTAAAAAAAAGTATCACAGGTTCCAAAAAAACTGTTTCCAACACTGATAATAAATCAGTATATTAAAATTATTTCTGAAGGGTCATGTGACACTGAATACTGAAATAATGATACTGAAAATTCAGCTTTGCATCACAGGAATAAATTATATTAAGTATATTAAAATAGAAAACTAATATTTTAAATTGCATTACCATTTCTCAATATTACAGTTTTTTCTGTATTTTTAATCAAATAAACAGCCTTGATGAGCAGAAAAGATCTTGCTCATCAAACTTTTGAGTGGCATATATTTTTATTTATTATTTTTTTAATGGGCACCTTTTTCCTGAAACAGTACGCAGAAAAATCCTAAATACAATTAAATCATATTTATATAACAAATATACTATATATTTTGCAGAATTTGACAAAATTACAGGTTTATTACAAATAAAACAATGAAAATGGTCTCTTCAAAAATGGTAGAGCTGTCATTAATTTATATTAAAATTGGTAAAAAAAATTGCTTATAGTTATATTCTTTTAGATTATCGTTGTTTTAAAAATCTTAAGTTTTAAAGAAAACAATATGCAACACAAGTACAAAAACCAGCATAAGCAAAAATGCTTGAAGGCTTGATTAAAAATTTCCAAAAAAAGTTTTAATGTATTCTTTATATTACAACATTTAAACCCATTGGATATACAGTAAAAGTGCTCATAGTTTAAAAAAACAATTATATATGCTTATGAGCCTTATGAATGATGGATACATAGTTTCTCCATTTGATTCTCTCCATCAGAACACAAACCTCAAAGCAGTATGTCACGATGGAAGTGTTCCTGTGCGGTCGGCGTACCTTCAACCGTGTCTTTTAATTGAAGGAACTGAGAGCCATTTCATACGGGATGAGAAGAATAGATGTTTCACCTGCCTTTAGCACGCCAAGAATAGAAACAGAATGAAAGAGAATCTCCTGGTGCTCGGTAATGTAATATTACCCCCGGCCACATATTTTAATAGTCAGGGGTAGGTTTTCTAGTGAGGTTGCATTCATTTGCGAAGCCATATCTTGTCTTTGTGCCGTGCCACCGCTGGGATGTAAGGATTTGCAGGACCCTGCCATTAATTGTGGGATTTTTTAATTGGCTCAGTCCCCAGATAAGCGTCAGGTTTTAAGTTTAACACTTCTTTAGATGTAATATCATCCCAGTCGACCTTATTGTGCGATGGATCTCCTCTTATGTTTTAAGCAATAATGAAGGAAATGAAAGATGATGTATGAACAGGAAATGTGAAAATCTGGAAAAAAAAAAGAAGAGCCGCCTGCTAGATGAAAATACCCACACCTGAGCGCAGATCACACTGCATTTGATTCCACTGCCAAATTACTGTTTAAATTATGCATTACTTTTTAATTTGTTGGGCTTGCAGTGGACATAGACTTGCTGATGTTATACTGAAAGTAAATTAAAAAAGAGGCGGACATTATTACCACACACTCATGGTGGAGATTAAAATCTCATGCACCTGCAGCTTTTTTTATTAATTTTTTTTATTTTATTTTATTTTACTTTTTTATTTTATTTTATTTTATTTTATTTTATTTTATTTAAGTCTCCTCTGCTCACCCAGCCTGCATTTATTTGATCCAAAATACAGCAAAAGCAGTAATATTGTGAAATAGTTTTATTATTTAAATTAACTGTTTTATATTTTAAAATGTAATTTATTCCTGTGATCAAAGCTACATTTTCAGCATCACTACTCATTACTCCTCAGTGTAACATGATCCTTTAGAAATCATTCTAATATGCTTATATGCTGTTCAAGAAACATTTTTTTTATTATTATCATCAATATTTAATATTCTTATTTAAATATTTTTAAACAATATTTAAATTAAAGATTCTTTGATGAATAGAAAGATCAGCATTTATCCAAGCTTATGTAACATTATTCAATATATATTTCATAATAAATTATAGAAATTAATACTTTTATTTAGCAATGATGCTTCAAATTGATCAAAAGTAGTGATAAAGACATTTTATAATGTTTCAAAATATTTCTATTTCAGTTGAATAATAAAAAAAAAAATCGGAAAAAAAATCTACTCAGCTATTTTTAAAATAATAATAATAAATTTTTTTTAGCAGCAAATCAGAATTTTAGAATGATTTCAGAAGGATCGTGTGACTGGAGTAATGAAGCTAAAATCAGCTTTGAAATCACATGAATAAATTATTAAATTAAATTTATATTCAAATAGAAATCAGTTATTTTAAATAGTAAATATATTTCGAAATTTTACTGTTTTTGCTGTACTTTGGTTCTAATAAATGCAGGCTTGGTGAGCAGAAGAGACTTCTTAAAAAACATTAAAAATCTTACTGTTCAAAAACTTTTGACTGGTAGTGTATCTCTTTTTAAATGATGGGTTTTGCAATTTATGTACTTTTTTTTATTCTGATTATATCAGTCGACATGGGAGAGTCAAACTGGCACATTGGATTCAGTTTTTAATTAGATCCCATTACTATTTTCCTTGAGAATGTTAGACCTGGAATACTTTGTCATCCTAAGCTTTAAAATGTATGCTCTGTAATATGCGTAAATATGTAAAAATCACCGTTTGTATGTTAAAATATTCCACCAAGAGCTCACAATTTTTCCATGCAGATAGGAAATGTAAATTTTAAGCTCAGTTACTTCAAACCATGCTCTCAGGGTAAAAACGTACCCTAGGTTTTATCACATTCCTCCAAAGTGTGCTGCACCCCGTGTCCTTAGCCCCCATTGACCTTGGTGACAGAAGTGATTACGACCTCCTTCTAAACCCACAGGATTAAAACTAGTAGCCTGCTTGTGTAGTAAATCACTTCACCCAGGGCTCAGGTCCATAAAGCTCTCTTTTTTCAGCGCACCGAGTGCCTTGCTAATGCCAACTGCATCGCATAGCACTTACTATCCATACGAAAAATGACCTAGCCTCCCGCTAATGCATCATTAACATTCCTGGATGCATAAATTGTAAAAGGTTCACGATTTATGCGCTTACAGTCTGTGTGAAGAAGGACAGGATATTTGATGATGCTCAGATAAAGCGATTGCGAATGTTTATTGTATGTCCTCGAACTGTTAAAATGCCATTAATGAGAGCACTGCAGTTTTGGATGTGTTTTCAGTTATTTTTGTTTAATGTGATTTTATCATTTATATTTGAAACATCTATTTGACCTGCAGAAATCGCTGCTGACCAATGTTTGTCAATTATGTATGTGTAATATAAATTTGCATGTGCTGGGATTGATAAGCAGATTACCAGGCTTCATTATGCTTTCTCTTTGAATGACGTACATGAATAATTACTGAAAACATGAAACCATTTGCTACTGAATGCTCTGAAACCGTCCTCAAATGTCAATGACCTCTAGTGCCATTTCTTCTCCACATAATTTTGTTGTAGAATCAAACCGTTTGCCAGAATTGTTTCCAAGTGACTGGTTTGTACAGTACATCCACATGGCCTCTCTGAAGACTCAACCTTTGATTATCATAATGAAACCTTGTGTGGTCTGCCCTCCATGCTAGACCAGAACGTCAAAGAGTAGATGCCAGCAAGCTGGCGTGGTAGCCGTCCCACCTGTAGGCATTGCCAGCCTCTGGCGAGGCTCAATGAGCTGCCATCTGACAGGCCTGGCACTGCCCCTCTCCCCTCTCAAACCCAGTTAAACCCTGTAGTGTGTGTGCCATCACAACACAGTCCTCATAGTGTACAGCCATCTGGGCCTGTACAACCGCCTCAGGGGAGAAACATCAATTTCCATGTCTGCCTCTGAACTTGGGCGTTTTCCCGACAACTCAGTTTCCACCTTTGAATGGATGCAATCAGAGAGTCCTTAATACATTTCTGCTCTTCTTTTGAACTGATGCACAAATTGCAAGCTATCTATCTATCTATTGTTTCTTCTGTCATTAATTACTTACTCGCATGCCATTCCAAACCCATAGGACCTTAGTTCAACTGTGGAACACAAGATATATTTGATGAAATTTCAGAGTTTTCTGATCCTGCATAGACAGCAATGCAACTGAAACGCTTGAACAGCCCAGAAAGGTAGTTAGGACATTGTTAAAATAGTCCATGTGACATGCGAAGTGATACTCTCATGAACACGTGTCAAAAACTGAGAAGGAAGAGAATACATAACTGAATAAAGTTGTTATTTTTGTTTTATTTGTGCACAAAAAGTATTTTCATAGCTTTATAACATTACAGTTGAACCTCTGATGTCACATGGATTATTTTAACGATATCCTTACTATCTGAATTACCTGCGTCTGTGCATCCCTCAACTGTATTTAGCAGTAGCCTCTTTACTTTTAGCGAAACTATAAGTTTAACTGCTTCAAGAACAACAAGTTATAAATTGATTTGCATTTTAATAAGTGAAATAAGTATTTGATCCCCTATCAATCAGCAAAATTTCTGGCTCCCAGGTGTCTTTAAACAGGTAATGAGCTAAGATTAGGAGCACTCTCTTAAAGGAAGTGCTCCTAATCGCAGTTTGTTACCTGTATAAAAGACACCTGTCTACAGAAGCAATTAATCGGCCAGATTCCAAACTCTCCACCATGGCCAAGACCAAAGAGCTGTCTAAGGATGTCAGGGACAAAATTGTAGACCTACACAAGGCTGGAATGGGCTTCAAGACCATCGCCAAGCAGCTTGGTGAGAAGGTGACAACAGTTGGTGTGATTATTCGCAGATAAAAGAAACACAAAATAACTGTCCCTCGGTCTGGGGCTCCATGCAAGATCTCACCTCATGGAGTTTCAATGATCATTAGAACAGTGAATGATTCAGAGAAGAACTTGGTGAAAGTGTTGTGGTCAGATGAGACCAAAACCGAGCTCTTTGGCATCAACTCAACTCACCGTGTTTGGTAAAGGAGGAATGCTGCCTATCACCCCAAGAAAAACCATCCCCACCGTCAAACATGGAAGTGGAAACATTATGCTTTGGGGGTATTTTTTTGCTAAGGGGACAGGACAACTGCACCGTCCAAAAGGACAGGGCCATGTACCATCAAATCTTGGGTGAGAACCTCCTTCCCTCATTGAAAATGGGTCGTGGATGGGTATTCCAGCATGATAATGACCCAAAACACATGGCCAAGGCAACCAAGGAGTGGTTTAAGAAGAAGCACATTAAGGGCCTGGAGTGGCCTAGCCAGTCTTCAGACCCTAATCCCATAGAAAATCTGTGGAGGGAGCTGAAGGTTTGAGTTGCCAAACGTCAGCCTCGAAATCTTAATGACTTGGAGAGGATCTGCAAAGAGTGGGACAAAATCCCTTTTGAGATGTGTGCAAACCTGGTGGCCAACTACAAGAAACGTCTGACCTCTGTGATTGCCAACAAGGGTTTTGCCACCAAGTACTAAGTCATGTTTTTACGGAGCCCCTTACGTCACCTGTAGAAGAAAAATAATCAATTCGTGGCGACGGTTTTGCAATTCGTTTCCTCAGTTTATAAACCGTACCCACGAATTCTTAAACTGTTCCCTCGGTTTAATAAATCGTGCCCACGGATTAACAAACCGTACCCACGAATTTCCAATCCGTGCGCTCAGATTTTGTAAACCGTACCCTCGGATTCTGAATCCGTGCCCACAAATTCATAATCCGTGCGCACGCTTTAGCAATCCGTTCCCACGGGTTTGTAAACTGTACTCATGGATTTGTGGCCCCGCCCCCAAATTCAACCAGGCCACCTGTTTATAGGTGCTGGATGCATTGTGTTGCATTTATTAAACTTTATTTTCTCATAGTAGGCTATATGAGACCATGGAACACTGACAAAACAGAGTTTTTAGCGTTTATTTTATATTAATCACTAACAGATTAGCTGCTAAAACACCACACCTGTGTTTTATCCTATTGGTTATTGTTATCCTATTATCTATTGGTTATTAATGTAAAATAAACACTTAAAGGATGAAGTTTTGTAAGTGCGAATCATGGTAAATTAACGAAACAAATAATGTACAGGTTATGTGTCATTACTTTGCTCTCAAACTAAATGCAATGTAATATACAGTATTACATATTTAATAATTACATTAACAGTGAAGCATGCATCTAACTCTGGGTGAAAAGATTATCATAAAATCGCCAAAATGAGTCTACATGTTAAGAATAAACAAACACATTTGTGCACTCATTTATTTAGCCTATAAATTAAAATAATAATTACTATTTTAAGTATTATGACGTAAACAGCTTATACTACTGTTTCTACTGATCGGGGCCACAAATCCGTGAGTACAATTTAAAACCCGTGGGAACGGATTGCTAAAGCGTGCGCACGGATTATGAATTTGTGGGCACGGATTCAAAATCCGAGGGTACGGTTTACAAAATCTGAGCGCACGGATTGGAAATTCGTGGGCACGATTTATTAAACCGAGGGAACAGTTTAAGAATTCGTGGGTACGGTTTATAAACTGAGGGAACGAATTGCAAAACCGTCCCCACAGATTAATTATTTTTCTTCTACAGGTGACGTAAGGGGCTCCGTATGTTTTGCAAAGGAGTCAAATATTTATTTCACTCATTATAATAATGTGTTTTTTCTGGATTTTCTGTCTCTCACTGTTAAAATAATCTACCATTAAAATTATAGACTGATAAATTCTTTGTTAGTGGGTAAACGTACAAAATCAACAGGGGATCAAATAATTATTTTCCCCACTGTATGTTCCTCCATGTGTGTGCATTTATGTGGAAGAGAGAGCTGGAGTAAGAAAGCATGCTTTCCGTTGATAATAAAACGTGTAAATAATTTGTAATATGTTTCCTATTGTTTGTTATATTTATTGGCTTTGGTGGGTTTTAGGTCTTTTGCTGTTGTAGGCTGTAAGGACCTTAGAAATAACTGAAATCATTTGGCGAAGTGATATGGAATAGTAATGTGGTCAAGACCTGGAACCGCTTTAGCTGTGTGTTTTCTGAAGAGTAATTGCAAACCTTGAAACGGTCATCAACCAATCAGATTTAAGCATTCAACAGCCCAGTAATTAAAAAAAATAATAATAAATCTAAAAATAAATGTAATACCCACTGATCAATACCCGAAGAATCAAATCAGATTCTGCTGCATATTTATTTTGTAATTGAAATATCATGTTTCATTTGGAACTATGTCATTATGTGGTGGTGAAGTAGGTTGCAAATGGTGTCGCATGCTGACTTTAAGCTGTACCAGACCATTGTTCACCACAAAAGGCCCTTTTTTAGGCTGCAGAAAAGAGGAAAATATGACACATTAATGGCATCATTAAAGTTAATAGAGGAAAAAGTCTAATCTATGATTGGTAAACACATCACTGCCAGGCTCTGTGTACTATAATTGAAATGAGAGAGAGTCATTCATAACAGCAGCATTTTACTTCTATTTCTCAGTGCACTGATAAGATCAGAGGAAAGGGTGGATTTCTGTCAGGGAAAAACCTGTTTGTTTCAGCCTCCTTTATCAATTTAATGTTCTGCAGAAATGACATATAGGAACTAATGTGTTTATATTAATACTTTGATGCTTTTACTACAAATGTTCATACAGATGTACATAGAGATATCGTGTCCAGTATTTTTCTGATCTGATATAGCCTATATGATTTAAGAACGCAATGACTGATGGTGATTGAAAAGCTATAGCTTGATTTAACCCATAATTGCTCATTTTTGACATAGAAAGTCCATTAAGATTTAATGGTTAATTACATTTCTGAAGGACATTCTGAATATCACAGTTAGTCGTGTAGCTTTTGATAGGATGATAATAAGAGGTGATAATAATCTGAAGTCATACCTTTATGAAGAATTAATGTAGTCGAATGTGACATACAGAAATGATATGTGCCGCTGTCTTTACGTGTCTGTATGTGTGATTGTGTAATGATGGGCTCTTTCAACCATATGGCAACGCTTTTTATAGATTATTTGGTAGACATTTAATTGAGTTGATTCTTGACAAGGTAAAGCTATATTTAGTTGACATTTACTCATGATATCAATATTGTTTTCACATTTTCTGTAATTAACATTTTATTGCATAGCATATATCGTTTTCCCATGTTGTTCAGAATTGCTCTTCTGCAGTGAGATTTTTTTTTTTTTTTGATGGTGTCACATTGATGAAAAATTAACAGTGTTCAGTTACTGACAAGTTGGATTTCATCCATTAGCTTTTTACATTGAGCTGATCCATTTGTTCCCAGTTGAAAGTCATGCAAGCCGATCTTAAAATCATTCTGTTTTATGAGTAGCCCACCACTGATAGCTCATATCAGATGAAACGTAGGTGTCTGCGTCTTACACTGATGGCGCCAAACAAGACATCCACTGAGAGACTTACATTAAGAGGTCTATTAAGAGTGTCAGGAAGCTTTGAATATTTGTGGATGATTGTTACATGAAATTTTATACTGCCATTAAGATTCTTGTAAGTGCATTGATACACTATGATGGCTTTTGAGACTTGTCAAATGACAGACATCTATTCAGTATTCCAGCAAGATTCTTGTTTTGCGTTTATTGATTCTTTGACCTATTATGGACTCTTTTTTTCAGATGTCTGTACATCACACTTGCGTGTCTTATTGTTATGCATTTATTTTCTTTAAAGACACTCAAGTGTTTTTGCAATATATACAGTCCATCCATTCATCATTATTTTCTGAAGGTTAAGAAACTAGAAATTTAGTCCCTAGATTTGATTTAATTTCAATTCACAAGCTTGCATTTCCTATAGGTATAATAGGTACAGTACATGGAAAATTTTCTCAGGGAAAAAATCTCTCGACTAATGTTGTAAAATATATACATGAAAGAGTTGGTACGACATTACTATAAATTTGAAGGTTAATAGATATAATAGGTACAGTACATGGAAAATTTTCTCAGGAAAAAAAAATCTCGACTAATGTAAAATATACATGAAAGAGTTGGTACTACATTACTATAAATTTGAAGGTTAAAATTAACTGATTTGTATACAAACACTTAAATTAGACTCAGTTACACTCAAAGTTTGTATAATAATAAAGTAATAATGCTACGTTTACATTTACATATTTGGGTCATTCTATGGAAATGTCAATTTTCCAAAAATATTACACTTTAGGGTTACAATTCCTTTGTATTTTAAATAAAACAATATGTTATTTAAACAGTTACACCTTCCTGAGCCATCAATGTGGCAATTTTTTTTTTTATTAATTATATAGAATGCCAAGCACTACAAAACTGCATGTGCCCACAGCCATGTACAGGGGAAAGTGCTTTTTCTTGAGGTCAAAAACTGTTTTTTTTTCTACCATTTAAAATACAATAACGTATTCCTAATGATTAAATATGTGACCCTGAACCACAAAACAAGTCTTAAGTAGTGTGGGCATATTTGTAGCAACAGCCAAAAATGCGTTGTATGGGTCAAAATTATTGATTTTTCACCAGTAACCAGTGAAGATCAGTATGTCAGGTCTTATGTACGTCACTGGTGATTCATTGCGTCACTGGTGTTACTGTGTTTTTTTTTCTATTACATTAAATAAAACGTCTCAGGTTACGTAGGTAACCCTAGTTCCCTGAGGACAGGGAACGAGACGCTGCGTCCTGGTTAGGACACTTTGGGAACTGCCCTCAGCGTGACCGGTTCTGAAGCTCTTATAAAACAACGACAATGAACTTGACATTGACCGGCGCCAGCCCATGACGTCATTAACAAGGCGCCTACTAGTATAAAGGGGCGCTTGTGAATACATCAACCATCTTTTTGTCTGATGGAGACGTAAGTGGGGCCCGAAGCATGGCTACGAGACGCAGCGTCTCGTTCCCTGTCCTCAGGGAACTAGGGTTACCTACGTAACCTGAGACGTTCCCTTCCGGAGGGAACTCTACGCTGCGTCCTGGTTAGGACACTTTGGGAACGATATACCAACGCCGCCATGCTGAGGAGTAAGTGAACAACTGACTGATTGAGGAGTCAAGAAGGAACATCACTCCCCACTACCGGCGAAAATCGCTCGGGCCGACGTCACAGCTGGCTCGGCCACCCAAGCACGGAACTCCTAGGAGTGGAGGCCTGATACTTCTAAGCGAGAGTAGGCCTACCTACACTCACCGCTAGTAGTGAAGCTTACCCTTAAGCCTTCACACTAGACGGGGGTTCTGAGGAGCGGAGGCTCTAAAGAGACTCTCTAATCGAGAGAAAGCCTAGCAACACTCTGTGCTTGCGGGGAACTCTGGGAGTGGAGGTCAGAGACCTAACTACACTCAACACTGGAGGTGATCTATGAGGCTCCAGGAGCCTAAGCAATAGAACCACTTAAGTGGAGTTCTCAGGAGAGTGGAGGCTTCTGCAAGAAGACTCTCTAGATGAGAGGAAGCCTAGCGACACTCGAACCTATAAGTAGTGCTGTCTGTAGTGGAGTTGGAAAAACCCAGGGGTTTTTAGAACCAACTCTAGAATGGGAACAGAGGATAATGCGTAACCCATACCATACAGGATTTTACAAAAGAACCCAACCTTAGGGGGGAATCTTTACCACTCATGTGGATTTTAGAAAGTGCCCAAGGACTTGCGTGTGCACTTACCACTTCACGTGGGTTTTAAGGAGTGCTCAAAAGCTTCGCGTGAGTACTCACCACTATTGTGGGTTTGAGAAGGTGCCCAGAGCGTAGCGAGGGAAACACCATATAATTATCACAGGCGACAGCAAAGCCTGGAGCTTTGGAGCTCTGTAAGAGTGGAGGTCTCAAACATAAACCCTTGTATGAGGGGAGACCTGACTACACTCATGCTTGTAAGTACAGAGGCGGAGCTTCTGGAGAACGGAGGCTTCACAGAAGACTCTCTAGGGAGAGGAAACCTTGACAACGTTCACTCCACTAGCTCTCAGGAGTGGAGGTCTCAAAATAACCTCTTCAGTGAGGGGAGACCTGGCTACACTCACGCCTAAAGTACTGAAGGCGGAGCTTCTGGAGAACGGAGGCTTCACAACAGACTCTCAGGAAGAGAGGAAACCTGACAACGTTCAATCCACTAGCTCTTAGGAGTGGAGATCTCAATAACCCTTCGTGAGGGGAGACCTGACTACACTCACGCCTGGAGGGAAAGACTGGAAGCGGAGCTTCTGGAGAACGGGGGCCTCACCAGAGGGGAAGCCCCAACACGCTCAATCCGCCAGCTCTTTACGAGTGGAGGCCTCAACGCTCTAAGTGAGGAGAGACCTGGCTACACTCACGCTTGGAGGTACTAAAAACGGAGCTTCTGGGGAACGGAGGCCTTCATAGAGACTCTCAGAATGAGAGGAACACCTGACAACGCTCAACCTCCCAGCTCTACAGAGTGGAGATCTTACACCAAATATACAGTGAGGGGAGATCTAACTACACTCACGTCTGAAAGTACCCGGAGCGGAGCCTCAGGGGAACGGAGGCTTCACAGAGACCCTGGGATGAGGGGAAGCCTAGCAATGCTCGATCTCCTAGCTCTATGGAGTGGAGATCTCACCCAAATATTTTTAGTGAGGGGAGACCTAGCTACACTCAACGCTCAGAGAATACCGGGACTCACAGCAGGGCCCAAATGCTCAGAGCAGGGCCCTGTAGAGTGGAGGCTTTGAAACGAATCTCACAGAGAGAAAAAAGCCTGACAACACTCGGTCTTGGTGAGCGGTATTCTAATAGTCCCTAGCGAGAGATGCTCGAGAGTGGAGGTCTTAACGAAAAACCCACTGAGGGGAGACCTGGCTACACTCAACGCTACAAGTACATGAACCCACATCACAGGAATCTGTAGAGTGGAGGCTTCAAGTCTGGAAAGAGAGAGCCTTAACAATACTCAGCTTTGGCAGAGGGCTCAAAGCACAGAGCACAGCAGTTAGCGAGGCCTAAGCAGGCCTACCAGCTAAATACCACGAGTATGTACTTGTAAGCGGAGCACTGAGGGGAGCGAAGGCTGCAACTGGACGGTTCTCAAGCAGGAGAACACATCAAACCATTCTAGGTCTAAACCATAGGGAAGACCAGTCGCCCAACCTACATCATGACGCCACTAGGCGAAAGGA
Organism: Garra rufa; assembly: GCF_049309525.1. NCBI lineage: Eukaryota > Metazoa > Chordata > Actinopteri > Cypriniformes > Cyprinidae > Garra > Garra rufa. The sequence goes on along the minus strand of NC_133368.1, from coordinate 34,998,514 downwards.
GGTCTGATCAGCAGCAGCGAAGAGCGGAGGCTCCTACAGAAAGACTCTCAATCGAGAGGAAGCCTGCAGCACCCTGACAACGCTCACCGTGGCAGGAAAGTCTAGGAGTGGAGGTGCTAACCAACAGAGCTCATTAATAATGAGGGGAGACCTACTACACTCAACCCCCTAAATGCTATCTGGACAGAGCTGTAAGCGCCTATACAGGGTTCAAAGGTGAAACCTGGAGGTCCAGACCAGGGCTTCCGCCAAGGAGGACCTAACACTGTAAGCTTCGGTGTAGAGCGAGGCTCACGAGAGCCTACCAGCTCCCAGAACTGCCCAAATCTGATAGAACTGTGAGAAATCAGCCTAGACAAGAACCTCCACAGAGGGGCATCTCGTCAGCGCAACTCTCAGAGAGAGGAGGCCTGAAAAAATCCTCACACTTAGGGGGGGGGTTTTCTAAACTTTCCTCTCTCACTAAAGAAACTTCTTTCTTTCCCTTTTTGAGAGGGCCCTGGGGAGCGGGGCCTTCAGTGCACTGACTCACAAAGAGAGGCAGCCCATGCGCTCAACCCTGGGTTGCTCCTATCTTCTTAAAAAGAGGGTGGGGAACCTACCCTAACCTCCCGGTCTTCACACTCAGACGAGCGGAGTCTAGAGGGACTCTTACCACGGGACGGGGTAGACTGCCACACCCAGTAGGTGTGTAGACATGCATATGCAGGTATAAATAGTGCCTAAGCCGAGCTCAAAAGCAGCGGAGGCTTCAAGGGATAACTCTCAGAATGAGAGGAAGCCTGACAACGCCTAACCCCTACAGGAGTTATTTACGAGTGGAGGTCTTGGTACACTAACTCACAAACGAGGGAAGACCTTAGGAGCTCAGTAGCTCAAATACTAAAGTCTCACCCAAGCGGAGCTGGTAGACAAAGAATACGTACATATACATATACACAACCACCTATATGTCAGTTCATGTACCGGGCCAACGGATTGAATTTATCAATCTATCATCAGCCCAGCCCCAGAGTCTTAAGGGGAAAAAAGGGGCGGGCGGCCGCACGACGTGAGGGAGAAGGGAGAGGATCGTTTCCCTACGATCCCATCTCCCATAACGCACATCACGTCTCCTCTGAGACCTACCCCTCCCAAGAGGAGGGTCTCGAGTGGCCACACAAACCGCCTGGCCCTGCCTCCAGCCCGCAGGCCAGGAGGGGCCAGGCTCCCCCTGCGTTCGGGTGGAGATGAGGACCGGTGAGAAATAACAGACCCCAAAGGATCTATTAGCCGCTGAGCACGCCTCCGCCTCCCTGAGTTAGTCGAACATCGTAACAACGGATGTACCGAATAATTCGGAAGGCGAGACTGGCGCATCGAGGAGAAAGCACTCATCTTTCTCCCCGATGTCTGCCAAAATTCACCTACAAGCCTGTGGTGTGAAACAGCTCAGCCATCTCCACGGGTCTTCATCCTCCAGCAGATCAGCCCGGTACGCCTGCAACACTGCCACTGCGTGCAGGCAGCACCAGCCTGACCCGCTGCCGCGTATGCCCTCAGCGTCGACGCCACCCACGCCGAGAGACAGCAAACGTATCCTCAGGTTATGGCATCGACGGCCTGCCATACTCACGCACTCACTCTGCACCAGCATAACTAACATGCTGATATAGATGAGTGCGGCTGAATATGGTTTATCCCATGCCCTCCCGATCTTAATATATAGATCAGGAGGGAATGGGATGTATATGGGGACTGGTCTGTTATGGTCAGGGTGAAATTGCTCATATAAATTGCTATGAGCAACCTCCCCCTGCACGTGCTTTCACCGCAGATCAAAGCAGACCGCAGCGCGGCTCATAACAGACAACAGCTCATCATACGCGGGGCAGGCAGGCTGTGAGAGCTCAGAAAATCACTTTTCGCCCATAACAGCCACATCCTGCTTACCTGGCTAAAACCAGTAGAGCACTTGCTGCTGTATCAAAGGATGTCAGAGAATAATACATCCTTCGCCCGCAGCTCGCCCTCGTCTGCGGCTGACGAGCGTGAGAGATTACACATCTCTCAACTCGTGTGCGCGCTTCATCTGTAACCACTTCGGGCTCGTTCTCCGTGCAGCCTCGGCTGCAACGGGACCCGAGCCGCGTAGGGCAAATAAATGTCCCGATTCCCTCGGAAAAGGGGACAAACGAGAGCAGAGTTTCCTTAGAGAGAAACTCTCACGATGAACGCGCTCTGCACTCTCAAGAACAGAGTGCGCGTGCTCACACCCAAACACATAACAAACAGGCTGCGCACGTCATCTGGTGTCAGATTTCTCTGACACGGATTCTGCACACTTGCTGAACTGTATACTCTAGGAATCATCATTCTACTCGAGCTTAGAACAAGGTACGGCTGAAGAACAAAAAGATGGTTGATGTATTCACAAGCGCCCCTTTATACTAGTAGGCGCCTTGTTAATGACGTCATGGGCTGGCGCCGGTCAATGTCAAGTTCATTGTCGTTGTTTTATAAGAGCTTCAGAACCGGTCACGCTGAGGGCAGTTCCCAAAGTGTCCTAACCAGGACGCAGCGTAGAGTTCCCTCCGGAAGGGAACATAATTTTCTTATTTCTTGCATTTTCATTATTTTCCTTTAACTGACTACATGTGAATAGAAATAATAATAATAATAATAAGAAGAAGAAATAATGTTTCATAAAAACCTTTAATATTGCCAAAGAAGTAAGGTAACACCAGAGACAAAATTGTACATATAGTCTTTAAATAAATGCACAAAAACACTAAAAAAAAAAAAAAAAAAAAAAAAAAAAACACTAAGCTGTCAAAAGTTAAGAATGTCTAATAATGTGGCCTAAGTTTAAATGTTAGAAAAATAAATACAATATAAGACATCTGGGAGAATGACCCATTTATATCGTCTGTCGTCTGTCTGTCATAAAAACTTGACAGATTTATTCAAACATCTATATTGAAGAACAGTACAAAATTATAATGAATATGTTATATGGTGCATATATTTAGCAAAATCCTTCCATCTAGAGTTTAGTCTTGCTGACTAATGAGTTTATGGTCAACGAACATGTTTTTTCTGAGGTAAATGTGGCATTATGTGACATTGTTTACAAGCTGTTATGTTGATGTCTTGAAACAGGATACAGATTTCGGTAAATTGTACTCTTTCTTTTAAAGGGGTCATCGGATGCAAAACTCATTTTTACATGTTGTTTGTACATTAATGTGTAATGTGTAAAGAAAACCACCCAATGGTATTTTTTAATCTTTAAAAGAAATATCCCCTTTTTAAAATCAGGTCATTCTCAGCTTCTTGTCGGTGTGATGACACACTGACAGAGGCCGCTCCCACGATAGTTGATTGACATGAGTGCCTTACCTTAGACCCACCCTCATCAAGCTCAAACAGTCCGACTCCGAACACCATTGTGTCCACTCAGGTGCAGGGGAAGACAAGAGTGTCTCCGATTGAGCTATTGAGGTGTTTTGTTGTTGGATGTAATAATGAACATAGCAGTCGTCATTTACTCCTGACATCTGAGCTGCTGAGGATGCAGAGGATTAATATTACTTTCATTTTTGAAAGGAAAGCACCGATCCCAAGGTACATATGCCTCTATGCTCGTGCGAATCATTCGTGATGCAGCTTCACCCACAGCAGAATTCAGTATAAGGGGTTTTTTTTATGCATCTTTGCAAGTGGCCTTTCTTAATAATGTGTTGGTTAGCAAGTTTCACGGCTAAACGCGGCTAAATGCAGCTAAAAGTGGCTGAAGTAAACATTACGGCTCGTCATCCCACTGCAGAGAGGGGCAGGGCAAGCAGTGGGGTGTTTTTTACACTACCATTGAGAAATTTTAACCAAAGTATGTTATAGACTTCTCATCAAGACCCTAAAGAATCATACAATCTTGTGGAAAATGGGCATCCGATAACCCCTTTAATACGCCTTTGCATGTTCATTCCTCTTTATTTAGTGCTGTAAGTTGTATTTAAGTGGAGCAGATGATAAGTTTATGTGCTCTTCAGCTGAGGCGTGGATACAGATCTGTCTTTCAGTGCCAAACGCCTTTTTTGGGGTATTGTAATAAATTGGAAAGAATTCGAAATGTAAGACTTTGTCTCAAAAGTATCAAAAGTAACAAAGCACAAAACATGTTGTGATTTATTGGATGGGAGGCGCACTACAATTTTTTATTCATTAACTGAAAACAGGCTAGACTAACCAATTCTTGGGATTTAAGAATGGATATCATTTCATAAAAATGAGAATCAATTAAAATTAGAGAAATCAATATACCTCTTATGTAACAGTTTCATCTGCATTTGACCTTGTCAGTGACTCTAAAATATACCATGCACATACTGTATGTGGAAAGAATCTCACCATTAAATGGTTATTCCTCTACCTTCCAGAGTTATGACTGGCATGGCTCACTCTGTCTCCCGTTCTCTTTTATCTGTCTTTCACCGTTTCTGTGAGCGGTGCACTTATGACAGCCATGTAGCCGAAGCTCTATTTGTGGACTCTGCATGTGTGTTTGTGCAATATATAGGGCTTATGCTCTGGGCTGCAAGAGCTGGGAGTGTGTGGAGGAGATAGGAGAAAAAGAAAGGAGACCCACTGTTCGTGTCCTCCGCACTTCTACATGGAACTAACGGCTGCCTCGAGCCCAGCATTGGCATTTTCTTTATTGGCTCATGACGGATTTGGTAGGGATGTTGGGAATAGGCCTGGCAGACCTCGGTAAACACGCCGGGGTCAGCTGCACGATTTCGCAGTGATAAGAGCATTGGGAACGGCTGGATTAGTGAACAAGGAGGACGCCAATGAGACCAAGAGCACCAGTCTGCTGAGATTTCTGCCTCAACTTCACACGTATAAATCTCTGGACTGCATTGATATATTGCCTCCAGGCCTGCATTGTTTACAACATGCTGGCTGTCCAAATGAGTTGTTTATGCCAAAGAAAGGAGGCAACAGCTATAAATCTGATGCGCAAGATGTGATGTTTGGGTTGGGCGGCACAAGGTTGCTACATGGCGCACACCTGTTGTGTTACGCCGCGCTGATAGCCTGAGGTAGAAAAACGGTGGCGTCCTGCGGACATTCCATCATCTGCAGATGCTCGCGGAGTGAAATTAGCTGTTATACATCAGTAAGACAACATGAGCGCAAACAGGATCACATTAGCGTGTTGTTTTCATTATCATTAGCAGGCGTCGCCTTCACGCAAACACATCTATTTGCATTGGTGGACCGCTGTAAAGTTACTCGCGGTAGCGTTTGTCACCTTCGTAGAAATCCTGGCCCCGATAGTTTAATTACACTGTCGCCTCCACCTGCGTAAATACCGTCTGAACCGTCAAAGTAAAGACGCTAACGATTGCTCACGGGTAGATAATTTCAGTAGGACGGCTAATAGGAAACGAAGCCTGACACATTTATTTACAATAGGGACGCACAGTCTGTGGTGCCCATTAGCAATGTAAATATTTTTAGAGGACGTATTTAAATCAAAAGTAATTTCCTCAAGGAAATCAGAGCAGCATGTGCTAATTGGTTTGACTTTGAATGAGACAAAATGTTAAAGTTCCTGAGTGTGCAGTGAAGTGTGTATGTGTGTGTGTGTGTATGTGTGTGTGTGTGTGTGTGTGTGTGTGTGCGCGCGCATCAGAAGTTACATGCAAATGCAGCATCGAGTGCTTGTGTAATCTCTCACTTCTCCAGCTTTTCAGATCTAGCCTCCTGTAGTCGCTCTTTAAAAACTTCTTCCAAAGAACTCATTTTATTGCCAGACCTTGAAATGGCTCGGTACACTATACAGAGGAAGTTGGCCAATTTCAAAGACTTCCTCATTTTTTGAGAAAATCTGTAATGATATAATAGCCTCTTTTTGAGTTAGAAAAAGAGTCTATCTATCTATATATCATTCTATGCTTCTATCGTTCTATCTATTGCTCTATCTTGTGTTCTGTCATTCTATCATTCTATCACTCTATCTGTTGTTGTTCTATCTATCTATCTATCTATCTATCTATCTATCTATCTATCTATCTATCTATCTATCTATCTATCTATCTATCTATCTATCTATCTATCTATCATTCTGTCAGCTATCGTTCTATTTAACTACAGTATCTGTCTGTCTGTTTACAGTATTTTGTTTCAATACAGTTAGCTATTATTTATTAGTAGCTTGTAGAGTAGCTAACAACTTTTTCTGAAGGTATCTTGATTGTAGTTTAATTTATTCTTAATTATGAGGAGCTTGCCCCAAGTTAAAGTTTTGTTTTAACCTCCTCTACACTGCTCATTTAGCTGTTACACAGTGAAAGCAGTAGAATCATAATGAATATTTACCTTGCTTGTGTTGTGTATATGCGTTGTGACTTTTTGTGCATATTGGTGCTGTTTTCCAGCTGAATATCCCCTTGAGGGTCAATAAAGTATTTCAGTCTTTCTGTCCAAGCTTGGCAGACGGAGTTTCATTCATCCAGATGGAGAGAGAGTGGGGTGGGCCTAGCAGATGGTGGACTTAAGTGGTGGGGAACGGATGGGTCAGTGTTATAATAGTCAGGTGAAGGAGAGAGAATACTCAGAATTCACTTCACTTTAAGAGAAGTCTGTACAAATATGGCCCACATCTAATGTGTTAATATTTATTTTGCTTTGCACAAGTGTTTTTTGAAGTACACTTTGCATTGTGTTGTGTTTTAGGGTTGAACAATAGAATACATTTTGTGCCAGAACATTCATTTTTCTACAGATTATATTACAGTGTTGAAAGGAGATGGTAGCTACATGGTTATGCCATATTCATGTGTATTTATAACACTCTGTAATTATTGATAATATCAGAGGCTAAGGTCAAGTGACATGGTATAAAATAAAAATACCGGTCCCAGTGGAAAAAAATGAATATCATCACAGTATTGTTGTATTTGCTGAACATTCATGGTTTCTATTTGTGGATAATCCAGTGAATTAAACTCTTTGTAATAAAAAAGTATGTATTATTGTTTTTAACTTGCAGCAACTGTTCAATAATGTTTATACTATAACTATACTATATATTGTAACCGTGGTATAAATAAACTCATACCATTTTATAAGAATTTGACCGTATCTCCCTCCAAACTGAGACATTACAAGGTAAAGCAAGTAGTCATTTCTATGATTATAATGGGGTTTAACCAATTTAAGTTATGTTACTGAATAAAACCTGTTTTGAAATGAGTCTCACAGACCTTACCCTTTAGGATAAATACCCTTTTAATTTAATATGAATCTCCAGAGCATTTTTAACATTTGTATTGATGTCCTTCTTACCAGAATATTACGTGTCTTACACTGGCTGTCGAATCAGTTGCGAATCACTGGGCTTTCATTGGGGCCCTTGCAATTAAGGGTCGTAATTGCTAAATTAACATGTATTATTAATATTTCAACCGAGGTTTGATTAATGGACTGCAGTTTAAATATGTGCCCTTCCATCACTGAACTCAGTAATTAGTTGCCTGGAAGAAGTATGAGTGAGCGATGTAGAGTTTAAAATGTATGAGTGAACATTAGTGATATTTCTAAGAAGAGAGAAGAGTGACCAGCCAAATGAGTCACGGGCACAGATTTATTTTTCAGCATTTCTGGGAAATTGCCTCAGAAGTTTGTTAAATTGATTAATATGGTCTTTATCTTCAGACACCAAAAAGCAATGTGAGGCCCAGTGATGCGTTAAAGTAGTGTTGTGTGCTGAGAAATCTGAAATGAGATACTATAAGGTCAATATTTCCTCAAGTCAGTATTGGCAGCTCATCTTGGTAAATGACTTTAATTTGACACAACATTTCCATTGGATTCCTTCAAAATTGTTCATTGACTGTTGTTTATACATATTATTTTGACCTATTCTAAGATTAAGTTGGGATAAAAAATTATAATAAAGCAGCAGCCGAATACTGTTTGTGTAATTTTTCAGACTAAAGTGTTCAAGTGCTCTTCTGAACACCAGACATTTATGACAAAGGCCTCTGTTTTTTAGAGCCCTTGAAAACTATCATTTTATACTTGCTAATATTATGCCTTTGTTGAAATATTCAAAATAAAGCAAGGTTAACTTGCATGACATCATCCTTGTGTCCAAAACTGCATTTAGTGGACAAGGCATGAATTTAGCATTAGATCACAGGTCTTTTATTGCTCTCACAGTAACCATGCGGTAAAATTTTACAGCAGTCCTCAATTAAGTGTGATAAAAAAGACCAATCGAAACTTACAGGAAGACAGTTGTAATGGTGTTCAGTAGTAAAACTAGCAAATTTGTTACGGTTATTTATTTTTATTCCTTCGTCAGTGCCAAGTTGGGACCAATCCTTCAGGTCCCACCATCCCACAAATTCTTTGGTTTTTCAGCATTTTTGTGTATTTGAACCCTTTCCAACAATGACTATATGATTTTGAGATCCATCTTTTCACACTGAGGACAACTGAGGGATTCATATGCAACTATTACAGACGGTTCAAACACTCACTGATGCTTCAGAAGGGAAAACAATGCATTAGGAGCTGGGGGTGAAAACTTTTGGAATTTGAAGATTAGGGTAAATTTAGCTGATTTTGTCTTTTGGGGAGCATGTCAGTATCTTCTGAAGGGCATTACTAAATGAAAAAAATATATAATATTTAGGCAGATTAAGAAAAATGTACACATTCCATTTCAAAAGTTTACACCCCTGGTTCTTCATGCATTGTTTTTCCTTCCAAACATCAGTCAACATTTGAACCTCAGCATTTGTGGGACCTGAATGGATTTTAAGAAGAATAGTGGGCAGTTTAACTGTTCAGGACAAACAAGGGACTCATAAGCAACTATCACTAAACAGAAAAAAACACAGCTGTGGATCATTCAGGTAACAACACAGTATTAAGAATCAAGTCTATGTACACTTTTGAACATGACATGCATGCATTTTGTATAATCTCTCTTATTTTGGCAAAAAAAAAAAAAAATACATTTTGCAGATTCTGCAAGGTGTATGTAAACGTTTGACTTCAACTGTAAATTCATGTACATGTGCTTATATGTTTTAGCAAAAGGAAAAAACAAAAACCTTTGAATGGCAGTGCAGTATTAAAAAAGATTTGCTTACTGCTATCTCTAAACAGAACCTGGCAGCGAGTGATCTACCATGCTTTTTGTCTTAGAGAAAAGACCATGTTGTTTCTTGGGTAGTGTTAATCAAAGTTACATGACAGCTCTATTTCTCTATACAGTATGTTTTATTGACAATCTTTAGAAATTCACTTAATGTCTCATCCATTCCTTTATGGCTTTAGCATGACATACGCTCAACACGCGACAGAGCCCATGAATGAGTGCCCATACTTCATAAAGCATCCGTTGTGATTTGGGCTTGTTTGTTGTGCACGCTGTAATTAGCCGAGGCCATGAAGGGCACAGGCATACGGAGGGACATCACTTGATTACGCCCATTAATCATGTCTCAGCGAGACGACCGTAGGAGGATTTGGGAGCTGAAATGGACTGTGTCATTTTCTTAATGCTCCATTTCAGCTTCAGCTTTTCGTCTTCAAACCTCCGCTTACCAAAAACTCCTTTCTTATGTAGCACAAAACCGTCTGCTGAGTCATATCTATCACAGAAGTGGCCCTTTACCCAATACTTGTCACATAAATTCTATAGCGGACTTCTTCTGCACCCCATGTCCTTAAAGCGTATGCCTGCAATTTGGTGTATAATTTGGAGTTGATGGGGCATTTTTGTGCAGCAAAATAATGTACCACTTCCATCGTGAGAAAAAGGGCATAAACCCGCATCCCTCAAACTCGCCTGAGAGAACGCCGAAAGCCATTTGGCGCTGTGAGGCGTGTTTCTCCTCTAAGGGGTTCAACGCTTTTTTTCTCACTTCTTCCATTAGTCTGCATTCAGAGTGAATGTGAAAGCAATACCTGACCTGCATAACAGAGCTAAAGAGTTGTGATGCTGGACATTTTACCCAGAGTATAGAAAATAAAAAACATTTCTTGCATGAGCAACACATTGTGTTATGTATAAAATTAGCATCTGTCTCTTTAAAGGTGAATGTGCAGGTTTTTTTTAATGGTAATACTAAGTCTTTCAGAGACTTCACCTGGTAGGTGGTACATATGCTGTGACATGTTGGCCGATGCCATTAAGGCATGAGCGAACAAATTTGTGTCAGTTTTGGTCATTTCTCTTTCGTTTCTAGTTAATTTTATACACTATGCAGTCACATTAAACTAAACACTTTTTTTTATGTATTTTTCATGTATTACTTACAGTATAGTTAACATGCAGAGTTGACAAAGAAGCAACACATTTAACAACACATTTTAAAAGATATCTGTTTACAAGCCCAAGATCTCCTCAGAATCATAAGATAAGGAGCTAAAAAAGGTGAATAAAAATAATTGAACATAAATAAATCTATAAACGTACAAAAAAATGTAAATTATGTGACAAAAAAAGATAAAACTTTTGACCAAAACAAAATACAGATCCAATAAAGTCACAACAAGGTCCAACCTTCCTGTGGTGCTGTGCACTTTAGCCGTAGTACACTCAAGAAAAACAATATCCAACAAATAGGACATCCAAGTAGACATAGCTGGTGTAGATGGATCAAACCATAGATTCAATATAACTTTTTTTAGCAGCAGTAAGAGCAGCTGAGAGAATCCTCCTTTGATAGATACATCAGGCTTTTATGGCTGATATAGTATGATAAAGGGGAAGATGGAGTTCATACTTGAAAAGGAAAAAAACATCTCAGTTTTATTCAGAGTCTCAAACTGAGCAAATATATGCACAGTTGCTGATATTTGGCCAGAATTTAATATGAAATTCCGATAGCTTGTAATGTTAAAGTGCCTCTATTATGCCATTTCTAAGACTCCTGATATTGTTTTAGCAGTCTCCTACAATAGATTTACATGCATTCGAAGTCAAACAATGCTTTTGTTTTCTCAAAACATGCATTTAATATCACCTCATGGTCAGTGATTCTCAAACAGTTCAATGATTCAGTTTCTCTAAACCCCTTCTTTCCGTGAGTCTACTCTGCTTTGTGTGGTCAGATGGCCCAGTCTGTTGTGATTGGTCTGTCGCGTACAGTGTGTGTCAGAAACGCCCATTGCCAAAGTTCCATATATTGAACGCTCATTAGAAAATATAACCATCTATTATTTATCATACAGGCTGCAATCCAAATAAAGTGGTTATCTTTCAAAAGCAAGCGTTTTGTGAATCCTGCATTGAACAAATCAGTAAAATGATGTGTTTGAGAGAGGGTCAAGTTGTTTGCGGCATGCCAATGTGGAACATAGGTGGGAATTATGCAAATGCATTATGAATTGCTAACTCATTCAGGCACTTCAGAGACCATAACTTTCAGTAACTTTACTTAACATGCACTTTCGGCTTTACAACTTTACAAATGCGGATTGTTTGCATTCACGTACAGCTACATTAAACACTGCCTGAAAGATGGCAATAATAATAATAATAATAATAATAATAATAAAATAATAATAATAGGCAGTTTAGTTTAGTCAATGAAATCTTTATAACAGTATCACAGGCTACTTGCATAAAATACAATAATATAAATAATAGTTGTGTAAACCTCCCAACAATATGTCTTAGTAAGGTAATATTTACTTAGAAATTTCTATAGTTTTTATTATGCGAGATAAACAATAATTCAGTGCAATGATCTGTAAGTCTGTAAGTGTTTTACATTTATACTAAAAGGCCTTTTACTTGTTAAAGTATAAACTATCAGTCAGATAGTAGATTGTAGACAGTAGATTGTGCACACAGGATATTCAACAAAGTTTTGATTTTGCTCATAATTTTGTGGCCTTAAAAATTTGCATATCAAAAACTTTAGGTTTGTCGTTATATGAACAACAAGACAGCAACTAAACTGATTTAAAGGATTATTTCACTTCCATTCATGTCTTTTTTCTTCAGTTGAAAAGAAATTAAGGTTTTTGAGAAAAATATTCCAGGATTTTTCTCCATTTAGTGGACTTCAATGGTGGCCAACAGGTTGAGGGTCCAAACTGAAGTTTTAATGCAGCTCTACATGATCAAAACCGAGACATAAGGCTCTTATCTAGTGAAACGAGTGGCCATGTTCTAAAAAATATGTACTTTTTAACCACAAATGCTTGTGTCGTATTATGTAATCACGTAGGAAAAGTTATGCATGGTTAGTTCTTTATCTGTATACTTCGGTTCAAAAAGATAGGGTAGGGTTAAAATCATCATTGTTTTACCCTTTTTGTAAAGGGTGTTTGAGTTTCTTTGCATGTTCGCTTTGTAAACACTGGGTCAGTACTTTGCGTGAGCTAGTGCAGAGCAAGCATTTTTGGCTAAAAAGTATATACTTTTTTATTAGGAAAATTATGTTTTGCTACATAAGACCCTTATTCATCGGCTGAGATTGTGTAGAGCCCTTTGAAGCTACAATTTAGACCTTGGCCACCATTGGAGTCCATTATATGGAAAGAAATCCTGAAATGTTTACCTTAGAAACCTTTATTTCTTTTCTTGCACTACATCTTTTTGATTGAGTTAAAAGAAATGGTTTAGAACATTCATCATTTCAGTTGCATATGTACAGATCCGAATGTGGAATCCTGTGATTTATCATTTTTTTAAATCGTTTGCCTTATTCAGAGCATGTTTTTAGTTTCCAACCTGACACTTCACTGTTAAAGAAACAACCTCAGAAAACTTCAACACATTTGAGACTATATAAAACTCCATGTGAAAGATATGAATTTCCTCAGTTCTTTTGTAACTAAATATATGGTCACCTTGAATGTAGGTAGGCAGTCATGTGTTTTTTCTTTTCTCAGCAGGCTTTTGACACGTCGGAGCCAGACCCAGTGACTCAACATGGCCGTGAGCCTCACAAGTGAATTACTCCTTGCACATTAATCAGTAACACTCACGTGCCACGTTTGCCAGTGTACCTCTAAACATTTCTTACACATGATATTTCAGCAGAGCTTGTCAGAAGCACTGTCAGTTATCTTTTTAATTAGGCTTCTAATTGTTCACCGTGTCTTATCTGTATGGTCCATACTATATCACGGTGCAGGTGGGGGCAGCGGTGGACACTCTAACGCGTGAATCCAGCAGCAGGTCTGAGATTATTAATTGAGAGCATCAATAACGGCGAGCTTTGTTCTTCTTTGCCCCGAAGAGCACATTCATCATATGAGGTCAGTGCAGTCAGGCCGGGGAAAATGGGACAGCTTTGGCCACTAGGAGCCCAGATTCACTCCACAGTAAATCTCGCTGGCCTCACGGCACTGACAAAGTGCCATAGCAGCTGAGACGCTTGGTGTGAGATTACTAAAGCATGTTCCTGCCTGTGGTCGTGTGCTGGGGATGATAAATCCAACCTGGTATTTGGCTCACTTGAATGAAGAACTGATGCTAGATACATAGAATCGGCTTTGACACAAAGATATTAAAACCACAGAGGATACGCACAAGATTACAATTGGAATAGGGTTACTGGATGTCCATGTTTTTGGTGGATAGTTCCTGCTCTTGGAAATTACTTTTTTTTTTTTTCCCATTTTCTGTGTGTTCCAAACTGCCTCAATAAAAAATTGGTTGTTTTGAAGTAGAATGTTATACATAAAAAGAAATTGAACAAGGAAGTGGTGAGTAGTAACTAACTAATTTATCTATGCCAGATGCATTCCCCATAGCACCCTCTAGGGGACGCAGCACAAGTTCCCTTTTGAAAGGGAATGTCTCTGGTAATGCATTTTACCATGTTTCCCTGTGGATAGGGAACAAGATGCTACATCCCCTAGAGGGCGCTATGGGGAATGCCTATGACATGGCGCCCTCTAGGGGATGCAGCGTGAGTTTCCTATTGAAAGGAAACTGATTATATATATATATATATATATATATATATATATATATATATATATATATATATATATATATATATATATATATATATAACCTAAATCTGAAATGATCACTTTTTATATTTTTATATTATAAAATTGCAAATTTCTTTGTAGTGACCACTGAAGAAAAAAAAAATCAGAAATCTCATCTTAAGTTGTCTAAATACGATCAAAAGTTTGAGAGACAAGCTTTGTGGGTCATTAACATCACACATAAGCAGAGAAGTTTTTTTATTATTATGATTCATGAGATGATGAAAGATATTTGTATTTACTCTTTGGCAAGACTTGAGTTTGGAGTTTAGTTTTTTTTTTTTTTGCCTTAGATAAATTATGTAATATGTTTGGTCTTAAAGTCTGATCGTTCCTTTGCAGACTGGAATATACCTGTCTGGTCATTTGAAAGCATTCTGATACACTTTAGTCACGTTTTATTAACTTGAATAACCAAAACAAATATGTATTTTGTTTGTAAGTAATTAAAATACTTTTGAGTTCTTTTAAAAAAGTGAGGATAAAGATAAAAGTAATTAAAAATTGTGAATAACTCACAAAAAAAGTGTCTAGTTACCTTCCCGGAATTTCATTCATAGAAATTTTAACCTTTTTGTGTTGATCCTAAAGCTTATGGACTCAAGTATACTTCATACAGATAAGAAGATCTTTCTCTTGTTTTGCTTTTATCAGTAGATACATCAACCTTTGCTACTTTTTCTGTTTTGTTGTTATCTGTTGTGTATCCATCCTTGGAAGAGGAATTAAACTTTGAATAGCTTCAAAATTAAACACGTTTTTTTTTTTTCATAAAACTAGTTTGTGTACATTCACAACTTGCCCCATCAGTACATAATGTATAGGAAATACATATCTACATATATGAGTATAGTGAGACATGGCCGTATACACAGCCTAATCTCACGTCTACAAGTGTGCTATTGCATTAATACAACAGTTTGATGGCATGGGTGTCTAAATACATAAAATAACAACGGAGTGTCTTTAAAAGCCTTCTTTTGTACAGAACTACTTCTTTCCGCCACAAATTCAAATCTAAAGTTGACAGTTCAACAGTTGAGCCCAAGCCTCCGTTACTAATTCGAAAACGTCACTTTAGAACTAGCAACGAAGGAACGTTGATTTGCTCAATTGAAAGCTTATTGTATTACTATATTAAAAGCTCATTACGTAGAGAATTATGAGAGAGAGATGGACTGGGCGAGTGTGATTACTTGCATCTGATCCAGCATTCATTCTTCAAATCAGTCTTGTATTCAACATAAACGTTAGTTTGAATATCTGCTGAGGAAAGCGTTATCTTTGTCGTAACGTTAATATCCTTTCATCTGTTAAGGGTGGTTTTGCTGCTCAGTGCATTTGTTCGCTGCATCAGTGTGTTGTTGAAACTAATAATAACTTCTGTTTTTAGCATTAAGCTTTCAGTACTGCTGACTCATAAAAACAGTCTCTTGTCGTCATCTAATGGCAGAACAATGTAACTAAAATCACCATCACATACACCATTTCTCAATACTAAACACTTTTAAATACTACTATTTTTTATATAAAATATTATTTATTGAATAATATTATTTCAAAACAACAACGGCCATCATAAAAGCTGCTAGGCAATTCGGTCAAACATACAAAGACAGCGCTCTGATATACAGCATACGATTCACATAAACATGATGCGAAAACTATTTGCTCTGAGACAAATAATAGTTTAATAAGACCAAAGACTACCTAAAAACCTCCTAAATCTACATTCCATGACAAAACAATAAAATTACTTATAAAACTACAGTGGATTTTGGTGTCCACCATGAGACTTGCTGTAAGAAGTACAGCAACTGAGTGATACAATTACAAATGGTGGAATGGCTGTTGGAGTTCTGATATCACTGTAATATCACATTCTTCTCAGCCAATCAGATTTAAGGACAAAGAACTGTTGTATAAAAAGAAATAAAATATAATAGATAGCAAGCTGTGAGGTTAAGGCTAGTATGGAACCGTGTGACTGCAATATCATGAGGTTTTGAGAAATGGGAACCCATGAGGCGTGTTTGTCTGAAAAGACAGCTGTAGTGGATATGGAGGAACTCTTTACATGATTGTTTTGGTCTCGATGGACTAGAATACTTGATGAACTACTTTGAAAAGATGATGACCGAGCTTGGAGAAGCTCATAGGTGATATTAGCTTTGCCTTATCCTGAAGACAATCAGAACTCTTTACAAAATCTTTTTTGGCCTTTCTCAACTTAGAAATACTTTAGTTTAGAATAATTGGCAGTAATTTGTCAGTTTTAAAACCAAGAACAAAGAAACAACTTACAAGCAATAGAACAAAGAGTAAACATTGCTTGAAGTTGTTAAGGTATCTAACAGTGGCTTAATCAAGTGTTTTTATTATTGAATGAAATATGTTTATTTTTGATGGAGCTTTTTTCTTGCCTCTTCCTTGGAGTTTTTTTTTTTCTTCCCTTAACATAATTAAGATGCCTACCTTTTTGAACATCAAGAGTGCTCCTAAAATGCATCTGTAGGCATCTACTGGAGTTTAGTTTTGGAACAGAATATGTATGGTTATGGGTTTCTTTTTTCTTGAGACATTTTTTTCCAGCTGATCCAAGCACTTAGATGCTGTCCAGATTTATCTTGACTTTGAAAGTTATGTCAAATTGCAAAGAAGCCAACTCTATTTCTTTGCATTTCAAGGACATGAAATGTTATGTCTAGACAGTGCAAATGCACTTTATGTACTAATACTAGTAGATAGGCTGGTCGTCATTAGCTAATTGAATAAACTCATTTGAAACATGGCTAAGGGGATTTTCATTGAATGGACTCTTTCCATGGGAAGAAAGAGACTATATAATAGATTTTAATGTTGAATGGATTTGAGTGAGTTAGGGGGTATATCTGTTTCTAAGAGAGCTAACATGTTTAGATACCTCTCCCGAGCATTACACAGCTTGGGGTGAGAAAAAGTGGAAGTGAAAAAATCAAGAGTAAAATCTGACAAATAAATGTCCTAGCACTAGCGCCTGGGGTGTCAACACGAGGGGAAAAAAACTCCACCATGTGGAACATTCGTCTCTATCTGAACTCTAATGTGATTTTAAATAACTAAAAGGATTAAGAAGACCATTGCCTAATCCAGATTTCAAAGTGATGTTTTGCATCTAGTTCCTGTGCTTATGTGCAGGTTTTAATCCTCTGCAGTGAGTGATTCCCAAACAGGGGTACGTGTATCCCACGGGCTTCCAGAAGGCACTTGGAAAGATTCTGGTTTTGCTTTGTTAAACCTATAAAACAATACTAATAATAAAATGATTAAAATAGCTAAATGTGATTAATGCAGAACATTTTTAAGGGGGCTACTGATAGGCAAATAAATGGGAGATATTTTAACGCTCATTATGGCTGCTGTAGAAATGAACATTTTTCCTTTTGCATAAAAGATCCAATAACCTGTTAAACAGAGTCTATTTACTCAAGAGTCTAGACCATCAATGTGAAATTAATCAGTCTAAAACATACAGTTGAAATATAATTTAACAAGCAGTTTTGAAGGTTTTTGTCTTTTTTTCATTCAAGCAGAAAGGTTAACTTAAATAAAAGGCCATTTCCACCACTGAATAAAAAATATAAAAGGTACTTGCGAGACTTTTTATCTCACAATTTTCCCTTGCAATTGTGAGTTTACATCTCTTCTCATTTTCTTCACATTATCATTCTGAGAAAAAAGTCATAATTGCGAGTTTGTGTCATGCTTTCTCATAATTGTGTGATACAAACTGACTTTTTGTCTTAGAATTGTGAAATATAAACTTGCAATTGCTAGTTATAGTCAGAATTGTGAGAAATAAACTCGCAGTTCAGAGAAATAAAGTCAGAATTACGTGATATAAACTTGCATATGTGAGTTATAAATTCAGAATTGAGAGACATAAACTCGAATTCTGAGAAATAAAGTCAGAATTGCAGGATATTAACTCACAGTTCTGACTTTTTTTCTCAGAATTGCAAGTTTATATCTTGCAATTGTGACTTTTTTGCTTAGAATTGTGAGTTTACAACACAATTCCCGAGTCATTAACTTTTTTTTCCTCCAGAATTGTGAGAAATAAACTTGCAATTGTTAGTCATAAAGTGAGAATTAAGAGACATCGCAATTCTGAGAAATAAAGTGACAGTTCTGAGAAATAAATTTTCAATTCTAGGAAATAAAGTCAGAATTGCAGGATATAAACTCACAGTTCTGACCTTTTTTTCACAATTGTGAGTTATTAAGTCAGAATTATGAGATATAAACGTGCAATTCTGCGAACATATCTGTCTTTTGTGAATTCTGACTTTATTTCTAGCAATTGTGAGTTTATATCATGCAATTTTGAGAAAAAAAGTCAGAATTGGCACTTTGTATCTCGCAATCCTGACTTTATAACTCGCAATTGTGAGTTTATATCACACAATTATGAAGAAAATGGTGGAATTGTGACATATCTATATAAATTTATATATTATTATATTATATATATTATATATATATATATGTTAAATAAAACAGAAATATAAAAAATAAAAAAACAGAAATATAAAAGTCTTAAACTTATTTTATTCAGCTACTGTATTAACCAAGGCATTATTTCTCATTTTAATTTAGTTTAACTTCAAAAAATTACTCAGTGCAGTATATACACATGATTAATTTATTTTCCACCTTTTGAGTTCATTTTCTAGTAAAGTAAACTAGCTTATGTGTATAATGCTTCTATTAATATTATATGCAGATTAAAATGATACAGTAGGTACTGTATGTGTTACATTTCCCCATAATACTGTAGGCTAGTGCATTTGAAAGAGGCATTGGCTTTAATTCAATTTAGATTTAATTTTGCTTAAAAAACTGTATTTTTTTAAGCCTGTCCAGATAATTTCTCAAAAACATAAGGTGGCTGATTCATGGTTACAGTCTGAGTCACACAGAATTGTCTACATTATAAAGAGATCTGCTTCTGTCTGTAGCTCAGTTGCCAAGCCAACAATTTCTGTTGCTCTTCAGGAGTGTGTAGAAATGCATGATGCCTCTTTACAATGTCTGGCTTGAAGTGAACTGGAAAAAAAAAAAGTAGCCCGATTGCTTTGTCAGATATAGATATATAGAGACATTCTGCCAGGCCTCTATGAAACAAAATGCATAAGTAAGGGAGAAATTCTGTTACCCCTTCAGTCGAATCACTTCGACGTTACATTGGGATCTCGCCTGAGAGACCGATCATCTCTGAGCCTTATATAAAAAAGGCCAATTGCAAATTGGCGAGTGGACGTGCGCGTCGGCCACTCCCCCGCACATGCGGGTATATAAGAAGGCGGCGCGCATCACTCAAACAGACTTTCGCTTTCAGAGCCGGTATGCTCAAGCCTTCTCTCCTCAAGAAAAAGGAAAACTTCACGTTCCTGCTGCTCTCTCTGCTGGTGTGCGCCGATTGAAAGAGACAAACTAAAAGAGTGAATTTCTCGGCGCCGCCAGCGGGGTCCCGCGGGCGGCCGTTTTCACGGCCATAAAAGCCTCCTGCGTTCCAGCGAGCAAGCCCCATTGAATGCACAGTGGTGCCGCGGTTTCCTCCCTGGGCAGACCGGGACTAAAAGAGCAATTTCTCACGGCTGTGTAAAGACGTTCTTTTCAGAATGGCTTTCCGGCCGTGCGCTTCTGGGTGTGGCAGTTTCCTCACCTCACTGGACGGACATGAAAGCTGCTTCACATGTCTGGGCATTGAACATGCTGAGGCAGCTTTCACGGATGGTTCATGCATTCATTGCGAAAGCATGACCATGGGAATGCTGAGGACTCGCCGCTCGCTCGCGGGCAGGCCCCCCTTCGCGCCCCACGGCCTGCGGAATTTTTCCGCCGCTGTGGCGAGGCACGAGGGGGAATTTCGAGTCACGGTGCCGAACGTTCCGCCGGCTCCAAAAGCCCTGCGGTCTTCCGCCCGCCAGCATACCCCCGTCGAGATGCCAAAGCAGTACGCCTCCCCGCCAGCCGGGCTGGGCGTCTCCTTTGGCGCTCCTCAGGAGGAAGAGATGTCTGACGCTGCGTCAGAGGGAGAGTCAGGGGGTGAGGACGCTCTTCCGGCGGCGCGGCGCCCCTCCGCGGTTGCTGCCCCGTCGGAGGCAGACTCCGAGCTCTCGGCTTGCTCCTCCGAGCCGCCAGGGGGATCGGCCTGGAGGTTACTCCATCGGCCTCGGCCGATCCTTCTCGGCTGGGCGACTGGTTCCTGGGGACGGCTCCGGCGGCATCGCCTCGCCCTCCCCCGGTGCCATTCCTCCCGGAGGTGCACGAGGAGCTGGTTAAGACCTGGCGGGCGCCCTTTTCATCTCGCCCGCTGCCCGGCTCCTCTCCCCTCGCCACCCTTGATGGCGGGGCGGCCAGGGGGTATGCGTCGGTTCCCCAGGTCGAGCGCGCTATGGCGGTGCAACTTTGCCCGCGTGGCGCTGCCACCTGGCGGGGCCGGCCGCGTCTCCCGTCCAAGGCGTGTGAGCGCTCGTCCGCCCTTGCGGGCCGCGCTTTTCACGCTGCGGGCCAGGCCGCCTCGGCCCTGCATGCGATGGCAACCCTGCAGGTCTACCAGGCCATGGGGTTGAAACAGCTGCACGAGGGTGGTCCCGACCAAGGTACGATGCAGGAACTCCGCGCTGCCACCGACTTCGCCCTTCGTGCGACGAAGGTCGCGGCGCGGGCCCTTGGTCAGGTGATGTCCACGGCTGTGGTCCAGGAGCGACACCTGTGGCTCTCTCTGGCCCAGATGGCAGATGCCGACAAAGCACGCTTTCTCGACGCTCCCATCTCCCAGAGGGGCCTATTCGGCGACTCTGTCGAGGACTTTGCCCAACAGTTCTCGGCAGCCCAGAGACAGACGGAGGCGTTTCACATCCTGCCCCGCCGCGATGCTTCCATCCCGCCGCCGGAGGCACCGCCTCCGCCTGCACGTCGCCGAGGGCGCCCCCCTGCGGCCGCAACATCTACGGCTCGCCCCACCGCGGAGGCCCACGACGCCAGGTCGGCGAGAAGGGCCCGCAAGCGCAGAGCCAGCCGCAGGAGAGTGGCGCCGCCCGCGGCACAGGGATCGGCCCGAAACACCCGCAAGAAAACTGCGAAACGTCCCTGACGCGGGCCTCCAGAGGTGATTGAGACTGCTCCTTAGGGGATGCTAACAATCTACGCTCCCCGCTCCCGTTGGAGGGCCGGGAGCCACTGTGTACTTCAATGCTGCCGTCGGCTTTCGTCGACGGTACCCACTTTTTCTCAAAAAGAGCAATTCTCACCTCTGGCTTCGGCCTCGAGTTTCCTTCTGAGCAGCACTTACACTCCTCGGAACCAGACTCGCGGCCGGCCTTCGCCAGCGCGGGATCCAGGAAGAAGGTAAGCACTGCTTAGTGCAGTTAGACACTTCTCCAGGACGTTCATCCTTCTGGGTTCTGTCTCCTTCCCTGTCTCCCCCTAGGCTGCCCCACCACGGTCACGTCGGTCAACGTTCCCTTGATACCACTACGATGGTTGATACGGACGGTACGGCCCGGCCCCAGGCGTCCGCCCAGACTCAGAGGTACCCCTTACTTTCTTATTCGGGCAGGCGTGCCTCTGTTCTGCTTGCGGAGGTCGCGTTCCTACTTGGCGAAGGACGCGATCCAGCCTGTCCCTCCCCCGGGACGAGGTCGGGACCTTTCAGTCTCGACTTCACGTGTCCAGTTAGTGTGGTGGGTTAATACCCGCCCTGGATGGAGCTCTGTCCCGATCCCTTTCAGGCTGTCGGCACACTCGCTCACGACGAAGCACATACAGCTATGTTTCCGTCTCCAGGGCTGGGTTGCAGCCATCTGCCTGAAGGGCACCCGCTGTCTCGTCTCGATCTTCCCCGGCGCACACCCCTCCGGCGGTCTGCCCCGGGGGTCGAGCGCTCAGCGCTAGGTGCTTCCATTTGGCTAGTCCCTCTCCTTCCTGCCTTCTTTAGGCCATGGGAGCTCCCCTGTCCCCTTTTTCGGCAGACAGGTATTCGCGTCTTCAACCGTCTCTTCGACTGGTGCTTTACCAGCCCACTCGTGAGTTCCGTTGTGCGAACATAGGGACTTGGTGCCTCGGCACCCCCGCCATCTGGTCCTTCAGGCCAACCGAGGGAATTCGTTTCCTCGGTCGGGAGCCTGACTCGGTCCTTAAGACAGCCCGCCTTACTACCTAGAGCGCGCAGTCAGTGCTGTAGTTCCTGAGTCAATCAGGCACAACATAGCGGTCCTCTCAACTGAGGCTCCTGGGGCACATGACAGCTCTAGCCGCTAAGAGCCGCTAAGCTTGTTCATGTGAGACCGCTTCAGCACGATCGAGTCCCAGGATGGGCATGGCATCTCGGCCCACTCCGGACTGGCGTTTTCCCGCAGTTTGGCCGACAAGCCAGCCCGTGGCTTACCACGGGTTGGGTTGCCATGTACGACAGAGGCTTACAGCCTCTCCATCTGCTCCCAGGGAGTACGTGGCACATTTTGCTACTTGCCATTCACTTGAAGCAGGTAAACTCAACCGTGCAGCCTATCGGCTCTCACGGCAGTCCACCACCTGCAGGATGGCGACTCCACCCCGTGACGCAGCTAGTTTGGAGCATATCGGTAGGCCAGCCACATCCGCTCGCCCCCGATTGCTCTCACTGCCAGCTGCCTCCTTCAGAGTAGCGCTGGCACTCAGCTGACCTCCGGGGCCCAAGTACGCCCTTCCCCAGTGAGCCTCCTTGCACAGACTCTGTGCAAGTCCAGGGAGGACGAGGAGTAAGTCTGTTGGTTGCGCTACAAGAATGGCCCACCCGGACTCAGGTCTAGTAACCGTTCCCTCGCGGCAGTCCCTCCCTGTAGGGCACGGTATGACACCCAGACCTCTCCGGTCTTCTCAGGCCGTGATACAATTATCACTCAGTCCGAGCTCCCTTGACTAGAGGCAGGCTCGCACTGAGATGAGGTCTATTTGCTGGCTTTCCACAGAGTTACACGGTTGCAGTATGCTTCCCTTCCTGCAGGAGAGTTTGAGCGCAGACTGTCCCCTCACTCTTTAAGTATATGCCGCTGCTTCGCCGCGTATCACATGCAGTAGATGGAGCTAAGTAGGTAAGCATTCACTGGCCGTGAGGTTTCCCAGAGGTGCCCAGAACGCACCCCACACCCTCTTGGGGCCTTCCCGTCGCCTTCAGAGCCGCGGGACGCTCCAATTGAGCCATTGGCCTCAGTCGAGCTAGCATTACTGTCATCAAGACAGCGCTCCTGACCGCCCTGGCTCCCGTTAAGAGGGCAGGAGACCTACAAGTTTTCTCTGTCAAGTAACGCCTCATACCCTCTGGGACCCCCCCGTCGCCCTTCAGGGCCGCGGGTTGCTCCTTAGGAGCCTCGGGCCTCAGTCGAGTTAGAATTCCTGTCATTAAGACAGCACTCCTGACTGCCCTGGCTTCCTTTAAGAGGGTAGGTTACCGACAAGCTCAGGTTCCTCAGAGGTGCTTAGCACGCACCTCATACCTCTTGGACCTCCCCGTCGCCTTCAGGGCCGCGGGTCGCTCCATTGGAGCCACTGGCCTCAGTCGAGCTAAAATTCCTGTCATTAAGACAGCGCTCCTGACTGCCCTGGCTCCCATTAAGAGGGCCTACAAGCTTTTCTGCCAGCAAAGTGTGTCGAGAATTCGGGCCCGGCGTCTTCCACGTTACCGTCGAGACCCCGGCCCGGTGCCCAAGGTCCCCACCACGCCTTTCCGCGATCAGGTGGTGGACCTGCAAGCTCTGCCCTGGAGGAGGCAGACCCAGTCGTGCTATGTTGTGTCGTTAAATATGTGAGACTGAATCACTCGGCACTTCAGCCGCACCAGCAGCTTCATCTGCCTCGGGATTCAGCAGAAAGGGAATGCTCCCCGAACTGAGGTTGGCTAAATGGTGGTAGATGCCTCTCCCTGTTATACCCAGGGACAGCCGTGATCCTTGGTTCATGGCACCTCACCAGCAGATGTATAAACCGGAAGCTGCGGGCTGGGCGACACCCTACCTTCGCTTGGTTCTCCAACCTTGCGTAGAGGCCGTTCTCCCGTGTCCTAACATAAGGACTCACAGGTGAGCGGGAAGACCGGCTGGTGTCGGTTTGCTGCGCCATTCCCACGTGGATCCGTGCGCTATTTCCCAGAATGTTCCCTCCGGCGAACCCTGGGTCCTCCTGCCCCGCAGTCAGGGCTAGGCGCGGAGTAGTCCTGCACTGTGATCCTGCCTGGGTCTCCTTCGCCCCGCAGGTTGTGGCTTAGTTTTTATTTATTCCAGCGGAGGAGACCGCTGTTTCCCTCGTGTATCCCTAAAAACCTTTATGGATATATTGAATTATTCTTATTTCCACATGTAGAATTTCATGTGCTCCGCCCCCCCAACCCATGCTTCAGTACAACTGGCATCCCTGGTGGGCCCCCTTATTGGGCCCCAGGGCGTTGGGAAGGTTACGTTACACTTCGCCTGCCGGCACGTATACTTGTCAGCACGTGAAGTTGTTGCGTAACGTGGCGTCAGGGTCGTGGCCTTTTCCATGGGCTTGTTCCCAATGTAACGTCGAAGTGATTCGACTGAAGGGGTAACGTCTAGGTTACGAAGGTAACCCACGTTCCCCGAAGGAGGGAACGGAGACGTTACATTCCCCTGCCACGTCCCTGGCGTCGCGCTGACGCCGGCTTGACGGCTCTTCAGCGAAAACCTGTTTGAGTGATGCGCGCCGCCTTCTTATATACCCGCATGTGCGGGGGAGTGGCCGACGCGCACGTCCACTCGCCAATTTGCAATTGGCCTTTTTTATATAAGGCTCAGAGATGATCGGTCTCTCAGGCGAGATCCCAATGTAACGTCTCCGTTCCCTCCTTCGGGGAACGTGGGTTACCTTCGTAACCTAGACGTTTCTTTGTGAGGAGAAATTTCAGCTCATCAGTTTTATTGCTGATCAAGTGGACACTAAAAGGGTATGTAGACATCACTGTCAAAACTACGAAACTGACCCAACCTCCACCTTCCCCTGATAGTGACATATTTAAACTAAAATGCTTGCAATTCACGAAAGCCTTGGCCTACAGGCATATTCTGTGTTTTTTATTTAATGGACACTTGATTTGTTGTCCATTTGTTGTAGTTATAGCTTGTTTTGTTTCACTCTTAAGATAAGACCAAAATTTCTTATCCCTACATATTTAGAGGATTTTAACATTGCATGTAGGACTGTAATGATTCCTCGATTCAATTCGAGTGCTCAATTTGTGTTGAGTAACCAGCAAAGTGGCACATTCCACAGAAGAGAATCCATAAAATGCATTATTAGAGCATTTTCCAAGGCTGCATGATATAATAAACTTATTTAAAAAACATAAGCATAATGCTACTATGAATTCACAAATGCTATGATTCAATTAAATAAATATATTTGATGCACGTTTAATATATGTGCTTTAATTACAGTATTTACCTGTGTGTTGGTACCTGTGCTCCGTTCACAGTAAATGCTGCTCCCACAACTGTTATCATTTACAAGCGTGGAGTGTCTCAAACTCCATCTCTGCATATTGCTCTGAGTTTAGGTTTATTATAACATTCATCTGGGAACACCATTTCATCAGATTTGTAAGGTAAATCATTTATAAACCTACACAAACACAGGAGAATACATCAGTTATCATTCTCAAAATAACTGTTCATCGTGATTTCAAAATAAAAGCTCATTGTGAGTTTGTATGTTTTGATGTCCAAGAAATTACAGTGGCTGTAGCATTTCTGTCGTAAAGAAATGGCAAAATATGAAAGATTATGTGGACATTTGAATTAAATGTTGTTAAGGCGATATTAAACAAGGATTAGATGGCGTAGTAAAGTGTGAAGTGCTCTCTGCAGTCATTTGTTATAATAAAAAATGTAAATTAGTTTTATTGTTTATAATATAATACATTCAATAAAACCGTATGATTATTTAATATGTATTTTACATCATTTCTAAGGCTATTGTTCGCTTAGGTTTAATTGCAACAAAAAATGTATTCAAATTATCTGATTACTCGATTAATCGTCAGAATAATCGACCGATTACTCGATTACCAAAATAATCATTAGTGACAGCTCTAATTGCATGTATGCCAAAGTTCCTTTCAAGCCAAGTTTATTCGTTGGCCGCTGGGAAAGCACTTTGGCAGCTGTTTTCAGTCATGCAAGTATCCTAATGAATGGTACCAAAATACTGAGAACTACTTGTCAAACTTGCACTTCATTAGCATATTTCAAATCAGCAACTAAATCTGATTTGAATTCTGTTATAAATGTTGTTTTTTTACTCTCAAATAACACAAAACAATTGTTGGTCTAGCCAAAAAAAAAAAGAAGCCTATGTACTTGTGCAGTGTAGAGCAAAGTCTGAGTGCAAGTTAATTTTGTCAATTGGCAGTTGACTTTTTTTTTATTCAAAAGGCAGAAATTATTTGAATTGAGCCATAATATTGGCCTTTACAGTTTCTCTTTTTCATTGTAATACTTAGCTCTATACAATCTTGAATATAGTTACAGCGATTGTAATTAATTTGACTTTGACAAATTAGGTCATAAGTGGCACCATTTGGTGATATTTTTGATTTATACTAATTGCTGTAAATCTTACAACTCTGAACTAGGAGTTTGGTCAGATGTAGCAAAGAAAAGGCTGGGAAAGGTAGAGTTAAATGGTGTTATTAGCTCTAGCACATATCTCAGCCTGACAATCAACCACCATTGTTCTCTTGAACACTTTCCTTAGGCCACCATTTTGGCTGCTGCGTTGACCCCATGACATTGCTTTCTCTCCAGCAAGAGTGGCCATTATTGAGCTTGCCCTCTACACAAACCCACTCAAACAGACCCTCATATCACACAGTCATTGGATGTCTGTTGCTACTGTTCACACAGAGGGTGAGAAGGTATAATTCAGGTTTTACCTGTCAGGGAGAGGGGAAAAAATGAAGGCTCTCTGAGCCTTTTAGGGTGGGAAAAGTGAACAGCATTATTTGTGTCTGGGATAGCTGAAGTGACATGAGTCTTTTTCGGTGACAGGCTTCGTCACAGGTCTTTTTGGCTGCTATTTTAGATCCACTTTGGAAGCTAGAAGCATTTGCGTAGTATATTTTATATTGAGTCTTTTTCATTTTGTTTATAGTGGAATCCAATTTTGGCTGAAATGAACAAGCCCAAAATGAATAGGCTGAAATGAGCTCGGAAACGGTTTTATTAAATTTATTGTTGAAATGTTTGAGTTTAGCCAGCATCGTTGAGGATGTGCAGACAAAATACGTACTAACCTTCACAGAAATGTACTAACCTTTTTAAATTATCCCATTAAACAATTACTAGGACATGCAGCAGCAAATTTATGTTGTGAATAGGTAGCACTAGACATTTAATGAAGAGCATTGGGGTTGGAGGGATCTGATTAGCATAAATATGTTAGCAAGGATCAGCAAATTTAGGTTTATATGAAATGCGTAGTAAAGGTTGGGTTTATACAATGAGCATTAGATAATAAAGAGTTGAGGAAATGATTTATGAAATGCGTAGTAAAGGTTGGGTTTATACAATGAGCATTAGATAATAAAGAGTTGTGGAAATGATTTAAATGATGTTCCCATGACAGCTTCACATCTCTCTTTTTTTTCTCCAGTGATCCAATTCTTGTGTTTTTATTCTTCAGGCATTTCAGAGTTAATAATGAATGTTAGAAATGGACTGTATGTCAAAACGGATACCACAAAAGGAATCTTATTCTGTAACTGTTCTTTTAAATATTATAAATGGAAGTTTGGAAGCGATCCCAGATGTCAGATGTGTAAATAATACATGTAAACTTAGAAAGCAAATATGCTCAGAGTGAAATGCTGAGGGTGGGAATCAGGCAAAACTGGCACAATGGGAACAAAATGGAAAACATTGGTGAAGCAAATGTGTGCTGAATGAAAAGACAAGTTGGCTACTGACACTAGTTGAAAAGGACATATATTTCCTTTCCTGTGTACAGCTTCATCCACACATCTAAGGGTTTCCCAGGAGATTTCAAAACCCTTTCCTTGGCCTTTAATGAGTACACCATCACTGTAGCACCCGGGCTGTCACTATTTTGTGCACAGTTTGAATACAGATGCATTCAAAGGCACAAAAAGACATATTGCAGGTACTGAATAATATGAATTGGAAGTTTGTAAGGTTTAGCTTTGTATAACTAATGTCTATGATTCTAAATGATTGGTTTTAACCAAT
Source organism: Garra rufa (assembly GCF_049309525.1). Classification (NCBI taxonomy): domain Eukaryota; kingdom Metazoa; phylum Chordata; class Actinopteri; order Cypriniformes; family Cyprinidae; genus Garra; species Garra rufa. The sequence goes on along the minus strand of NC_133368.1, from coordinate 34,970,207 downwards.
TGTGTAGTGAATGAGTTTATTGAAGAAATGCATGAATTATAAAAAAAAATACATTTTATAAATAAAATATACAGTGGAAATCAAAATTTGAGTACAATCTATAAATACTTGATTTGTTATAAAAAAAAGTTAATCTTAATTGCTCTAAATTTGAAGGAATACTAGCTGTAGGTATACCAATGTTCTACTAACAAAAACCTTTATCAGTGACAATTAGAGAATAGTAACCACTGTAGCATGAAAAAAAAAAATTGGAGGGTTACAGCTGTCAGAAGTTAGTGGGTGGTATGGAGACCCTTGCTTTGAAAGACTTGGTCCACTTCTCTTCCACTCTCTTTCATTGTTTGGTAACTGTGGTGGGTTTCTTAGCTGTAACTTTGTCGCCAAGGATTTTTCCAGTGATTTTCAATCTGTTTACATCAGGGCTAGGCAAGTTCAGTTCTGTTTTGCAGTGTGGCGGGGACTTTGTCTCGCATGAAAATTGCAAGCTGATTGGGAGATGCTTTCAGGGAATGAACTGCATGTTGCTGAAGGAGGTTCAAATAAAAATTTGCATTCACTCTGCCATGTATTTGTATAAAAGGTCCAACTCCTGCTGAAAAAAACATCCTCCAAACCATGACACTTTCTCCTCCACCTTTCACTGATTTCTTTTTGCACTTTGGCTTTAGTCTTTCCTCAGTTTGACACCAAACAAAATGTTCTCAACAGACTCAAATAAATAAACTAGCTCTCATCACTAAAGTGAACTTTAGACCAGTTCTTCTCTGTCCACACAACATGTTCCTCAGCAGAGGTTAGTCTAGCCTTTTGATTATTTCTGCTGAAGAGAGCTTTGGTCATTGCAAGAGTGCACTTTCAGTCCAACTTTTCTTAAACATGTCGAGACAGATCCTTACGCTGTTCAGCGTTGAACTGGCAAGCAATTCCACCTGCAGCGTTGAACCACTTTTCTATTGAGAGTCTATGCATTATCTTGTCTTCTTGTGCATTTGTCTTACATGGACAACCAGTCTTTTTGGGGGACTTGAATGAATTAGTGTCTTTGTAAGAAATGGAACAGCCGGCTGCTCTTATAGGTCTCATCTTTTGGCCTGCAATCTTGCAATTTCAGTAAAAATTAGAGAAATGCTGGTAGTTAAATATGGTTTGTTATATAATTAAGGAAATTAGCACCAGGTGCCAGATTCACACTAAAAACTTGGAGGTATCTGTAAGTGTTTTTTTGGATTTCTTTTTTTAAATATCTCATTTAAGTTGAGTGCTTCAGAATACAGTTAATTTATAAAATACGCTTAAAACCTGCCCTTCTACACCTATTAGATCATTTCAAATAGGACAAAGCGGTGACCTTGACATTTAGGAAATTATAGGTTGTTGTCTAATTTAGATGTCCACTGTACATTTAAATGTACATACGCTGCAGTTTCACTATTGGTATTAACTTCATTACTCTCCCATCTATCAAATAATATATTAGCCAGCTATATATCTTGTACCTCTAATTTATACACCATGATTTATGGCATTTCATAATTCACTCATATTTCAAAAACAGCAATGCTTTGTCTCAGACTTGTTGTGTTCTGCGAGTATTAATGTAATCTTCTGTAATTGTGGTGTGAATGCATTACGATTAACAGATTTATTTGCCAACATAATGAATTAATTAAATTTCAAAGCTTTATGTCAGTTAGTTATGAATCACGTTTTTTTAATTTTTATTATCATGCAAGTAGTGAATGTGACAATATTTAGATAAAGAAGCCAGATAAAGAAGCAATTTCAACATATATACTGATATCTAATATTACAAGTGCATTCATGTAACAGTGTATGTATTTATGTGTCTGTGAACATTATGATCATGTGTGTATGCGAATGTCTGCGCATGTGAGCCAGTTATTGCATCTTGGGGTGGGAGAGGTAGTACATAAGTGAAATAATATCTAACAGATTATTAATAAATATAATAATAATAATAATAATAATAATAATAATAATAATAATAATAATAATAATAATAATAATAGTAATAACAATTCAAAAAAGGAAGCCATTGGAGATATCAAATATTATTAGCAATAATAATAACCATGATACCTATAACAGCAATAACAACAACAACAATAATAATAATAATAATAATGACGATAATAATAATAACAAGTTGGAGATTTAGAGAGAATTGGAAAGGGTGGAGGACAATGAGGAAGGCCAGTAATAATAACAATTGTATTGAATTATAACTTTAAAAAATAAGAATAAGTAATAATACTACTACTACTAATAATAATAACAATAATAGTAATTTTTAGGCTTGCCTATGATCCCTCCATGGCTACCACACGCCACGTCTCAACATTTGTGCCAAAAAGAAGGCAACAGGGCCCAAAGGCCCCCCACCCATCCCTCAAAACGCTAGCCATCCCTAGCCAGCATATACATGCCTCACCTTCCTTATATGTTTGTAATTTATGTTGATTTAATTTAATTTTTTTAAATTAAGTCTGTAGATGTGCAGAGGATTCTGTGTTTCAGCTAGTTTGTGATGCATTAAAAAGGTGAGACGTGAAGGCAGCCCAGGCCAAGGACCCGACCCACCCACACAGCCCACCTATGTGTATATATTCACACATTTTTCTTTTTCTCTTTATAGTCCTACTTTTATATAAATACATTAAAAAAATGAATCACGTTTTTAGCCAAGCTCTACCTCTTTGACAGTGAAACTAGATTTCTTCACATGCATCTGCTGTTGCTGCATGTACTGTATAAGATGCTTTACTTGCAATTACGTGCTGTAATTATGATGAACCGTCAGGTCCGGAAACTATCCATTTTAACAATGTGCTGCTAACAACCTTGTTAACTGGCTGCATGAATAAGGTCACATGTCAAGTAATGAGGCCAACCACTAAGATGCACTGTAATTAGATATAATTTACTGAAAATAGCTTTTTTTAGTTTATACCGCTGTATAATGTTTTTTATTACTTTTCCAGTTTGACTGACAGAATCTTTGTTTGCTTGTATTTCAATTTTGGAAAAACTTCAGCAGCAGCTGTCCTAAAATATTTGAGTCCAGTTTTGTCTTACCTCAGGCTGTTAAAGATGGATAATTTGAAATGGGCTGTTGTGCGAGTGTTCATGGTGTGTGAAAATCAAAAGCTAGCGGGATCAATACTGAGCCCCAAGGTTCAAGATTGTGTGAAATCAATTCAGCCAATTGCCATTCAGCGTGACAGAGCCTCTATGACCCCTAACCCTCACATGCTCCATACGTGCACCATTTCGACGTATCATGCTTGTGCATATGGCTGGCTTATCTTAATGCAACCTCCCATATCACTTTATATCCCCTATAGTTGATGCCAGGTCAAACGTTACTGCTCTCCAGAGGTCTTCCATGGCAGATACGTTTATGTTCTCCACTCTTCTACCTGCAGAAGCAGATAGATCTAATTGATTGAATAATTTACGCCATCAGATTTGCCATACCCTCCTTCCGCACTCACAGCTTTTAAAAAGCACGATTGACTCACACGATAGATTCAAATTGAAGCATTCAGGCCTCGTTTTACTCTTCCAACTGTTTATTAGAGTCTAACCTGACCCATATAACAGTAAAGCTAATATTGATTTTGTTGAAAAACACTCATTGGTTTGTTGTCACACTTAATGGTTGTGTCAAAACATTTCAGACTTCCTGATGGTATACTTTTCATTTCGAATCTGCCTTCAGGGCTCAAAAACATATCTTTTAAAAGCTTTTTAAGTGGTTTTAATCTCTTGTCAATAGTTTTAAGCTGTTACCATATCTTAAACAGACAATATTATATTAAAACCGGTGTCAGTAAGCTTTGGAGCAATGGTTTTTGTAGCCTTCACGCTCACATGTAGCTGTTCCTGGAGGTTATATAGATTTTTTTTCCCTTTTCAGACTACAAAACAAACTTGGATTCCTTTTCACTTTGTCCTTTTCTTTTGCTCGAAGCATGTCAATGAGATCCTAAAAAGCACTTTAGGTAATTACAAATAGAAGCCAAGCTTTAGGCCCATGGGAGGAAAACTTCTCACACTCAGCCCTGTGTAATGATTCTTTAGTTCGTTCATCATTTTCTTATCTCATTGAGCTCCTAGACCTGCGGCAGAGACTGTACCAGCCCAGCCCTTGCTAGGAAATCAAGGGCTTCATAATTTTAAAACACTGTGCTTTTTTCTAGTTTAGCTAATCATTTATAGATTTAATAGTGACTAAATTTGCTCTAGTTTTCATATGGTCTTGTGAAAGGTGCGAAAAAGCCTTAGTTTAAATACATGCCGATAGACGAAGCGTTTATGTTAATTGTCCTCGCGGTAAGAGCGGACAGCTCTACAGTCCCTGGAGAACGTCGGGTCTGTTGATAATTGCAGTATCCTGGGTTTATGCAGATTAGCTAAGTGACTTTTTCTCCATTAGGACTGTGAATCCAAATAATGACATAAATATGGAAAGATGCAAATAGACAAACTGAATTGTCAGAGTTTTAACCTCCTGCCCAGCCCCTGGGGATAAACCCCTTCTGTACTGTACACCTGAGAGCAACAAAAGCAGTTTAATTCAGCAATTTGCAACCACCCACATTATACCGTAGCATTTCAAATGATCTCAGCATATGGAGCAACACTTTATAAGATTAGCCCATTCAACCGTACTTATCACCACCCACATGCGTGTAATGATTACATACATATTAACTTCACCCAAAACATCAGTTATAGCCCATTATTTTTGACCTCAGATATGGGATCATTAGCAGCTGAAGGCTTCAACTTGATATTGTTACGCAAACTTTGCATTTAGATCTGACATGTGCTTCCCTGATTTTAGTGGAATGAAACTAATCAGATCTTCTGGAGGAGATTTCCTGCTGCGTGAACCCGCTGATTTCATCGGCAGATAAACTGCAAAAGCTGTAATATCAGAAGAGTTTGGGCATCTTAATCACAGCCCCCCTCTGCTGCTTCCCACACAGCGGGAAACTCCTACTGGAAATAACAGTGCAAAGTGGATAAAAAAAAGTCTTTGTTAAGTGCTCATTTGAGTAAAAGACTCTTATCTGTTTCTTAAAAATTGGTATTTCAGAGAACTCGAAAAAACATATTTTAATTGTGCGAATTAAAACTTGATGCATTTAACTTGAAGTGTATTGTTCGAGAGCTCTTTTCTGTTATCAGGGCTTCAGAGGCAATCTTTCTCGGCTGTAATGAAACAATGATATCGAGAGAATAGAACCCCTCACGTCTTCCTCAGGAAGACATGTTGTTTAGGGAACCTTGACTGGTGGTTCACCTCATGGAGTGACTGAGATACTGCCTGCTTCAGTGCCCATTATCTTCCCTGATTGATAATCATGGCATGAGAAAGGATATAAACCCATAAATGAGGCTCAGGCTCTGTTAAGAATGTCAGCTCCTGACGTGACCTTGAGCGGAGAAAGGAGATTTTGCACAATTCTGATGTTTGATGAATACAGCATAGCCGAGGTCACTAGAGATGCAAATGGGGTCATGAGAGATTTATATGAAGTGTGAAAGAATTTATGGTATATGGTAATTTATTTTTCAGCATGTTTTTTACAACTGAAAAGAAAAGTTCATTTAAATAGTTTATTAACTATTTTACTACATTTTGTTCATCAACCTTGTCTTTGGATTTATCTGTGAATGCAATGCTGTATTCACAGCAATGAATTCTTGCAATGAATGCAAGAGTTAATAGAGATTTAATGGTGTACATGCCTTTTGTGAGACATATCATCTATATGTGTTATTTATTTATTCATTTAATTAATTACTTATTGTTCTTTTTAGCATAATCTTTTTTTGTTTGTTTGTTTGTTTGTTTTGTAGGTTAAAAGTTTACCCAAATATTATAATGTAATTATTAGGTCTGGGCAAAAAAATATAGATTTCTCATTTTTACAAAACGATATTGATTCTCAAAGGGATAATTCACCTAAAAAAGGAAATTTGATGTTTATCTGCTTACCCCCAGGGCATCCAAGATGTAGGTGACTTTGTTTCTTCAGTAGAACACAAACTAAGATTTTTAACTCAAACCATTGCAGTCTGTCAGTCATATAATGGCAGTCAATGGGGCCCACGGCTTTGAGAGTCAAAAAAAAAACATACACAGACAAAACCAAATTGTGTTGGCTTGTGACGATACATTGAGGTCTTAACACACGAAACAATCTGTCTGAACAGTATTTATAAATTTAAATACTGTTCAGTTTCTTGCACAGACCAATTGTTTCGTGTCTTAAGACCTCAATGTATCGTCACAAGCCGCAGGGTTTAATATGGTTTTGTCAGTGTATTTTTTTTTGCCGTGGGTCCTATCGACTGCCATTATATGACTGACAGACTGCAACACTTTGAATTAAATATCTTCATTTGTGTTCTACTGAAGAAACAAAGTCACCTACATCTTGGAAGCCCTGCGGGGTAAGCAGATAAAATTTTCATTTTTGGGTGAACTATCCCTTTAAATCCCAAGAATCAATTAGTCTAGCCTGTTTTCATTTATTGAACGGAATGTTGTAGCATGCCTTCCCTCCAATAAATCGCCATAATCTTTGTGCTCTGTTACTTTTGATATGACACAAAGTCTCTGATTTCAAATTCTGTCCATTTTATTACAGTATTCAAACAATAAATGTTGTTTTGGTGCTGTTTAATGTGGAGTGACAGATTGTTGTAGCACCTCAGTTCAAGTTCAGTTCACATGAACTGATCATCTCCTCCACTTTAAAAACACTCTCAGCACAAAATAATAATTAATAACAGTATAACAATATTCAGTATAACAGTCAATGTCGCCTAAAGTCATATTTACCTCAGAAAAACCATCTTCGGTGACCATGAACTCATTAGTCAGCTAGGAAAATGAACTCTTAATCCCTAAATATATCCACCATATAACATATTCATTACAACTGTCACTGTTTCACTGTTTTAGTTTTGTTTGAATAAATATGTGACTTTATCTGTCCACTTTATTTTTCAAAGTATAATTATTTAATTGTAACTTATTATTATAAAAAATAATTAAGTGTAATTTAAGCGTCTGTATACAAATCAGTTAACCTTCAATATTATAAGTTCTGTAATACCAACTGTCTCTCATGTATATTTTACAGCGTTAGTTGAGAGTTTTTTTTTTCCTTAAGAAAATCTACTGTACATGATATATATCCAACATAATCAATATCGAATTGAATCAGAAATTGAATTGAATCGCAAGCTTGTGAATCAGAATCAAATTCATTCGTGAATATTGTGTCAAAACCCAGCCCTTGTAATTTGAAATAACTGTTTTCTTTTTTCATACATTTTAAGATGTAATTATTCCAATACTTCAGAAATCATTATAATATGCAGATTTTGTGTGCAAGAAAAAAATCTTATTGTCAGTATTGTAAAAGGTTGTCTTTACTGTTGTTTTCGATAAACTTAATGCGTACTTGCTGGATAAAAGTATTTATTTCTTTTGGGGGAAAAAAAAGGTCTATATATATGGTGCTTAAAATATTATGTTAAATGTAGGTTATAATGGATGCAAAGGTGACCTGGATGCAAAGATGAACTTCAAGTGTCAAACCCACAGTCTCAAAAAATGAATATGCAAATACCCAAGTGTCACTGACTGAGCGTCCTTAAACTGCCGGCACTTTCTGCATCTATTTTCACACTTATTTTGAACGTTCTTGTTCAGTCAGTAATAATGAAAAAAACTGAACAACAAAATGTGTTGTTTTTCTCAAGAATGCCACCACTTAGAAGTGTGTAGCTTAATTCTTTTAGACAGATGCAGTGTTAAGTCACAAAATGTTTCAGACACGTATAAAAGGTTGAGAACCCTCGCAGTATAGCTTTTGACACGTCTGCTTTTAAATTTGCACTGTATACAGTACATAACCCTGAAACGGCATACAAGCACATAGTCTCCTATGATGCATCATGAGTTTAAGCCTATCTGATGTGTACAGAGATTCAGATTATGCCTTTATTTGTCTTGCACCGAGCAACATCATAAAAGGAAGAATATCTTGTGAGGACTGTACATTTAAACTCACGCTCATGAATAATGCATTGTTTACAAGGTAGATTATACCGAGCAGTCGCTTTTCCGGTGATGGCTGTTAAAAATCTGACTGCGTTCCCTTTGATAATTTGTTGACATGCCCCCGCTGTTGTTTCGAAAATAAAAATGACCTCACTGGAAAAGTGAAGGTCAGGCAGAGCTTAATGAAGGCCCTGTTGTCCTTTCCCATTGATTTCTCCGCTAGCCTGGCTACACACAGTCCGACTGGCTCAGAGTTGCCATGGTAAAGGTCTTTTGGCAGAGGATGTGTTTCCTGGATGGAGTGCCTTGTGGAATTTGTAAATGCGCGGCACCTTCGAGCATCATTATCCCCTCCCCCCTCGAATTCAGCTGGCCGACCCGCACGTCGACACCAACCGGAGCCTTAAGCGTGCCCTCCGCGAACCCCATTTGATGTGCTTTTTCAGTGGATACGCAGATCAATATGAATGAAAAGTGAAGCAGAACAAATAGTTTGAATCTCGCACTGACATTCACTGGCGTTATATGGGTGAATCTTCCTGCCGAATGACATTCTCAAGACATTTATGTAATAGGTGTCGGGTGATATTAATGTTAATCACGGTTTTCTGATCAAAACTGAGGCAGCTGACATTTAGATCAAAATACCATGTAGTATATGTCAAGGTGAGAATTAAAGAGTTCACTGGCCATCTTGGGTTGTAAAGCTCGAAAACAGCAGCGCACGACGGTTGCATGTGTTTGTGTTAGATGTGAGGTTTAGCATGCAGAATCTTTATCCTTTCACAAGTGTCAGAGAAGCATTATATGGATCATATCTAATCTCAAAGGATTTTCGCAGCCTTAGAGTGACTTATAACAAGATTTCCTATGAAATCCAACTAGGAGAATGTCACATTACTGTGTACATTGACCTCAACATGAAAATGCCACTTTACTTACATGACCTAATAACATTTTAGTGCAAGTTAAGTGGAAAGTTCTGTGCTGTTGACGCAGTTATTCTCTTTCAACTTGGTTTTAATTGACAGTAATGATCTCAGTGCCTCAGCAGACTTTCTTGAGTTTGGAAATTGTGAGTTGTCTTTCCTATTATAGCGTGCCACGGTAGGGTTGTCAAGGTAAGGATACGTTCTTGGGTGCGTTGCGTGACAGCGAACAGTTGGAAAGATAATGAGACTGAAGCGGCTGGAACAGCTGTTGAGCATCCGGTTAAAGCTTAAATTAAATGCAAGGTGATTCATTTTTTGAGGGTTAGACTGGAGCATCATTGATTCAGGCTCATTAATGAGCCTCACAATTGTGGATGAGCAAATTCAAACTTTGGCTTTTTCTTACGCCTTTATTTTTCTATGCTGAAGAATATATAATCATTAAATTCATGTTTTAGTCTCACTTTCTTGGATAAATAAACATTACTTGCACGGAAAAAGATAAAGAAGACATTTTTTTTTATGTTTTTACATTAACAATGCAATCAATATTCTATTTTTTAAAGCCTAGTATAAATCTCATCAGTTAATGTTAGTGTTTTAAAGCATTTAACATTTATTCCAAAATAATAACTCAATATAGTAACAATTTTGTTCTTTGTTCTCTAACAACTTATGTTCTTTTTAATAGCTATCTTTTAATTATTTTTGAATTTTTCGGATCTTTAGTCATCAGTCAGCTCCGTAAATATTGGTCATAGACAAAGAGATTTAAATTTCACGAAGCTGATTACTCACTAAAACTCTTACAGATCATCTTTTCATACCATTTTGACATAACAAAGTGGTTTTATCTACTTTTTTTAAAAATTAGTCTTCCTATAGACGACATTATATGTGACCCTGGATCACAAAACTCTTAAAATAGATAATATATACATCTGAAAGCTGAATAAATAAACTTTCCATTGATGTATGGTTTGTTAAAAATATTTGGCCGAGATACAGCTATTTAAAAATCTGAAATCTGTGGGTGAAAACAATCTAAATATTGCCTTTAAAGTTGTCCAAATGAAGTTCTTAGCTATTCATATTACTAATCAAAAATTAAGTTTTAATATATTTACGATAGGAAATTTACAAATTATCTTCATGGAACATTTTGACCCATACAATGTATTGGCTATTGCTACAAATATACCTGTGCTACTTAAAACTAGTTTTGTGGTCCAGGGTCACATATTGTTCATTCAGACTGCTTTGCAAATGTGCACAAACACAAAAGGCAGGATTTATCGCATTAACCATTCACAGCCAATCATGACCAGTCTTATCCAATCATATCGTGATGTAGACATTGTCTCACCTCACATGACTTCCCCCATTCATTCTCAATTACCCCCCACTATAGGAAGTTTATTAAAACTCAATGGGTTCAGGGGAGGCACAACAGACATCGACTCCTGCTGTTACTTTGCCTGCTGGTGTCGCTGTTAGACAATGTTTCTTTAGAAAACAAGGGATTTATATAAGTTTTTAGTTGTATGGTTTGTGAAGATGCTTGAATGGTTTGTGCTCAAACATTGAATTGAACAACATCATGGAGATTAATTGAGCTTACTCTGTGGCGTAGGCGCCTAGCGTCAAACAACTGTTCTCCTTGACAGATTCATCAAACAAGATTGGCATAGCTTCCATCCAAAGTTCTGAAGACCATCACTTCTATTCACCGGCTCCCTGTCACAGTTTTGCATATCGAAACTGGCGGAATCACAAAGGCTGAGGAGCTTTAATGAGCCAAAGTTCTCTGCACATCGAGGTGGCAGCTTGTGTCAGAAATGAAGCTCATAATAGCATGCCAGTCCAAGCTCCACTGAACATTTCCTACTGTTATGGTAATAGGTTACCGCTAACTCATCAAAGAGTTGGGGCCATTTTGCTCCGTTGTTATTTTTATCTTCATTCCTCGTGTCTGTTTGAAATTATCTCTGAATGGCCACAACGTTTAGCGGTTCAGTGTCGCATTCCCTCCTTTCAGATGTAAATTTGTTTTTTGCCTCAGAAAACAAATGATGCAAGGTTTTATTCCTTGACAGTCTTGAAGTGTTTTGTGCAGCTTTTTCTTTTCTTGCATTTTGAACTGTCTGTGGAGAATCTATTGAAACACAGAGCTGTGGAAGCATCAAACACTCGAGTCAAGAAGTAAAGGCCTCTTGAGGTAAGAGGGAAGGTAAAGTGGCATCACTGGTCATTCCAATAATTCAAATTGGGCTGTGCTTTAAAGGGCATCCCGACATGAAAGCAGGTACACATCAGTGGACAGATGCCGCTCATGAGTTCTGAAGTTGTCTTTTATGGATTCTGCTGCTTGCAAAAGAAACTATCCTCAGGTAAAAGGAATGTTTTTAAATGGTAACCAATTCAGCTGCAGAGATAAAGATGCCTTCAGACTGGACTCTGGAGATCTTCTATCTGGAGGCTTGACCAAACCTTTCCTCTCTTTGGTTATTTTTCCTCCACTTGAATTTGATTCAGGTGAACTTTTTTTTTATTTTTGTTTTAACTGTCAGTCAACATTTTCCTGCAAAATAGAAGACCAGTCACTCTAGGTAAAAAGTTTGGCTTGAAATCCGTTTCAATAACCACTCATCCGAAAATATAGACACGTCTTTTTAAAGCCACTACAACAATCAAATCACCGTCACTATTCATTCGGGACAGCAGAATTGCTGTTGTTTTTGTTAGTAAGAATGAAGGACAGAGGGCAGCCATCATCATATTCCCTGTAATTGCTTTTTGACTGATGTACAGCTGCCATTGAATTGAATCAGGCCAGATTACCAGCCGAGTTTCAGAGCCACTGTGGCTCTAAAGAAAGTGAATCAATTGTAGAAGAACCCAGCCCTCGAACAATTTGCTAGATCCATTCTTTCCTATAGAACTAATCTTGAGCCATGCCAGAGAGAAATGCAGCCTGCCTTTCATTGTATGATTTACAATAACATTTTTCAGCTTTTCAAATTATGTAGGATGAACTTGTGAAATCAGTTAACTTGTGAAATCAGTTTAGAATGACTTAAATGCAAGTAAATACTAAATTTTTCATTGCTATTGTACATTTAACCCTAGAAAAAATGTAATAGACTCAAAATGCATTTATTTTATACTAAGTACAGTATAGTTCAAGTCTATTAACATATTTACTGACACATCGCTTTACTGATATAAACATTGTAATTAAACTTTATTTTGGAGTACTACTTGTGCACAATGCACATTTCTTAATATTAAGCCTAAAATTTGTTTAATAATATCACTATTGATGTGGATTGTATGATCTTTGAATAATATTGGCCTTTAAATGCAAAATATTTAAAGTGTACCTAAAGTGTACTTGCAATAATTCCACTTTAGCACAATCAAATATACTTAAGTATATCTTTAGTTGGACTTCATCACTACTTCTGCATAATTAAAGTGCATTAAGTACAAAATTAGTTGTTCCAATTTAGCAGCCTTTAAATATACCAGTTTAGTGTACTAAAGTTATAATTGCAGGGTATTTTTATTAAGTCCATAATATGCAAATGTATTTGTAGTATACTTGGCATGAAATAACTGCATTTTTAATACATTTTGCAATATTTATTTTTCATGCAACAATTTGTCAGTTTCTTTATAAGCAAAGTATTGCAATGTAGGTTATACATTTAGGGTGTACAAAACCAAAACAAGGTAGTATTCCTCGGAATGAATCAGTGAGCATCAGTCGTAGCGAGTGGATTTGGAAATGAATTTATATGCAAGTTCCAAAATGGATCACTATCAAAGCATTACCCGTAGAGGTGTAGCGAGAAGCGCTGTTCGTATACAGTAGGTTGCGGCCTAATTTTGAGGCCTGCAGCTTGAAAGAGATAGAGAGATTGAGAAAGACAGAGAGGGAGAGACCGGGAGCAAGATGAAACCGTTTGACATTTATAATTCTGTCCCTTGATAGTGAATTTGCTTGGCGGGGGTTGTGTGTGTGTGTGTGTGTGTGTGTGTGTGTGTGTGTGTGTGTGTGTGTGTGTGTGTGTGTGTGTGTGGTGGTGGGGCATAGCAAGGACAGAGAGCAGTGGTGCATAGAATTATCACTCGCATTCCTGCCTTAACATTTTGGAATTGGAGCATTTTGGATCATAATCATTTTGATATGTTCATAAATCATGTAGCTTGGGAAATCAGGAATTTAGGAGGGGAAACGCATGGCCCAGTTCTGAGTAATACCTGAAGGATTCTCACAGCTGCTTGATATTCGGATAGCCTTATAGTCGTGTTTTTCTTGTAAATATCATTGGATGTCACCGCAGGGCTGTTGTACTAACAAAAAGAGATTGGAAAAATGATCTTGCGATGTTTCCGAAACTCAAATCGCCCTTAATACGTATTATCCCTGCTTGCCTGTTCAGTAAAATGAATTGTCATCACATTCATGTCACTATAATGAATCATTGTGAGTTCATGCATTTCACGTGTACTTACTAATCATAATTATTAGACAATCAAGTAATTTAGATATTTAATGACTGTATTGCATTTCATTCCATACTCCATTTCTGTCTCCACCCCCCTTTCTCATCAGAGCCCATTTTGTGTGACGTTGGAGAGTTTCTATGCGGTGACCAGCAGACCTGTGTGTCCGAGAGCTGGCTTTGTGATGGAGAACCAGACTGTCCAGATGGTTCCGATGAGGTTCTGGACAAATGTAAGTAACCATTACACCAACCCACAATGCCACAAAACAGATCATTGTCAGAAACATCTCCGTGCACCAAAAAATCAGCATCATCCTGTGCATGATTGTTCCTCGACCTTGTTGAAATCCAGTTTGCACTTTACATGCAAAGCGTGGGGAATGATACCCAGACATTTTACGAATATAAAAGTGCCCTGATTTTAATATTTAATTGTATTCATGAAAAGATCGATCAGTTTATGCTAAAAACCGTGTGCCCAATTGCTTCATGTAGATGCAGGACATTTCTAGAAGAGCTTAATTTATTACACATTCCAGGCACAGTGGGTCAACTATTCTCACCACTGGTATTCTATTATCATTTAGATTAATCATGTTCGCTCTGTTTTATTTATAATGCCTTAGAATGGATTCCAGGCGTATTTATCATGGGAATTTTGAGGAGCTCATTACCATAGATTATGTATCGATAGGAAATGCATTTCAATCAGCTTTCCGCAACAGAATGTGCAGAGGAATTTAATGCATTTGTAAGCCAACGCAGACTACTATCGCATGAGTGTACTAACAGCACATCACTGGCATGGGTAATTTTATTCATGTGTTTGTGCATATTGGGCACCCTGAGGTTACCGTGTTGCTTTCGATAGCGGAGTAAAATCAGTGTGCTTCCTCTTTAATCTAGGAAGCTGTGCAAAGTTTTTATCATGTAATGTGTTTATCTATGTATTTAGACAGCTGCCAAGGACTGAAAGATGCACATAAATAGTGTACATTTTTTACATGGTAGGTAAAATATGTCAAATCAAAATGGCCCGGGTCTAAAATATATAGTTTTGCCAACGTTAAGCCATGGTAAAACATGTATTGTTTAATAAATTATAGATAAGCTTTAGCCAAACACTGTACATTTTCTCAAAATGGTAGCTGCGGGGTAAAGTGTGCCATCTGTTTTATAGTAGGCAGTGCCAGTAATTCAACTGATGTTGATAATAAGCTTTGCATCTAAATGCAGGAAATACTTTGAAAATAGGTTGGTCCTATTAAAGTGGTAGCCAATTTGTTTTCCAAAAATCTGAGGGAGTGCTGGCAAAGAACAATCCACCTTTCAAAGAAAACAATCTAGAATTTTGTTCCCACACTGAAGAAGCTACCTCAGCTACACAAAGTCTGGACTCAATATTTCATATTTCCCTGCAGCCTTGGAGGTTGGAATGTGATATAAGAAAATGTATGTCGTTTTTCAGTCTAATAATGGATTATATATTCCATTCCCTTGTTTTAGTAAACTGTGGCTGATTCATAATTCATTCACTTGTTTTAATTAGTACTGTACAGCATGGCCACAGTTTAATAAAAAAAAGGAAACAAATTCTTAATTTGTGACCACAATTTAATTCAAATGAGGAAACAAATTAAGTTGTGGGAACAAATTCTTAATTTGTGGCCACAACAGATTTTATGTCTTTGTTTTATTTTTTATATATTTTTTCTCTCTGATTACTGTTGAACTCTCTTATTCATTTAAAAAAATTAAGTATGAAGTAGACCGTGCTGGGTAGATTACTTACGATGTAGTATGTTACCGATTCCAATTTAATTTAATTTAATTTAATTTAATTTTATTTTATTTTATTTTATTTTATTTATTACTTTTAAACCCCTTAAACCCCCACTTTTTAAAATTATCATTAAGTCCTGTTTCTATGCTCCTGCGTTCTGGACACTTTCTTCTAATTTGAGTTGATAGCAGACATCCTGAAATTTAATTAGATGCATTAATTTCACCTCTATCGTCTTTCTCCTTGACTAGAGGTTAACCTAAGTAGTGGCACAGCTTACCCCGTTCTGTGCTATAACTGCTTTAATTTATCCTCACATTTTTTTAGCCTAAGACACTTCATTAATTTCGACTCTTCATAGGACTAAATTTATTTAAAGTCATCATTCTGAGACATTGAGCTGGCATTCTGATTCACTGGTTAATACTCAGACCAATCTTCAAACTAATTGAAATTGTGAAGCATCTTATTGCTTCAAAGTTGATGAAAACTGTTGTAATTGGCAAGTACATCCCTAACTAATGTATCACTCACAGTGGGACTGTTTATATTATACTATGTCGCTTCTAATATTCCTCAAGTACTTGCTTGAGAACACCTTAAATGACTGTCTACTTGTTCTCACGTAACTGAATCTAATAATAAAGTGATACTGTAGTAGCTGTCTGCAGTAGCTTCATATTATTATATTCAACTCTTAATCCTCTTAGTTTTATAATAAGATTCACCTGGAGTGTTTTTAATTTCTGAGCCTGTCTGTTATCGGATATTAAGTCCTCGGTTTTCATCTTATAGTTATTGTTTTTGCCGTTCTAGTTTCTGGACTGTGCGTATTCCTAGCATTAGTGTGCCCAAGTTCTGCCACCACAGAGAAATGTAATCACCACATTCTCAGGGCCTCCAGGGAAGGGCAGCTGCACATTTTCAGTGCCACATGGCCAGCGGGAACCTGGATAGGCTGGCCATCCAGCTTCCCTATGGGACCAGCTCGACATCTTGGGTTATCAGGGGAGCTGGGAGACAGCCCACTTTCCTGTAATGAAGAAAAACGTGTTACGATGACAGTCTTGCAGCTTTCCGAGCACATCGTGCTATTTCTTATATTGGTCAGTGGAGTATGACCCCTCATGTGTAGTGAATGTTTTGACATGAGTTACAGATCTGGCCATTAAAAATGCGTCTATTTTCACGCGGCAGCCTGCAATTCGGCACGCGTGGGCACGCGTCCTGCCGCAGCGGCTTTTTTAGATTTTTTTACAACGTTGTTGCACTTCATATAATATCCACCAGGTGGCGCAAGGAACAACATTCTGTAGCCAAACACCATGGCCAGCTCTAGGGGGCGTTGGTCACAAATACCAGTACAATAGTTCAATGATTCCTCTTTCCTGAAATTATGGTTCAAACCAATAGCAAAAAGATAGCCTATTCATAAGCAGGTGCAGTTGTATTGTTATTTTGTTTTCTTTCTTTGTTTTCCTGACGAACATTTATTAGACTGCATCGGAAACAGAAATGTTAATTTCGGTTATTTTATTTCTCCAACCGACAACTGACGTAAACCGCTAAATTCGTTTTCAGGGATTAATTATACACAAGCAAGAAGCAGCATAAACATCAGAACCTCACGTGCAGAGCTTATGCACAGAGAAAAACCCAACAAACCTATATATAATAATAAATAAAATAGGCCCACATAAGAAATATATGTTTTTCTTTTCTGAATGAATAATAATTTAACAAATTAATAAGTAGCAAGCCTATATGCAGAATTTTAGGCAATTTCTGTGATGCGCCCTTAAACCAGCATCTTGTTTCCATTTTTTTTTTTTTTTTTACAAATAGCCTACACGTTTTTTTTTTGTTTTTTTTTTTATTTTTATTGTGATTGTACACAAATAACAGAAATATGTAAAATATCATAGTTTTAAGCAATGCCGTACTCTTGAACGAGTATTGTAAGCTGTATCCACTTTATTAAGGGGAAAAAAACCAAGTGATCCTGACGGCACCGCAGGCAGTTAAATAACTCGACAACTTTCACCTTCACAATAACATACATTATATATTTCAGCGTTTTAAAGCAACATCAAATTAAGATATGCATGTTTAAGAGGTAGTTCGTCTTTTTCTTTTTCTAAGATACACAATTTTAGATACACTGACAATTAATTTGAGTAGAGACAGATAGAAATGGGAAGGATAAATATAAACTACAGTATTTTTGCGATTTTGGTGCTTAGAAATTTATTCTAAGCGGGCCGCGGGCGAATAATATAGTTAATATAGCGCGGAGCGGGTGGATGCGGAATAAAACCTCGTGGAAGCGGGACTGGAAAAGCACTTTGTTATATCCTATAGACTATTTAGATACTTCATCATCAAGCAAAAATTTATTCATAAGCAGGAGCAGTTTTATTATTATTTTCTTTTATTTTTTTCCTGTTGAACTTTTATTAGACTGCATTGATAATAGAAATGTTAATTTCTGTTTTTTTTTTTCCAAAGGACAACCGACGCGTTTAGTTATTATTAACGACAAGATTGTCTTAAATTACATTTAAATTGAATCGTGGCTGTGACACATTAATAACAGTTAAATTCGTTTTGAGGGGTTAATTGTACACAAGCAAAAAGCAGCATAAACATCAGAACATCACGCGCAGATCTTATGCACAGAGAAAACCCAAAAAAGCTGTATGTAAAATAAATAAAAATGCCCATATGCGAAATATAAATTTCTTAATGAATAATAATTTAACAAAACGAAATAAAATAAAATTAATAAGTAGCAAGCCTATATGCAGAATTGTAGGCAATTTCTGTGACGCGCCCTTGAACCAGCATCTTGTTTACATTTTTTTTTTTTTTTACAAATAGCATACACATCTGTTTTTTCATTGTGATTGTACACAAGTAACAGAAATATGTAAAATAGCATAGTTTTGAGCAATCCCTTACTCTTGAACGAGTATTGTAAGCTGTATCCACTTAATTAAAGGGGGAAAAAAACGTGATCCTGACGGCGCCGCAGGCAGTTAAATAACTGGACCACTTTCACCTTCAGAATAAAATACATTATATATTTCAGCGTTTTAAAGCAACATCAAATTAAGATATGCATGTTTAAGAGGTAGTTCCTCTTTTTCTTTTTCTAAGATACACAATTTTAGATACACTGACAATTAATTTGAGTAGAGAGGAATAGAAATGGAGAGGTTAAATATAAACTACTGTTTTTATAGAGTTAAAAATTAATTAATTAATTTATTAGTATTATTACTATTATTATTTTGATTTGTTTTTGCGATTTTGGTGCTTAGAAATTTATTCTAAGCGGGCAGCGGGCGAATAATATAGTTAATATAGCGGGAGCGGGTGGATGCGGAATAAAACCTTGTGGAATCGGGATTGGAAAAGCACTTTATTGTTATATCCTGTAGACTATACTTCATCATCAAGCATGGGCGTCGGGAGCAAAAAAAATGTGGGTGGGTCCTCCCCCAGAAAAATAAATACTTTAGTATATGCCATTTTCTGTAGTCTGGTGCCTTTTATTTAATGTTTTTACACAATGCAAATACTCCATATTTACAAATATTACAAAAGACGGCTGTTCTGCAACATTTTCAGTGGCGTAAGTGATAATACGAGTAACACATCGTTTTTGACGCGGGAGACCCGAGTTCGCATCCGCCTTATGGTGAAATCATTTTCGAAATCGTCTCCCTTTTCACTTATATCACATCGGAAAGGCATTTGTTTATTTGTTAATTAATGAAATAATTGAAAAGTTGAAATAAAGTATCAACTAGGGTTAGGTCACCTACCGTAAGTGTATCTGAGCACTATACTGTACTTTTAGGAGTGTTAATAATTAATTTTATTATTATTATTATTATTATTGTCTTTAGATTTGTTCTTACATTTTGATGCCGTACATTATTATGACGCACTGCCCATGCAGTTTTTTTTTTTTTTTTTTCTTAAAAACTAATTGAAGTGAAAGGGAAGAAACCCATGTAGATTTGGCCTAATGTCCATAAATACTATAGCCTAGTATTGTATCCTAATATAGAAAATAATTTAGACAAATAAACAGAAGGCTCACTTTTGAAAACAATAAAGCTTAGCCTATATGACTGACAACGAATACAACAATTGTTAAGTATCAAAAGTGCTCCAGTGAGTTATGCAATTTTTTTCCACCTTTTTTTCTTTTTCTTTTTTTTTTAAAGTGGAAAAGTAGTTCTTCTATTTCGGAGAAGTTCATTAAGTCTGTCTCTTAACAGCTTCCAGTCACGAACTGCGGGTACTCCGACCAACGATCAGTAAAAGTTTTTTTTTTTTTTTTTTTTTTTATTCATCTTTAAACAGCTCCGATTTACATCATTTTAGCCTGGAACTAGGCTTAAGTCTGTTCTGGGAAACCAAAGGGAAGTGTAGTTTTTTTTTAATTTTTTTTTTATCAGTTTTCTGAAAAGTAGCCGTTAATGAGGCATCAGAGTTAAGCGGCATGCAGTATAAAGAGCGAAATGTTTATGAATGGCAGAGTGGGGGTGGGGTGGGGTGTTGAATGCTGTCTGTTGCCTTGTTGTAATCAACATTTGGAGACTTGGGGGTGGTGGGGGCGGATTCCGACTGCATTCAGTTGCATTTCGAATTCAGCATTCAAATGCATGCCAGGGAGAAGGGGAAAGCTTTCCTCACACGCTCCACTTTTTTCAAAACATTAGTGTCCAACCTGACACGCGGGTCAGTGGATAAACAACCCGAACCCGACCGTTTTCAAATAACCCACCCGCAACTCGGACCGCAGAATAAAAAAAATAAATATTGTACCCGACCCGCCTCCTGACCCGTATGTTTAATACTAAAGTGATTAAGCTGTGGAGATGCAGTCTGAAATATCCCGACATCAGAAATCCATTGGTGTACAAGCTAAAAAATAAAATTAAAATAAAACAATGTGTCCTGTTGTAAAGTCGTTGCCGTATTGTTGTGTATGAAGTTCAGATGTTATTATTTTAAGAAATATATATGTTTTAGGATTCTCCTTATTTTTGTTTTAGACATCCATCAATTACGGTGAATAAAAAAAATTCCGCGCTGGTGGAAACAAGACTTTCGCTTCTACTTTTGAGACCGGTGTTCTGACGTTTTTCTAAAAAAAAAAAAAATAAGAATTCAAAATTCAAAATTTATTGTCATAAAAACAGAAGGTGAATATAATTCAAAAATGTTAAGTATTTGCTGATTAAAGAAAACATGAAGGATGCCGCTTAATATTTGGCTTTTACGTGAACTTTAAAGCATATCCCTCATTCCATTTGTTTTCTTTGTTTTGTAATCTTTATATTATTTTCGTGAAATGTATTTTTGCTCAACATGCATTTCTCGTGGCCACGAGTTTAATGAATAAACCAACCTGCGTGACATTAGTAACCCAGAATTATTTGAGATATTTCGTTTTGAGTTAAGAAATTGTTTGCCTATATTAATTGTTATAGAAATTAATACAATATTAAATAATTATACAGGCGATGCTGTATATGCTAATGCTGTCTGTGCGCAATGTAGACAGCTTTCACAAGTGTTTACATGTATTACATGTTGGCCTACTTCAAATTAAATAGCCCTGCAAGAAACATTTCATGCATCCCACAATCTTGTCCATTGACTGACCTTCTTTTTTTCCCATTATATTTGTATTATTCGTTTGTATTCGTTATTTTTTCCTTCATTTTGATCTCGTTACATAACATTCTGAATGTAAATGATACTGTAAAGGTGCTATGACTGGGGTTTTTACTGGAATGCAGTTTAAAGGTTAAATTTAACATATATTGTATTTTATTTAGTCTAACTAATAGACAAATAACTGAAGAGTGAATCATTCACATAGTTTCATTTGGAAATAATTTATCGTCACACAGTAAAATAGGCCTACATTCCTTCTCTTAACTAAAGAATTGAACATATAAAATATGAATTGAACATATTTTATTTTGTTTAGTCCAATTAACAGACTAGACTATATAAATATTAAACTGTTTTACTGAGAAATGAATCATTCACGTAGTTTCATTTGTAAATGAAAACATCATGTATCGTCACACACGGGGATAAATACAATCAAAAAGTCAAAACGTAATTGGCATAATTGTCAGGCGTTAAAAATAAATAGCCCTAACCAGGTATTGAAATAATAATAACCTATAATAAGAATAAATAATAAGTGATTTAGAGCTATCTACTTTTTTCTTTATTGTGAATCGCTTAACCTAAATAACTTTATATATGCTATTTGGCATATATTTAGCAAATATTGTGAACTACAATTATGCCAATAAAGTTTTGACTTTATGATTGTATTAATGCCCGTGTGTGACCATACGATTTACAAATGGAACGTGAATGATTCACTCGACAATGAAACACTATATAGGTTATAATTAGACTAAAAATGAATATATGCCATATAGTATAATCAAAGCTTTCATGGCATGTCAGCATTTATCATTTAGATTCGGAATGTTAAGAGATCGAAATTAAGGGGGACATACTGAATATAAACGAATAATACATTTATTACAGAAAAAAAGGATCAATTAATGGATAAGACTTAAGGATGCATAAAATGTTTCTTGCAGGGCTATTTAATTTGAAGTACTTATATGTAATAAATTCTTGATAAACTTTTGAATGCTGTCTACATCGCGCACAGACATTCGCATATACAGCATTGCCTATTGTTAATATATAACTTAATATTGCATTAATTTCTATAACAATTAATAAAAACATTTCTTAACTCAAAATAAAAAATATTAATAAACCTATCTCTGATAATCCTGGGTTATGGTTACGCAGGTTTGTTTATGCATTAAACATAAGGATGTCGTTACCTCGACAAAATAATCTTGTGGCCACGACATAATATGACATTCCCAGGAATTAATATCTCGTGGCAATGACAAAAAGTAATATGACGTTCCTACGAATTCATTTGTGTGGCCACGACAAACATAAGTGAACCGAAGGTGTCCCCTCCAGGTTACCGTACCTTTTAGTTTGCAGCAATGTTTTCAGCCTGCTCCAGTCCAGTGCGTTACATGACTGCCCCCTACTGATCATGTCTTTCCTATGTCATTGTATTTTCCGTGTTCCTTTGGAATACACCGGCGTCACGCGAGACCACTTTACTTCCCGCGCGCATTTTAAATGGCCAGATCTGTATGAGTAGAATGACCATACGGCCAAAATAATCACTGTATCACTGAAGAGAATTGCAGGAAGATTGAAAGCTCGCTGAGGAACGGTTTCTGAGGGTTTTAATGAAACGATATGGGTCATTTCAGTGCTCTTCATTCTGTTCCATATGCTCCTGCCTTTTGTCTTGAGCGCAGTGTTCTTTATCAGGAAATACAAAGACATGCTTCAGTGACAAATTGCTCGACTCTTTTTCTCTTTTTCTTTTTTTTTCCCCCTTCCTTGAAGTTTGAATTGAACAGAGGGGGTGAGAGAGATTGATTTTTGTTTTGTTCTCATTTTTGTTCTGGGCAAAGCATTAACTCGCAACACTCAGAAGGCAATGCAGGCGGTGAGCCACAAGGCGAGCACATGATGTTCTTGCTTTTGAAGAGATGACAGCTGTTTTCTTTAGACATCTGTCAAGTTAATTGTACATTACTGGCCCTTAAACCCTTATTTGATCAACTATACGGTAGCACCTGGATTAAACTTTTACAACAAACTCTTCATGGCATTTTATTCACTTGGGACACAAGAAAAGGCCTATTTACTACTTAACATAAACTAAGAATAAACAACACTTCAGCATTTATTAATCTTAGTTTATGGTCATTTCAACATTTACTAGTGCATTATTAAAATCAAAAGATGTGCTTGTTAACATTAGTTAATGAACTGTGAACTAACAATAAACAGCTGTATTTTCATTAACTAACATTAACATAAATTCTGTAATAAATGTATTCTTCATTGTTTGTTCATTGTCTTGTTAACTATTGAAACTTTATTGTAAAGTGTTACCATTTTTTTTTAGTCATCTCCATTTTGCACTTTTGTATGGAGCCCTGCACATGGCATTCCCACAAAATATATTATCATGGCCATGAATTAAAAAGTTGTTTCTTCTTTTTTATTAATTCCTTATCTTGTTTTAGTTAAATCACGGCGACAAATTAATAATCCGTTCCCTCGTTTTAGTAAATTGTAGCCACGTTGTATTAATTCGCTCACTTGTTTTAATTAAATTAGATGAATTAGTACAGAGTGCCAACATTTTAATAAAACAAAAAACAAATTCTTAATTTGTGGCCACAGTTTAATCAAAAACGAGGGAGCAAATTCAATTGGGAACAAATTCTTTATTTCTTTGTTATGTGTGCAGCTCTGAATTATATATATATTTTCGTCATATTTATTTTATCCTTCTGATTACTGTTGAAATTTATTTTTTATATACAAAATTAAGTGATCAGTGCTGGGTAGATTATTTATGAATTGTAGTCTGTTACTGATTCCAAATTACATGACTTAAATTGTAGTTAGTAATGTAATCCATTACATTACACATTTGTGACCCTGGACCACAAAACCAGTCATAAGGTTAAATGTATATATAAATAAATAAGCTTTCTATTGATGTATGGTTTGTTAGGATAGGACAATATTTGGCCGAGATACATCTATTTGAAAATCTGGAATCTGAGGGTGCAAAAAAATCAAAATCCTGAGAAAATCACCTTTAAAGTTGTCCAAATTAGGTTCTTAACAATGCATATTACTAATCAAAAATTACATTTTGATACATTTACAGTAGGAATTTTACAAAAAATCTTCATGGAACATGATCTTTACTTAATTTCCTAATGATTTTTGGCATAAAAGAAAAATCAATAATTTTGACCCATACAATGTATTTTTGGCTATTGCTACAAACATACCCCAGCGACTTAAGACTGTTTTTGTGGTCCAGGGTCACATTTTAGGTAATATAATCTGACTACTTTTTGATTACTTTTGACCTAACTTGTTTATCACATTGATTTAAATAGGATAATGTTGTACCATATTGATATAATAATCTATAGAGAAGATAAATTCCATTTGTTGTTATTAACAACATGAAGTGCATTAAACATTACATTTTGTTAAGGTTTCTTACTTGGGTTCAAGAAGGAACTGCAGGGGATTTGTAAGCTAATAATTAATTAAAGAAGTTCACTTCCAAAACAAAAATGTACAGATAATTTACTCACACCTTGTCATCAAAGACGTTCATGTCTTTCTCTCTTCAGTCGTACAAAAAAAAAAAAAAAATGTTTTTTGGGGAAAACATTTCAGGATTTCTCTCCCTAGTGGACTTCTATGGTGCCCCCGAGTTTGAACTTCCAAAATACAGTTTAAATGCAGCTTCAACGATCAGTTATTTAAAGAAAAAAAGAAAATTACAATTTATATACTTTTTAACCTCAAATGCTCGTCTTGTCTAGCTCTGCCTGAACTCTGTGTATTCCGGTTCATGAAAGTTAGGCTAGGTCGAAAAACTCCCATCTCATTTTCTTCAACTTCAAAATCACCCTACATCGCTGTTTTACTTTTTATTGTAAAGGACATTTGATCTTCTTTGCATGTTCACTTTGTGGTTTGGAGTTTTTCGACATACCCTAACTGTCTTTATTTATTTTATTTTTTTTGTAGAAAATAACAGATCGCTTCACTAGATAAGACCCTTCTTTATTGGCTGAGATTGTTTAGAGCCCTTTGAAACTGCATTTAAAATGCATTTTGGAAGTTCAAACTCGGGGGCACCATAGAAGTCCACTGGAGAAAAATCTTGAAATGTTTTCCTCAAAAAACATAATTTCTTTACGACTGAAGAAAGAAAGACATGAACATCTTGGATGACAAGGGGGTGAGTAAATTATCTGTAAATTTTTGTTCTGAAAAAAAGTAACTGTAGTCTGATTACAAGTATTTTAAAATGAAATGCAATCTAATTACAAGAATCAGATTACATAATCTATATTACGTGAAATCAGTTACTCCCCAGCACTGGAAGGAGACATATTAACGCTTATATTTAAAGTAGTTAAAATTCAGCTAAATGTTACATTAATATACTTATTCAGCAAAATTAGGTATTATACAAGTATTTGCAGGGCAATGATGGTTATGTACAGTAATACTGAACTGTCTGCAATATTTAGTTTTCTACAACAGAACATCACCTTCTCTGTGTTTCTGTCCACTGAGGGTCTTTGGCTTAAAAACATTTGACCCCAGAACAAAAGAGCATAAATAGAATTAAGGGGTGGTCTTGCAAAAATAGCTTGGTTGTCGCTTTCCATCTAAGATGCATAGAAATGCGTATGGATTTTATGAGCACTCCTCCCAGGGCGGTTTCCTATGGCCCCTCTCATACCGAAATAAATGGAGAGTAAATGTGCCTATTCCCCCAGAGAACTGACACCTGCAGAAAGGAGGTTTGAGAGGTAATGTAGCATAGCATCTTGTTATTGAGCTGAGGGACAGGCATTCTGCATTATGCAATGTTTACCTCAATGGCCGCCTCTGAGCGCAGAATGAAATGCTAGCAAAATAGACTGTGCGGGGGACATTTATGGGATCATCAGGTGACATTTAACTTGATTAACATCTTTTGAGCTTTGTGTTTCATGAGAACATGTACAGTACAGTACATTTTGGAAGAGAAATTACACTGGGTGGCTTTGATTGCACTCTTTGCGCTCTCAGAAAAAAAAGGTACACAATTAAGGTGGTAGTCCTTTTTAAAAGGTACAATTATGTATCATTTAGATAGCAATTAGGTACATTTTAAGTACTAGTAATAGCTAATATACCTATTTAAGGTGCTAATATGTACTGTTCATGGGTGAATAAGATACAGCTATGAACATTTTAGCTGTTTTGCACCCTTTTTTTCTGAGAGTGATGGGCTTTGTTTTTAGAAGAGAGTGTTGTGCAATTATGTAAGGCAAATTTGTCATTTGGAAATGAGCAGAATGCTAAGTTCAGAGCACAAGCTGCTGTAATTTTTTTTCTTATGATTTCTGTATTGTTTTAACATCAAGACAAGAGTCGAATCAAAGCAGCTTAATAGAACGGCGTAGTTTTTTAAATGGGAATTTCATTCTTCTCTACAGTTATGGCCCACATATATAGACATCAAATGGTGAAATTTCTGTTTATGTGCACTTAGGCTTCTGTACAGTTTGGCTGATTTTAAAATATCCCTACCAATTTGAAAAGCAGAATCTGTGCCTTTAAAGTCGTGAAAAATTGCCCACAGGGAACAAAATTCTAAAAGCAGGAAGTGGAATGTTTCTTACTAGGTCTTAAATGTAGTTGAATTGGCAAATACTTAATCAGATTAAATGGGATTAAAGAGTCAAATGTGTTTTCTTCACCTTATTGTGGCCATCAAACTATATTAAATAAATGCATGTGAGTGTGTATAGCACATATATCATGACTTCAGACATCCAGGGGGTTTGGCATGTAAGCAGGGAGCTTTGGAGATGATCCTTTTAATTTAGTGGGAGCCTCTGTGCTGTGAGAGCCAAGCTGATTCACTTCCTGTGGATGATGCCATCTGCTTGGGGGCAGCAAACAAACAGACAGACCAAACAAAGGCAAAGCTTTCTTCACTGTCTGTGCGTAAAGCATGCAGAGTTGGGCGCAGCTTAAATAAGGTTGAGACTTGATTTTGTTTTCTAAATTAAGAGGTAGTCAGATGTGAAGGTTTTACCCAGTGCGTTTCTGTTGTAGCTAATACAATCATAGCTGGGACACAATACCCAGTATTTTATTATGTGTTTTAATGGTCTGGGAAAAAAATATATATATATTTTGTATGTATGTAAGTAAGTTAATACAAAATGTAATTAAAAGAAAATAAATGAACTGAATGTGACTTGATTGGTTGATTTTATTTATTCATTTATTTATTTTTGGGTCTCTGACTACAATGCAGTAGCTTCTAAATTGGAAAAATGGCAGTTAATTAAGATGCATTTTCCATCTCTTTAATTACAATAATTTAATCAAAACATTTTCTTGGGACTATTATTTTAATTGGCAATTAATTAATAGTTTGACTTTCCACCCCTTTACTTATTTGTAACTAACAAAAGCCTTGCACATCAAACAACATGAAGCAAAATTATTTTTATAGCAAGCGGCATCATATAAATATGGCAGCCTGTTTCCGCCACTGAATACAAAATTGAAAAAAAGTAATTGCGAGTTTTTATCTCACAATTCTGATTTTTTTTCTCAAAATTTGCAAATTGACATCTTGCAATTCTGACTTTTTTCTCAGAATTGTGTAATACAAACTCACAATTCTTTTTTTTCTCAAAATTGTGTGTTATAAAGTCTTTTGTGAGGTAAAAACTCACAATTCTGAGAAAAAAGTGTGAGTTTGTGTCTTGTAATTCTGAATTCATAACTTGCAAATGCGAGTTTTTTATCATGCAATTCTGAGAAAAAAATCTGAACTGCAAGTTTATATTTTGAAATACAAAGAAAAAAGTCAGAATTGTGAGGTAAAATGTTGCAATTAGCTTTTATATTTTTTTATTCAGTGGCAGAAACAGGCTTTCATGCATACAGTAAATTTCCAAGCTTATTTTTATTTGCATAATTTCTGAAATTGAATTAATATTATTTATTATTATCATATTATTATTTTAAATGTAATGCTTAAAGGAGATTATTTACGAATTGTAGTCTGTTACTGGTTCCAAGTTACTTGACATAAATTGTAGTTAGTAATGTAATCCATTACTTTACACATTTTATGTCAAGGTTTCTTATTTGGGTTCATGAAGCAACTGCAGGGGGTTTGTAAATTTAATGGAAAAAAAAAGAGAAGTTCACTTCCAAAACAAAAACTTACAGATAATTTACTCACCCCCTTGTCATCCTTGTCATTCATGTCTTTCTTTCTTCAGTCGTAAAGAATTGATCTATTTTGAGGAAAACATTTCAGGATTTCTCTCCATAAAGTGGACTTATATTGTGCCCGCAAGTTTGAACTTCCAAAATGCAGTTTAAATGCAGCTTCAAAGGACTTTAAACGATCCCAGCTAAGGAAGAATCTAGCGAAACAATCGGTTACTTTCTAAAAAAATAAAATAAAATGTATATATTTTTTAACGTCAAATGCTCTTCTTGTCTAGCTCTGCGATGCACACGCTTACTCTGTGTATTCCGGTTCAAGACAGTTACGGTATTTTTAAAAACTCCTATCTCATGTCCTCCAACTTAAAAATTGTCCTACTGCGCTGTTTTAACTTTTTTCGTGAAGGGCATTTGATCTACTTTGCACGTTCACTTTGTAAACACTTGGTCGGTACTTCTGCAGCGATGTAGGGCGATTTTGGAGTCGGAGCAGAAAATGAGATAGGAGTGTTTTGACCTACCCTAACTGTCTTGAACCAGAGTACACACAGAGCTAGACAAGACGAGCATTTGAGGGTAAAAAGGATATAAATTGTCAATTTTTATTATTAAATAACCGATAGTTTCGCTAGATAAAACCCTTCTTCCTCGTCTGGGATCGTTTAGAGCCCTGTGAAGCTTCATTCAAAATGCATTTTGGAAGGTAAAATCGCGGGCACCATAGAAGTCCACTATATGGAGAGAAGTCCTGAAATGTTTTCCTAAAAAAACATAATTTCTTCACGACTGAAGAAAGAAAGACATGAACATCTTGGATGGCAAGGGGGTGAGTAAATTATCTGTGAATTTTTGTTCTGGAAGTGAACTTCTCCCTTAACAAGAATGAATTTGATTTGATTCCCAACCAGATACTAGCTGTTTATTCTGTTTATTCACTCATCTCTATAGTATTAATGCTACCTCAGGTCTGGTTACATTGAGTTTGTAAAGATTTTGTCATACTATATTTTGGAATGCGGTGTTTCTTGGCAGATATTGTGCCTCCATAGTTAGAGAATCTTTTTCTTTTCGTGACAGATCTTTGAGTTTCACTGCCGTCTTCTCTCTTTCACTCCTCCGCTCCTTTTGTTAGGGACAAAATCACTAGCTTGTCACCAGCAGCCCTGTGAAAAGAGCATATTTCAACACCTTGACAGCTTCGCTGTCACGATACCTCTGGATGACATCAAACTACTAAAGCCTACATTAGCCCCCTGCTGTTGTCGAAGAGAACTCTGTTGGTATACGCTAAGCTTGGAGGCAGGAGAGCAAACAGATGGTTTTCATTCAGAGGGGAAATTGTCTACTGTGAGGCACAATAGCATAGGGACCCTCACCTTCCGCAATAATGATGAAACTAACACCTCGTCTTTGTGAATAATTTGTGCCTGTATGTTATGTGGCAGTTTAAAACCCTTTCAAACAGAATCCTCGGTTAAACAAACAGAACTGCGAAGAAACTAAGTCTGGATGTATTATAAGATCATTCTAGACATGCTTCAACCAATCTTCTGTTATGACTAGAATATTTCCTACAAAATGATGTCTTTGCCAGAGTTCAGTATGTTAATAAGATGATCTGATCTCATTTATATATGTAGGTATTTATACATAATGTTTACTTGTACAAGTATGTATGTTCATAATAAATGTAAGGAATATCTTACTAATAAAATCACATTATTAAAAGAATTAGAGAACAGCCAATGTCATCATTTACTCATCAGTATATAATGCTTTGAAGAATTTTGTGGTCCTGACAACATTGGACCCCATTGACTTTCATTGTATGGGCATTTTAAGTTTGAAAGTTTAGATCTTTAGATGGCAGGAAATGGTAGACGGTTCGATTGGACAAGAGTCATATTGTATTCAGTGACAGTCACCAAAGAACACGCATTTCATCATTCATTCAGCGGTTTGGGTGACCAACATCCCTTCAAGGCAAGTCGGCATAACGGCACACTAGAAAGTGCAAACAGTAGCTTATTTTCTCTGAAGGACAGGATGTGAATCTTCACCATTATTAATATCACATAATCATTTCCTCTATGTGGATCCCGTCTACTATGTCTGTGAATTTCTTTACCCCGTGTGAAGCTCGAAACTGCATTCTCCTGTGATTTTTATTGAGTTGGGACCAAGCCAAGGGTTATTCTGTGTTCATGAGTACAGTACATTTATTCCCAGAGTAATGGACTGGCAGACTCGAAAACAATGCTGTAAAATATGTCCTTTGCAAATAATTGTTTGCAGAGAAGTTGTTTTTTTGGCTATGTTTCTCCAAAGAAGCTATGCATTATTTATATGAATGACATTAATACGAAGGTGTTTTCCCTGGAATGGAGCCCGTACGGCAATCTACATAACAACAGACATCAAAAGATTGGGGTATATAAATTCTATCGGCTTTGCTATGGATCCAAACACAAAGCCTCCTGAATGCATCGGGTCTTTGAAAGGGACTGAATAGCAGTGTTTAAAAATGCATGGAAGTGTGAATGTGCCGATTCTCCTGCAGGGGCTTGGGTGTGATGTATGGACACTTTATTGAGCAGTGAGTGGTTTTGAATGTGATGTATTAACAGGGGCTGCATTGGAAGGCATAGCCCGGCGGAGGAAGTGATGGCTCCATTTCATAGGATGTTGATTACATTACTCTGTGATGATGAATTAGTTTAATTAAATCCAACCAATGATTTACAGAGGATACATGCCAATACACGGCCAGAAACAATGGGCTCTGTGCATGTTACTGCCCCGTGGACTTTCTTATTGAAGTTTCTGGTCGTTTTAGGGAGGGAAGGAAAGCTATGGTGTAGTGGTTTAGGTTTAGTTGCTGGTAACCGGAAGGTTGCAGGTTTAATTCCCCACATGGAGCCATTATCTTGGTTTGTGGTGCCATTCTATGGCATTCTATATCGTTGCTATTAGTAGAAATCATTTATATGACGAGTACAAACTATATACAAATAATAGGGCTGGGTAAACAATATATTGATTTCTCGATTTTAATCGATACTCATTTCTATGAAAACTATTATTGTTTTCAATAAATGAACGAAACATTGTAGTGCGTCTCCAATCCAATAAATTGCAGTAAGCTTTGTTACTTTTGATATGAAACAAAGTGTCATATTTCAAATCCTGTCCATTCTATTACATTTTTAAGCGATAAATGCTGTTTTGGTGCAATTTAATGTGGAGTGACAGATCGCTGTACTGCCTCTGTTGAAGAGAAGTGGCAAAACTGATAATCTCCTCCACTTTATTACCAGTTATAGCACCAAATAAACATGACTGAACATCCGAAGGTATATAAAAAAAAAAAAAAACTGAGTACTTACTGAAATCCCTACCCTGTCTAATGTAATTGGGGGTGGGAAGACTGATATGTTCTCAAAATTGCAAGTTTATATCTTACAATTCTGACTTTATAACTTGCAAAAGTGTTGTAAATCAGAATAAGAGAAAAAAGTCAGAATTGTGAGTTTATATCTAGCAGTTCTGACTTTCTCAGAAATGTGAGTTTACATCACAAAATTCTGCAAAAAAACTCAGAACTGCAAGTTTTTATCTTACGATTGTGACCTAATTTCTCATTCTGACTTTATAACTTCCAGTTGGACATTTGTATTTAATTTCTCAGAATTACAAGTTTGTATATCACAATTCTAACTTCATAACTTCCAAGTGTGAGTTTATATTTAATTTCTCAGAATTGTGACTCTGTATCTCACAATAAAACAGAGTCTCATATTTCAAGTTCTGTCTATTTTATTACATTATTCAAGCAATAAATGCTGTTTTGGCACAACTGAATGTGGAGTGACAGATCGCTGTACTGCCTCAGTTCAAGAGAAGCAGCAAAACCAATAATCTCCTTCGCTTTAATACCAGTTATAGCACCAAATAAACATGAATGAACATCCAAAGGTATGTAAAAAAAAAGAGTACTTACTGAAATCCCTATCCTGTCTCATGTAATTGGGGGTGGAAAGACTGATATGTTCTCAGAATTACAAGTTTACATCTTACAATTCTGACTAAATAACTTGCAATTGCGTGTTGTAAAGTCAGAATAAGAGAAAAAAGTCAGAACTGTGGGTTTATATCTCGCAGTTCTGACTTTCTCAGAATTGTGAGTTTGTATCACACAATTCTGTGGAAAAAGTCAGAACTGCGAGTTTATATGTTGCGATTTATAATGTCCAATAGTGAGTTTATATTGAATTTCTCAGAATTGAAAGTTTCTATCTCGCAATTCTGACTTTATAACTTCCAATTGCGAGTTTATATTTAATTTCTCAGAATTGAGAAACGGAAGGGAGACAAGTGAAAGTGTCCTTATGTAGAGATAACAGATGCGGACAGTGTGGCCTGAAGCTAATCTCTTTGACATTTGAAGATAAACCCAGGTGGACATTGGAATGAATGCCACTGCCTTTCGAAAACAACTTTAAGTACACAAACGTACAACTCTGCACCACATGTAAATGGCAGATATAGCTTTTGAGAGTAAAGGAAGGAGGGAAATTACAATGCTTCTCTCTTAGGATAGTGAAAAATACACAATGCCACAACACCTACGCCACCTTGACAGATTGCTGTACTGTTGCCAAGAGCATCAACAAGAGGCCGATAGCTGAAAGAGCTAATAAACAGTAGGAAACAAGGAATTCAAGTGACATGTTTGTACATAACCACAAGGGTTGTGGCTGCTCAGTCAAAGGTGTTACATTTTCAGAGTACTTCAATCCTTGTTTATATGACTGAATTTAAACTAGATTTGTGTATCCTGAAGGAAATAACCACTGTTTACAAAGCAGGAAAATATGTTGTTATGGTTTTCGGGAAGTTTTAGGTTTTCAGTTTTGGTTCGGCGCAAATGAAAGCCACAGGTCATGACACTAACAACACATCATGTTTTCTTATTTTGAGAAATGCCTTTAAGACACTTGTTTTAAAAATGCCTGCAGAAGAAACTAAATCTGGTTTGGAACTTAGAATTTAGAATTAGCATTTTTGGTTCAACTATTCTTTTGGTGAGATTTTAAATTGTGTATATTTCATATCAATTGTGTATTTTAAGTAACAAACAGCATAGTGTACATCTGTACGTATTACTACACATAAAGCGCAGAGGGAAATATGCTCAACAGTCATTGTGCACCACCTACATGAGTACTACATGAAAATAAACAGTTGAAAAGAGTTGAGGGTCAGTGTGTGGAATAAAGGCTGCTGAATATATAGTATGTGATGTACAATAAATGTTTCTGTGCTCTGTTTCTTTTCTGAACTGTTAAGGCGACCAGCAAGTGTTTGATTTTTTTCATTCTCACCAAGCTTTAAAGAGATATACATTATTTTAAATCAGTGTTGCAACAAAAATATTAGCCTTATTTGCATAGATATGAACAATGCATCTAGGGGCTTGTGCTCTTGTGGCTGTATGATGATTAAATAACCATACTGAGGCTTCAATTTCTGAGAACCCCATATGGAGGCCCATATGATCTCTCTCTTCTGAAAAATAGACAGCACGCAAACCGTGACCGGAGCCATAGGGTTGTCTTTGAGGAATAACCGTTGTAGAGTTGTCTTTTGGCTTGTGTTTTTATTGGACCTGAGGCTTTTCTTTGGTTCTGAGAGATATTGGTGAAAGTGGAGCTCAAAAGGCATGCACAGGGACCTCATGTATTGCGAACAGTTTGCTTTCCTGTCCAAGGTCAGTTTTAAACTGGCTTTTCCTTCTCGAATGCCAGTGCACTGAACATTTCAAATGTCAGTGACCTAAAGCAAGGGAGGGAAAATAAATACCGTGTCTGAGTGACTCTGTGTGTAGGAGAGAAAAAAGAGATTGCAAGAAGGAGGATAGAGGAAAAATACTGTTACGGTAAACAAGAAAATGACTTTAGGAGTGTTTAATGTGGGAGTTTAATATGCAATGTCAGCAATGTTATAAAACCATACATTGGCGAAGCCATACACATAATCATGAAAGAATAACTGGTTTACTTGGGGGATTCAGAATAGGGGAGAGTGGAAACGGACCATTTAACATCCAGTGTTACCATACAGAAATGTGTTTTCTTTGAAATTAAATCACTCACACATTGCCTAATCACTTGACATGACACAAGATGATTTCAGTTGATGGAAAAGATCATTATTATTGCTATTTTTTATTAGTTGTACTAATTATATTAGTTGCTGTGATTTCAAAATTGGCATTGAGAATGAAATTTCACAGGTTTTGGTATCGACTACTGAAATGTTGGCATTGTGTCAACGCTTGAGCTCGCTATGACAAATTTTTAATCATTTTCCTCAAAGAATTCATTATTTTAGATTCCTTGATTAAAGAGACAGAATGGATGATTTCATATGAAAGCCTTTCGTTACACATTAAGTAGATGGATTAGCACCTCCCAGCTGATCTCTCTTCTTTCACATTGAGAAAAGTGGGTAAATATCACCATGGTTTTTTAATTAAAAGAAGTACGTGAAGAAACGGGAAATGGTTTATTTTGGCAGTGGACTATCTTTAAAGTGACACTACAGCCGATTCCAGCAAGTTAATGAAAAGGCCAAAATGCGGTTCGGTTGTGGAGGCCCTACTTTGTATGGAGCAGGAGTGCAGTCTCCATCTGTATGCTTATTGTTCGGCCCAAATCATTTGATTTCCTGAGACTCCTGGTTTCTTTGGGCAACTAATTGAGGCTCGTATTTACATTTCATCCTGAAGGCCTTTTACCGCCAGAGCCAGACAGCTGGCATAGCAGAAGACCTTGAACTGTAATGAATTCTACTGAGATAATGTGTGCATTTGTAAGTGAACCTAAAATGCTTTTTTATATATAGGAAAAGGTATCAGTGCAATTACACCAACTTTAGACTGGCTTCTTTTTACCACCGGAGGTTGGATAGCAATTTAGACATCAGCCTTCTTAAGCCTTACTTTATAATGCATTATTCAGTATGCATAGTCCTGAAATGGAATTGGTCATTTGTTTTATGTTTCATAGGGTGAAACCTGTAACAAATCTCATGCCAATTAAACAAATAGCTGGAAAAGATGCACATTTTTTTCAAATGCTCCTGTTTGGCTGATCTGTTTGAATTTGCAAAAAATGTACTCACCTTAAAACCAATAAGATGTAAGTAAGTGTTTCTTCATTAAAAAAGATTGGGAGAAAGTACAGTGAATGGGTTCCGTCAGGATGGGATTTGATAAAAACATCACATTAATCCACAAGTAATCCACAATACTTTAGTCCATCAAGTAAAATGCAGCATATTCGTAGTAATGTTACTTCAAACAGTTGCTTCTGGCTAAAATACTAGTCTTCTATCCATAATATTGGTTTCTCAGACTCAGACTTCTCAAAACCCATGAAAGATTTGTGTTATTTAAAAAATCCACATAGTTTATATTTTGGGGGGGGGGGGGGGCGCCATTATTTTGATTATGTAAAATGGTTCCACTCTACTGGTGCTATCTGTTTCTGGTTTTACCGCAACACAATTTGAAATATAAAATACTGGTATGATGACCACAACTACTGAAAGAGCTTATAGGTGGCTTTAACCAAATGCCATACCTTCGATTTGTTTTTTTCTCCACAAGGAGTCTAAATGGCCCCAGATATCTTATGAAATCAGTGCTGAAAATCTCCAGTGGCTGTGGCCTTATGACAAGCATCAGCATGTTTACATCCTGCCAGAATGGCATCTAGTGTTTCTTGTCTCTGCCATTTGTAAGCTCTTTCACTAGCTGTGGTCTACTAAAAGCCTTAAAGGCATCAGGGCTAAAATGGAGAGAACTAATTTGTGTGTCTTTAGGAAGTTTTATTTGTCCACAGGCATCTTCCCATTCATTTTCCTCTCTTCTTATCGCTAGAAAAAGCAGTGAAGACTTACATCGCTTCTCTTGACTGAAAATTACAACCAAAAGCTGCACAATGTGGCGTCATATCAGCATTTAATTTCCGAGTTGTGTTGTGGTAAAAATAGCAACAAATAGTGTCAGTAGTTTACAGTGTGCAGCCATTTTGCGTAATAGAAATAATGGAAATAATATGTATAAAACAATGTGGATTTTTTTTTAAATTACGTAAATCTTTCATAGGTTTTCTACTACATGTTGTAATAAGAGACATCAGTTACTTAAAACCTGGGGTTCCCTTTAAACACCTCTGATGTTTAAAGGCCATCGTGTTCATGCTCTCACAGAGATGTCTGTGATTGGCTACAATTGTTGTAAATACACATCTGTCATGCTCTTCTCCTAGCGCTTACACAAATACGGGTGCGTTTGAAAGCCAAGTCTATCAGCGGATCCATCTATGAGCAGATATATTAGGGATCCTCTAATAGATGCGGTTTTCAGACTCTCCTGTCTATATTTGTGTAAGCGTTTGGTAAAGAGCAGGAAGTGGTGATTATTGCATCTAATCACAGACATACCTGTTGAGCGCATGAACTAGGGCTGCCCCTAATAGTCAACTAACCGTTAGTCGACAAGAAAAGAGTCTTGGTTGACCAAAATTTTATAAATCGCTTAGTTGCAGAAAAAAAAATGTACAGGAAGTGGCGAAGTCACACAGTCTGTGACAGAAAGATCATTAACAGCTGGTCTATGTGGTAATATAGTACTTTCAAATGCTCACTTATCATTCATCAACCCCAAATATGGCTTTTCATATGAAAGATGTATGTAGGAGCAGCTTTACATGGCAGCTCAATCTAATGTTAACCTAGAAAAATGTGCGCTATTCAAGTATCTGTGCATGTGCGGAAGTTAAATGATAGCACACTAACTGCATGACAGATGTGGTCACTAGCTCTTAAAATACTCCATCCATTTTTGGTTATACAGATAAAAGTAATACATCTTTAGAATCTTTAAAGACTATATGTGACCCTGGACCACAAAACCAGTCTTAAGTCGCTGGGGTATATTTGTAGCAATAGCCAAAAATACATTGCATGGGTCAAAATTATTGATTTTTCTTTTATGCCAAAAATCATTAGGAAATTAAGTAAAGATCATGTTCCATAAAGATCTTACTGTAAATATATCAAAATGTAATTTTTGATTTGTAAAATGCATTGTTAAGAACTTAATT
Source organism: Garra rufa (assembly GCF_049309525.1). Classification (NCBI taxonomy): domain Eukaryota; kingdom Metazoa; phylum Chordata; class Actinopteri; order Cypriniformes; family Cyprinidae; genus Garra; species Garra rufa. Next base: position 34,932,735 of record NC_133368.1, on the reverse strand, counting down.
TGGACAACTTTAAAGGTGATTTTCTCAGTATTTTGATTTTTTTGCACCCTCAGATTCCTGATTTTCAAATAGATGTATCTCGGTCAAATATTGTCCTATCCTAACAAACCATACATCAATAGAAAGCTTATTTATTGAGCTTTCATATGATGTATAAATCTCAGTTTTGTAAAAATTTAACCTTATGACTGGTTTTGTGGTCCAGGGTCACATATGTTTGTTTGTTTATACTCAGAATAACAACAAAACATTGTGTTTTTGTTAAATGATTAAGCAAACAGGATGAACTTTCTGCGTCTCGATCTCTGTGAACTTGAGCACGAGAATTCAAAACTTTGTGTATACTTGCATTACAAACATGAAAAATAAATCTATAGAGAGTGAAATATTTCTCAGATTATGTAATCCGTATGAAACATCCACTCAACATTGTTTAAAATGCTGGTATTGTCACCTTTTTTTCAATTTCAGTACCGACAACACTATTATGTATTATGAACTAGGGCTGTGCAAAAATATCGATACATCTAACTATAATTTCTTTTACGATAGTGTATCGATAGTCCAACCTCAAGTATCAATCCAAGTTGTGCCAAACGACCTCCTCCTCCGCTCCAGTAGATGTCGCTAACTCGCTATGAACAAAACGCTGAGCAGTACGGTATCAGAAGTAAGCAAGAGTGAGCATGGCGGAAAATATAAAAGCGCCTCCAGCTTTTAGAGCTGACCTGTGGCTGCACTTTGGTTTTAACACTATACCAGGGAGTACTGAATTTGACAAAAAAAATGCCATTTGTAAACTTTGCAAATCCAGTGTTTCCCCTACCATTATTTTAACGGCACCACCCGCCCCCTTGAATATCAAGTTAATTTTATTTTCGATATAACGCCAGATCACAATAGAAGTCATTTAAGGTTATCTTTCCTATAGAACAGGTCTATACATTGTTCTTTTATTAAACAAACTAAACTGCCTTATGTTATTTATCTTATTTACACGAAGGCATGTCATTTCTGTCTCTACATGATCGCGCCTTTACAATGTCTCCTCCGCGAAAACACAGACTGGATCTCGGACTCCATTCATAAAAACGGAATTTACTATAGCGCGGAATGTCACGTCGATTTTTGGATTAATAAATCAAGAGTTGGTCTGTCACTTAATTCAAATCGCGATATGGACTAGTGTCTGTGAAAACTGAAATGCAAAAAGACCGTTTCAATATGAATCCTGCATGTTCCGGTTGCCTCTGTATGTATGAATGGCGGAGACGCGTTTTTTTTTTAACTACATGCATATTGAAGCACGCGTGATGCTCCCGCTAATTTTTGACCTTTGCAGTTTCAGTTTCAGTTTCAGTTTATTTATATAGTTTATTTTGCATCTCACATGAACAGATAAACTCAATCGCCAAAGCTGCTGTGAGTGTCACTTTTACCGTTTCATTTGAGAAAACTAGCATCATATCATACTGTACACACAGAAACTTCACTTGCAACCTGTCAAAATAAAAGTGCGGTTTAACATGTTACAGAACAATATTAGTCTTGTATTACTTTTGTACAGTATAATGTAGGTGTTTATATATTCCTATTTAAATAATTTACATAAAACAATATATATGATAAAAAATAAATATTACAACAAGATTAACCACTTAATTATAGAAAAAAAAACTACAATTATTATTTAAACGTTTTAAACTGAATATAAATTTTCTTCCATGTATTGATTTTAACAGTAAACCTCTGTTTGCCAAAAAACTAAAATCATCATAACTTAATGTTTATGCTTTCATTTGAGTATCAGAAAAATTAAAACACAAGAATTTCTTAAAAAAGAAAAAGATTGCTGAGCCCTATTGTTCAAAATGTTAAAATAGAGAGTTTTGGACTTATTTTTTCACTGACATAAATGTTTTCATTATTACACAAAGTAGGCTAAAGTGTTGGGAAAAAGTAACGTTGGCTACTCTGTTCAATCACACTGTGCAGTTTTAATGAACTGGAATGGATGGAAAATAAATTGGAATTGAAATTGTAATTCGTCTGCCGACTTTATCAAGTTGTCAATGTGACATGCATATTAATACAAACTATTGCAATATATCACAATATTTAATGTATCGCAATATATCGTGATATATTGTATCGTGCCCCATGTATCGTGATATGTATCGTATCGTGAGGCCCTTGCCAATACACAGCCCTATTATGAACTGGTATTTTGGCTAGAAGCAGTGGTTTAAAGTTAATGATGGATTTTTTTTTTTAAAGCATGTAGCTTTTCACTTTACAAGACATGTAAGCTAAAATGCCAAAGGCATAAATGTACACAACATATTTACTATAGACTGTTACTCATCTCCAATGCTTGTTTTGAACAGTTCTCTATGCAAGTACGATAAGCATGTGTTTTCCGCCTCCACTTTCATGAGTTTCCTCATGATGGAAGATGTTTCACCACGAGTGCTATCTGCCTTCTAATTCGGTACAGGGTGAAGAGAAATAATTTCCTATCATCCCTCAACTGCACAGACGCCATCTGTGTTATCCAGTGCGGTGCATCTGAAACTCCTGAATATTCATCTCTCCCTCTCATCTGATTAGATTAGTCCCCAATCAGTTTGTGAGTGGAATGATTCTGTATTTGACAATGCAGTTTTATTAGGATAATCACAGTTTGTCACAGCCCCTCACTCCACTGCGTTAACAGAGCAACGCATGTGACATGAGCCCCTCGATTGTTTTGCTGCTGTATTTACTCATGAATAATGGAAAAGCGTCTCATGAATGCATAATTAGAGAGATGTTTGCCAGTATATCTGTAGAGTTTTAATTGAAAATTAGCATGGCTATTAATCAACATATTTGGGGCCCAAAATCCCTCTGACACTGTTAAATGTGCTGAGTTGTGTATGTACGTCTGTATGGCCGAGGATTGAAACAAATGACTTTTAATTGAAAAGCATGTCCTGTATCTTCTCCTCCAGCTCTCTGAAGAAAAGCCACGAGGTTGTGAGGTTGATTAGCCTGCCTTTTGTACTCACGCTTGAAATATGAGTATGCAAAGTTGAGGTCACTTACATTTGACTTTCCCTAATTTAGAATATCCTTGGGGCTCGGAAAGAGGCAGACTAGAAAAGAAAAAGAAAAATGTTTCTGCACATTTCCGTGACCGAGAAAATGGAAAACGTCTGTGAGAACAATGCGATGCTTTTGTGAACTGTGAAAAGCATAAATGTGCATCGGCGGATAAATCACACGCCTGTTATATGTTAAGGGATGACAATCCCCCATTAAACGACCCCCTTAATTACGGCGTCATTTTATCTTATGAAGTCTAAATGAAAGCTGATGGATAACCTCGACTCTTCCGGAGGATGTTTTCAGTGGTGTAGGATCAGAGCTCGAAGGAAACTGGGACTCCGGAGATTTGTAAGAGGTCCTGTCACACCAGCTATAAATCTCACGCTAAGTGGCTGTGTTGCAGTTATGGTAATTGATACCAATGTAGTTAAGGTGCAATGTGACATATTCACAGTGTGCGAGATGGAAGTCGATGTTTCACTTAGACGTGTTTTATGTGTTCTTGTGGCTGCTCAAGCAGATGAGGGTCACCTATGTGCCTCATGAATCTTTAAACAGCTGCTTGGTGCAGCCATGTCAATAGATATCTCTGAGGCTTTGGCTCTGTCTCTCTCTTTCGTTCTCTCTCTCTCTCTTGTTCTCTTTCTCTCACACACAGAGTGATTCAGAATAGCTTAGCAGCGTAGCCTACATGCAAATGTCTGTTTACTGTACAGAGTAACACCTTCAAGTGAACGCATTTGCATTTGTGGCAGCGTTTACAGACTGTTGATGTATATTTTAATGGAGAAAAGGGCTATTTACAGCAATGCTATCATTTACTGTAAGAAAGCTGTTTTAGTGAACTTCATTGTTTATCTGGAGAAAAGCAATGCTATCTTTGAAAAATGTTGCTTATGCAGGGTTTTTGCACCCTTATGGCTGCGTATTGATTTTAATAATTGTATGATATTTATTTATTTGCTATATATTAAGAATTTTATTTATAGAAAGTGTTTAAAATGGTTCTGCAAACATTTACATTGCATTGTTTGATGAAAAACAGTAATATTACAATTTAAAATAGCTGTTTTCCACTTTAATATATTTTACAATTTATTTCTATGATGGCAAAGCTGATTTTTTGTTAATTATTGTTTTAATTAAAATATAGAGGCTCGTAAAATAAAATAAAATAAATTAACAGGTCTTTTGAGTCTAGGGTAATTTAAGTTTTTTGTTAATTATTGTTTTAATTAAAATATAGAGGCTCGTAAAATAAAATAAATTATCAGGTCTTTTGAGTCTAGGGCAATTTAGTTTTTTGTTAAATATTATACTAATTAAATTATGAAATCTTATAAAATAAAATAAAATGAAATTGCAGGTCTTTTGAGGCTAGGGTAATTGTATTTTTTTTGTTAAAATGTATTCGAATTAAATTAAATTAAATTAAATTAAATTAAATTAAATTAAATTAAATTAAATTAAATTAAATTAAATTAAATTAAATTAAATTAAATTAAATTAAATTAAATTAAAGAAATCATTCTAATTTGATAATTTAGTAACATTCGAAGTAAAAATTTTTTATTATCATCAATGTTGTGAATGTTTTTGTGAAAACCATGATACTTGTTAGTATAAAATAAAATAAAAAAACTTCTAATTTGATGATTTAGTAACATTTTAAGTAACATTTATTATTATTAATTATTATTATTATTATTATTATTATGTTTTATTATTATCATTGTATTTATTTTTACTTAATATTTTAAGTAAACATATATTATTATCATCAGTGTTGTGAATGTTTTATTATTATTATTTTATTTTTTACTTAATATTTTAAGTAAACGTATTATTATCATCAATGTTGTGAATGGTTTTTGTGCTTAATATTTTTGTGAAAATCATATTTTTTCAGTATTAAAAATAAATAAATAAAATACAATAAAATAAAAAGTCTTCAGACATCATTTTAATATGCTGATTTGGTGCTCAAGTAAGATTTATTATTATCATCAATGTTGTGAATGGTTTTTATGCTTAATATTTTTGTGAAAATCATACTTTTTCAGTTTTAAAAATAAGTAAACTACAATAAAATAAAAAGTCTTCAGAGATCATTTTAATATGCTGATTTGGTGCTCAAGTAACATTTATTGTCATCATCAATGTTGTGAACAGTTTTTCTGCTTTATATTTTTGTGCAAACCAAGATACTTTTTTTTTCAGAATAAAATAAAATACAATTTTCTGCGGAATACTTTTGTGAAAACCATAATACTTTTTCAGTATTCTTTAATGAATAGAAAGTTCAAGAGACCAACATTTATTTGAAATTGAAATAGTAGCATTACAAATATATTTGCTGTGACTTTTAATGAATTTAATCTATTTTAACAGATTAGTAATAATTAAGCATAGTAATATTTAGTCATTACTACTTTATTACTATTTCTGCTTTGAAACAAATGCCAGTTTGCTTAAACTGATTCTGCAGCCTCATTGCTATGCAGAACTTTACTTATACAGTAAGAGATGTATTGGCTTCAAGTTGCTAATTAAATTAGCATTCATTAGGATAGAAAAGAGAAAGGACAAATTGTAAATGAGAAACCTGTATCCATTCTATTAGCATTTCTCACAGACAGGAAATGGTGCTGAAGGAAAGTTTTTGCCACAAAATGAAATCACTCTGAGGCTGGCAGTGCATTTTAAACCGAATTCAATCAACTGGATTGATTCCCATTTTCATTTGCATCACTTAAAGCTTAGAAAATTAAAGCAAGTGACATTTGTCTGAACCACGTAGAATTGCATGAAACTGTCTTGGTAGTTAATTACTGAAGATACAGTGAAACTGTGTGGATAATATGTTTTTGCAAAATGGCTCCAGATGTGTATGTAAACCGTCATTCTTTCCTGTTTTTTAGGTAAGGTGGAGGTGATAGTCAGATGTCCTCTAAATCACATACAGTGCATCGGGACGAGAAAGTGCATTCACTTTAACAAGCTCTGTAATGGGGCGAAAGACTGTGAGGACGGTTTCGACGAAGGAGTCCACTGTCGAGGTGAGTACGCTGAATACTAGCTATGCAGATCTGTCAGTATCGATAAGCTCACTGTTTGGATGCAAACAGCCTTGATATTGCTGCTTATCTTTACATAAATAGTTTTTTGCGCTAATGGAAGGCGAACAGGTGAATGACGCTGCAGGTGTGATGTTGGACACAAACAACTCTTGTTCACAATCATCCAAGCCACAATAACAAACAGGTAGAGCCACCTGGACTCTGTGATATGACAATACCGACTCAGCAGTTGGCATTGGGTGGATGCCCGTTAGTAGAGGCGGCACACCTCAGGCTGGCCAAGAGTGCGACCTTTGGTGAACTGGAAGAGTGTGGCACCCAGCTGGGCAGTGCCAGGAGCAGCTGATCCTGCCCTTTGATCCAGAGCCTGGCTGAAAACAGGCCAGTGACCCATATAAACAACACCAGATTAGAATGTCAGGTGGATTGCAGGGGTTTCCTGCAGGGTTGGATGAACAACATGTTTTTGTAGACTTGAGAAACTGGTGGAAGAATAATAATTACTTCTGTATTGCCTGAGAAATGTGACTTGTGTACATGCTGTTAGGGTTGAATACACAGTTGAATCTAAACGTTTTTTATTTATTTAGTTTGTTGGCTAGTTAAGGAGCTTGTTTCTGCCACAGAATAAAAAAAAGTAACTGTGTTTTTATCTCGGAATTCTGACTTTGCCATTCTGAGAATTAGAATTCTTAGAATTGTGAGATATAAACAAGAAAAAGCTAGAATTGTGCGATAAAATTCACAATTAAATGATCTTTCCTAATTTATTGATAGTAAATATTAACACATTTAAAGTTACACTAGTCCCAAAAGATGAATATTTTTTATTATTTTTAATTTTTTTTATTTGTAGTTTTTTTTTCATTAAAACAAGCTTCCATAATTTATTTGTAATAAATGTAAAATATATATATATATATATGTGTGTGTGTGTGTGTGTGTGTGTGTGTGTGTGTGTGTGTGTGTGTGTGTGTGTGTGTGTGTGTGTGTGTGTGTGTCCTTGTATTTATCACGTTGTGGGGACCAAATGTCCCCATAAGGATAGGAATACCAGTAAATTTTGACCTTGTGGGGACATTTCTCAGGTCCCCATGAGGAAACAGGCTTATAAATCATGCACAATGAGTTTTTTTGAGGAAGTAAAAGTTTGCACAATCTCCTGTGAGGGCTAGGTTTAGGTGTAGGGAAGGTGTAGGGTGATAGCAAATATCGTTTGTACAGTATAAAAACCATTACGCCTATGGAATGTCCCCACAATTCACAAAAACAAACATGTGTGTGTGTGTGTGTGTGTGTGTGTGTGTGTGTGTGTGTGTGTGTGTGTGTGTTTCTCATTATTTTATTGCAAAAACAAGCATCCCTAATTTATTTATATTAAATATTTTATTTGAAATATTTAAGATTAATTATTTCTGTTTCTTGGAATTTGTATTTAAAAATGCTAAATAGAAGTATTTTCACTCTTCATTTTAGATGATATTTCCACTTAAAATAATTTCCATAATTCCATAATTTATTTATAAAAAATATTTAAATGTAAAATTTAAAATGACCCTGGTCTCAAAAATTTTATTTTATTATTTGTTTGTGTGTGTTTCTCATTATTTTATTACAGAAACAAGCATTCATAATTTATTTATATTAAATATTTAAGATTCATTATTTCTGTTTCTTGGAACTTTTATTTAAAAATGCTAAATAGTATTATAAAAAGTATTTTCACTTTTATTTTTGGATGACAGTTCCACTTCAAATATTTTATTTTATTTTACATAGTTCTCATTTTATTGCAGAAACAAGCTTCCATAATTATATATATATATATATATATATATATATATATATATATATATATATATATATATTTAATAATTAACCTCCCCTTAAAAGACCTGTAAATTATTTTCTTATATACGTTATGTTTCTTATTGATTTATTGTAGAAACAAGCTTCCATAATTTATTTATATATATAAATATTAACACAATTTTATTTTTACAATTACCCTGGTCTTAAAGGAGCCGTAATTTTTATTTTATTTTATTTTAAATATTTAAGATTTAAGATTAAGTGGAAATTTTTCTAGTGAAGAAGTATTTTCACTAGAGATCTATTACCTTTGGATGATATTTCCACTTCAAATTATATTTTCTCTCATAGAAACAGTAATAAGGTGCTTGTTTTTTGTATTGTATACATTGGTATATAAAAATGACAGTATTATTTGTATGACCCTTTGCCACTATATTACCTCATTCCTTATGAGCCAAACCTCACTTTTCAGGCTTATCTGCCCTAAAGGAAGGGCTAACCTCAAAACATCTTTCTCTGACAGAAGAACCAATCGCCTTCCAGCGTAAGGAAAGAGATTGGTCTAGTTCAGTGGGCAGAAAGATTAAGGTTTTGACTTGACGTATTGCAGATAAAGAGAGAGGTGCTCAGAGCCTCAAGTGATGTATCACAGAAAGTTATCCTTGGGTGTTAGGAAGCATTAAGAGACATTATGTTCATTGTTCTCCTCCTCCATTTGTTTGTTTTTAGATACAGCTAATTAAGCAATGAGGGCCTGAGGCAATAAATCCTTTTTTCATTCCACTTGCTCAGTTTGCACACTTCTGGGTTGCTGTTTACTTCACTGCAGTCATAGCACAAATGTTCCTTCGTTCTGTTTAGTTTTTCACCTCCAAATTGATGTTTTTGCAGCTTGTGTGCAAGGAAAATTACATTAGCTGTTAAACCGCATGCAGATGTTAGTAATGATACGTAAGGCAGATTTACAGGTTACGCAGAAGTGGAACGTCTAGACGTGTTTTGTTGGTGATTTAACCGTCTGCTGAAGTAAGCAGCACAGTATACTTCATCAAAGGGGCTAATTGAATGAGTAAGCACCGGCCACTGAGGAGTTCGGGCCGGGACATTCGACATGTGTTTCCAGCCATACACCTGCAGTCGGGAGGAAATGAGGTCACCTCGGAGAAGTTGGAGCATGGCAGCTGGGTCTCCGCTCAAACTTTCCCTCCCCCTCCTGTAATGAATATACATAATGAATCCCAGGAGGGCATTACACAAAACTCTGCCCATATGGAAGACAAAGACAGCATTCTATTTCACCTTCACACAGTTCGGCAATTCTTTATTTTAATGATTGTCCTTCAGTGGAGTGGAGATTTTCAGAGATGGCATGAAAAACTTTTTTTTCTTTCTTCTTCTTTCTTTTTTTTTCTTTTCCACCACCTGGCTGCATCTTTTTCGCTGTGCAAAATCTCGCTCCTCTCAGCCAGCACAGATACTTGACAGGTGGAGATGAGAAGAGGCCACATTTGAATTTAGGAGCTCTTAGGTGGAATTTTCAGAAGTTTCACACAAGCTGTGAGCATACAAGTGGCAAGAAAAGTGTTTGTGGCGACAGCATTTGGCCATACTTGCATGAGGTTATGTATGTAAGGTCTTGTAAAATGACTGTCAAAGACTTTGTTAGCACAGGTTTTATATTACTTTTTTGCAACTGTGTGGTCGTAGGCTTTATTGAGTGTGTTTACATTCATGTTCTTAAACCGGTTATTCCTAAAGGGCTAATTTACTCAAAAATGTAAATTCTGTCATTAATTTCTCACCTTCATGTCGTTCCAAACCTGTAAGACCTTCATTCATCTTTAGAACACAAATTAAGACATTTTGGATGAAATCTGAGACCTTTCTGACCCTGATTAGACAGCAACACAACTGATATTTTCAAGGCCTACAAAGGTAGTAAGGAAATTGTTATAATAGTCTGTGTGGCATCAATGGTTTAACCTTAATTTTATGAAACTACAAGAGCATGATTTGCAATTTTTTGCCCAGCCTTTCTTACTTACTTATATGTTGTCTTTACAGAAGGAATCAAGATACATTTCTAGTTTTAACATTATTTGTTCTTCGGACAAGTGGCAAGAAAAGTGTCTGTGGTGACAGCATTTTGTCATAGTTACATGAGGTTATGTATGTAAGGTCTTTATTGAGTGAGTTAAAATGCAAGTCCTTAATCCGGTTATTCCTAAAGGGTTAGTTTACTCAAAAATGTCAGTTCTTCCATTCATTTCTCACCCTCATGTCGTTTCAGTCCTTTAAGACCTTTATTCATTTTTAGAACACAAATTAAGATATTTTGGATGAAATCTGAGACCTTTCTGACCCTGATTAGACAGCAACACAACTGATATTTTCAAGGCTTAGAAAGGTAGTAAGGAAATTGTTATAATAGTCTGTGTGACATCAATAATTAAACCTTAATTTTATGAAACTATACAAGAGTGTGCAAATAAAAACTAAATTAAAAAATACTTAATTCAATGATTTCTTCTGTGTTCATGAAAGTACCATGATGCATATGCACGCTGTACATCGTAATTGTGTCTAAAGATTTGACAGAGAGGATGATTTGCCCAGCCTTTCTTACTTACTTATATGTTGCATTGACAGAAGGAATCAAGATACATTTCTAGTTTCAACGTTATTTGTTCTTCAGACATTCTTCTTTAAAAGAAAAGTAGTATCATATTTTTTGCAAAGTGACCCACATTTGGTTTTTGACTACTTAAAATGTGTACAATTTAATGATTTGCCCCTGGAACCATATTGAAATTCCAGTATCTCTGGTACCGGACCAAACAGGGCCTTAAAAATGAAGATGACAAAAGAAAAGTTTGTTGAGACCCAATATCTAAAAGGTCATGAAGATGTATTTAATACTTCTTGAGTTACAGCACAAACTTTGCAGAGAAAACTTGAAAAGTGCTGCTTCCTCATTTTTAAAAGGTCACCATTGGCACATAATGGAACAAAGATTGATAAAGTCAAAAGATTTTACTAACAGACCTACCAATCTTTGTGTAAAATTAACATTATTATGCTGCAATCTTTCCAAAGGCATTTTAACCCCGTGTAAATTGGCTCTGAATCTGAAAATCCATTTTGATCCCCTTTTACAACATAGTGGATTACTCATTAAATATACATCTGTAACATTTAATATTTTGGCTTTCATAACTATACATATCTGTGTTTTTTTTAGAAAAATAGTAGCAAAAGCCAAAATTTGAGCCGGGGACCACTGGTTGAGTTGACACAGAATGACTCTATTGCATTATTACTTTGTATTATTTAGATGTTTCTAAGTAACACATAGACTTTAAAAGTATGGTCTAATTTAGTGCTAAAAATTACTCAAACTTTTACTGGCCTAGCTAAAGTTACTTATTTTCTTTATTTAATTTACTTTTTACTCAACAATAACAGCTAAATTGTACAGAGCAGTAGCTCTGGGTGAGTAATGAATAAAGGAACTTTCATTTTTGGGTGAACTACCTCTTTAATAAGCCACATGGGCATGTAAAAGTGTTTAACCACTTTCCTTTATCATTGCAAAGTCATACATGGCTTAGGAATAAACTGATCGACACAGCTGCCCATTTTCCAGATTTCCAGATATATAAACACCTTACCCTGCTTTCTGTCTGTGTATTAAAGTGGACATTTGCAGTATGTGATAGGAAAGCATTTTTACACCAGGTTTGTGGTAGACAAAGAGGAAATATATCACAAACTATGACTTTTTCTTAACCCAGGACATATTTAAAAATGTTTTCTCAACTCATGCAGACAAGTGGCACAGTTGAAGAAACTAGTAATGACAATTTTTTTTTTTTTTGTGAGTGATTTTAAAATCACTTCGAAGTAAGCTAATATAAGAACAAATTTCATTTGCATTGCCTTTAAGCTCAAATGCAATAACAAATGAAAACCCTTAGGTAATTTCATCGATTGTGCTAGTTATGTGCTTATATTATGTTCAATCATTAAAAAGCAGCTCATGATTCCCTTTCTCAAAAGCAATTACATACCAGTTAGAGTAATTACAGAAGTAGAAAATAAAAGAGAAGAAAGCTTTCAGTATAGAGGAAGTCTCTTCACAGCCCTGAAATGTGATTAAAGAAATAATTCTCCATACGTGTTATACATTAAAACTGCCTTCTTTCTGGTGTACAGTTTTGATCTACCATTTGATCCACTGAGATGCTTCTCTCCCGCTTAAAGCAGAAACAAATCTATCTATGTATGCTTAAAGACACGCAAAGCAATTAACCAGCATTTTAAGTTTGTTTTAATGATGTCTAGTCTAATTTCAAATTAGGGGGACAGGACGACTGCACTGTATTAAGGAGAGGATGAACGGGGCCATGTATTGTGACATATTGGGCAAAAACCTCCTTCCCTCAGTCAGAGCATTAAAGATGGGTCGTGGCTGGGTCTTCCAACATGACAGTGACCCAAAGCACACAGCCAGGAAAAACAAGGAGTGGCTCCGTAAGAAGCCTAGCCAGTCTCCAGACCTAAATCCAATAGAAAATCTATGGAGGGAGCTGAAACTCTGTGTTGCTCAGCGACAGCCCCGAAACCTGACAGATCTTGAGAAGATCTGTATGGCGGAGTGGGCCAAAATCCCTCCTGCAGTGTGTGCAAACCTGGCTAAGAACTACAGGAACCGTTTGACCTGTAATAGTTAACAAAGGCTTCTGTACGAAATATTACATTTTTTTGACTCAAGTGATCAAATACTTATTTGACACAGTAATTAACAAATAAATTGTTTTAAAAAATCATAAAATGTGATTCACGGATTTTTATTTTTAGATTCTGTCTCTCACAGCGGAAATGCATCTATGCTGAAAATTGTAGACCCCTCCATGATTTCTAAGTAAGAGAACTTGCAATATATATATATATATATATATATATATATACAGAGACAGAGACAGACAGACAGACAGACAGACAGACAGACAGACAGAGGAATAAATTACCTTCACAATGTATAAAAAAACAAAAACAAATTGTGTTAATATTTTTTATAATTTTTTGTAGGTTTATTTGATGAATAGAAAGTTCATAAGAACAGTATTCATTTGAAATTAGATACAAGCTGAATAAAAGTATTAATACCCCACAAAGACAACTTTGTTAATTAGTTCTATTACTTAACAAAAACCTGATTGAAAGTAAATGAGCAAATGTGCACATCAGCAGGCATTAGCTTGTCGTGAGTAAAACTAGCATTTGCATAGTTGTACAAATTTGGGGACGCCATTGTTAATAGATAATGTTGCTTTTGCGAAGTAATGAAAAATCATGTCACAGATGTACCTTCCCTCCCTCTCTTTGCCTCTCAACAGCATTCAATTATTTCACTTGATTAACTTTTAATTTCCAACAATTCATATAAACAAACAAACAGTATCCCCCAGGGTCAGGACAGCAGCGGTAACAACGGTGCAAATATAAATATCCACAAATGCAGTGCAAGCCATTTCCTGTTTTCTCTTCAGTTTAAAGAAAAGTGGAGTGCATTCACCTACACATAAGCTATTAGCATATTTATTGAATTTGTTTTGTGTAATGATATGGAATATCATCCAGAATGCATTAAGCGTTCCCCTCACTAGCTGCTGGTCATTTTCAGATGAGACCGATGATGTTCAGTGATGCCGTACAGTATGTGGCTGTTCACTGTTGTTTGAAGACGGCTCATATTGTTAGTCTCAGTAGGTCATGCACCTTTCATTACCAGGCTACTGTAAATGTGAAAGTCAAGTACCTCATTTGAATAGTATTATGACAGGGTAGTACTTAATGTGCAGTTGACTCCTTTGGGGATAGTCCTAAATCATAATATAGGGTCAAATTTGTGCAATAACAAGCAATCACCGTTGACTTTTTGACCTGTCTGAGTTCATAAAGGCATAGGCTAACTCTGGAGGATTAACCCTGAAACCAGTGCTTCTTAATCCAGGATCCTTTGGTCGTTTTTAGTCTCATAGTCTGATTATTTTCTCTAATAGGATTATCTGAGGAGAAGGAGCAGTCTTGTTGGTAATTATCGCAGCATAGCTGCCTTGCTAAATATGCTTATGGTTTTATGACTTTTTGTGGTGTTTTAAAGGAGACCAATTATGCCCCTTTTAACAAGATGTAATATAAATTGCAGGTGTCCCCAGAATGTGTCTGCAAAGTTTCAGCTCAAAATACCCCACAGATCATTTATAATTTTGAAAATGCCCATTTTGATTGGAAGCAGAATCATGCTGTTTACGTGCATGTTTCTTTAAATGCAAATGAGCTGCTGCTCCCCACCCAATTTTCTAGAATAGTGCTGTGTTTACAGGTCGTACCTATATTAGTTTAAACTTCTGATATAGGCAGCTGTCACACAGCATGTGAATACTAAACTAAACTAAACTTCTCTTTCATGTCTTACTGCGCTTAAACTGTCAAATACACAATTTTTCACATTTTCTGGGTTGGTAGATAAAGCGGGGACCTGATTATATCACTTAAACACTGTACAATTAATGATAATTTCATGATATGTCTTATTTAAACTTAAGATTGTGTGGTATTCCATGATGCAACTGATTTTTCTACAGAACATGTAAAACTTGTAAAATGCCAACACTAGATAGATAGTAACTTTACAGTAAATGCTTGAGAATTTAACAAGTTCAACTCTAGTGTGACTGACTTAAAGCTCTGCTTTTTCTGCCTTTTTTACTTCTAAATATGGCAGCCTTTTGCATCAGTATTTGATGCACTTCTCTGTTTGTACTGCATCATCTGAATCATCTGTCAAATCATTACCTTTTGTAATGTTTTGAAAAAACCCATTACAATCTGGCGACATCAAATCCAATTACAGTGTTATTTTTTCTTTGCAGGAAGGGAGGTTTAAAAATGTATTGAGATGCTAAATGATTTACTCTGATGCATATTTATAGGAATTTCCATCACAATTGAATACAAAAGATAATTCTTAATGCTTTTTGCATCTGAGATAGATAGATAGATAGATAGATAGATAGATAGATAGATAGATAGATAGATAGATAGATAGATAGATAGATAGATAGATAGATAGATAGATAGATAGATAGATAGATAGATAGATAGATAGATAGATAGATAGATAGATAGATAGATAGATAGATAGATAGATAGATTTTGTGTATACAATGCATTTATTGTAATGTAATTATGGAAATTATTTGTGAACTTTCCATATACAAACAGCTCTCGATAAATATGGCATTTATCAGGAATGCATGAATTTGGAAACATACTGTGTGAACTTTAATTTGTCAAGAGAGTCTCATTTTCAACAAATCGAATTCCTCTTAGAGAAGCAGGCCTATGGCATGCTTATTAAACACTATTGCTTCTCCAATGACCATGGCTTGTGCAAAGATCAGCATCTTAATTTGGTCCCAGATTAATTAGGGGGCCCTGAAAGCTAGGCAAAGGATTGGATTAAGACAGACCTTGGAGAAACAAAGGCCACGAAGGTCTCCAGAGTTGGCCTGTAATTAATCCATATGGGGAAGTAAAATTACAGACTTCTGCTGCTCTTTCTTTTCACTCATGTTCATGTTTGTGTGGGTGGGGTAATAAGTAGTTTTCAGGCCATCTGTGTATCACTTCAGTAGAAGAAAGAATCTTCTCTAAGTTATTGATAAGAAATACAACTTTATGTGTTTCGCGCCCACACAAAGTTTATATTCTATCATTTATTAGCCACAGGTTTAATGTGTTATTCTCTGAGTTCTGTTGAGCCTCTCATTGAAATGAATAATACTTGGAGATGTGATCTGGTGGGCAATGCATAAACATGCATAGGCAAAGCTAAATTTTGAGCAGTCGTTACTTCAGTCTTCAGTGTCACATGATCCTTCAGAAATGATTCTAATATGCTGATATGGTGCTTAAGAAACATTATCAATGTTGAAAATAGATAATTATTTTTGTTGTTTCACTTAATATTTTTTGCTTTTATTATTATTATTTTTTTTTTTTTTTAAATGACTGATCATTTCGTTAAATAAGACCCTTATTCCTTGGCTGGGATCGTGTAAAGCCCTTTGAAGCTGCATTGAAACTGCAACCTGTTGGCCACCATTGAAGTCTACTAAGAGAAAAATCCTGGAATGTTTTCCTCAAAAAACTTAATTTCTTTGTGACTGAAGAAAGAAACACATGAACATCTTGGATGACATGGGGGTGAGCAAGTCATCTGGAAATTTTCATTCTGGAATTGAACTAATCCTTTAATTAAAAAAAAAAAATGATTGGTTGTGTCCCTCTGGGTCATAATATGCACTATTTAGAACTCTAAACTGGCACCTATAAATAATCACACAAAATTTCCCTTTAAGAGATTTGTTTGTGTTTTGGGCTTAACTTTTATTTGAGAAATGATTGTGTTTTCGAAATTCACAGGATGTTGTCACCTAGGGCAACAAGTGAGCCAGGACTCCCACTGATTTCTGTTTTTCAAGGGCTTTAAAGTTTGTATCTGTCCTTGACATTTTTCTGTAAAATGTTTTAAAGAAAGGGTCCCTTAAAAGGAGATAGTTCCCGCTTGGCTGGGCCAGGGAGTCAACGGCTTACTGGTGGCCCCTCATGTGGCAGCGTACCTTGACCTCGGGGACAGTTTGTGATGCACAAGGGGAGGCTGGCTCAGCACAGGAGAGACGTGATGCTGGATTTATAGCAGCGGTGACAGGGCACAATAAGCATCAAGTGCGCCTCGTCACGCACTGCCAGCAGCATTCCGTTATCACGCCCCTCCTGTGGTGAGCCTTCATGTGGGCCGAGGCGACAGTGATAGGAGAGGAGGCGGACCCTCTGTCACTAGAAACATAAGTGTTTTGCCATGAAAAAAAAACAAGGTTTACTTCTTATGGCCCTAAATTCTTTTTTTCCACAAAAACTTTTCTTAAAAATTCTTTTTTTCCCCCTAAAATTTTTCTAAAGACTTAGAAAAAGTATGTGTCTCATTCACTTATACAGTTGTGGTCAAAAGTTTACATCTCCCTTTCAGAATCTGCAAAATGTTCATTATTTTACCAAAATAAGAGGGATCATACAAAATGCATGTTGTTGTATATTTAGTACTGGCCTAAATAGGATATTTCACATAAAAGAAGTGTACATATAGTTTACAAGAGAAAATAATAGTTGAACTGATAAAAATGACCCCGTTCAAAAGTTTACATACACTTGATTCTTAATACCGTGTTGTTACTTGAATGATCCACAGCTGTTGTCCATGAGATCCATCTTTTCACACTGAGGACAACTGAGGGACTCATATGCAACTATTACAGAAGGTTAAAACGCTCACTGATGCTCCAGAAGGAAAAAAAACATGCATTAAGACCTGGGAGTGAAAACTTTTGAATAGAATGTGTACATTCTTATTTTGCCTAAATATCATATATATATTTCATTTAGTACTGCCATTCAGAGGCTACAGAAGATACTTACATGTTTCCCAGAAGACATAATAAGTTTACCCTGATCATCAAATTCAAAAAGTTTTCACCCCCCATTCTAAATGCATGTGTTTTCCTTCTAGAGCCTCAGTTAGCAATTGAACCATCTGTAATAGTTGCACATAGAGTCTCTCAGTTGTCCTCAGTGTGAAAAGATGGATCTCAAAATAATACAGTAATTGTTGGAAAAGGTTCAAATACACAAAAATGCTGGAAAACCAAAGAATTTATGGGACCTGAAGGATTTTTCTGAAGAACAGCAGACAGTTTAACTGTTCAGGACAAACAAGGGACTCATAAACAACTATCACTAAACAAAAAAATAAACACAGCTGTGGATCAGAATCAGGTAATTTTTATAAATTCAACTATTATTTTCTCTTGTGGAGTATATGTAAACATCCTTTATGTGAGATATCTTATGCAGGTCAGTACTATATAAACAATACCTTGCATTTTGTATGATCCCTTTTATTTTGGTAAAAATAATTAACATTTTGCAGATTCTGCAAGGGTGGTGTAAACTTTTGAACTCAACTGTAATTGCGTGGATTATTCATATTTATACATGCAGCAGAACTTAATTTCCTTCAAATTCCCAATGTGCATACTCACATGAATTTGTTCTTAACTTACTTTTAATGTTAATGAATTTGGAACTGTGTGCCAGAGGTTAGTCATTTGCATAAAACACATCCAAACCAGCAGTAAATAAGGGCTTTCCACAAAACTCTCCTTTATCACCTTTCGTCACTCTCAGCAAACATATCACACTCTAAAAATACAAATTGTCGCCTAAGAGACTTGTAGAGAGATCTTCGAACAATGCTGCTATTCTAAAACCAGCTCAAACACAACAAAAAACAAACCCAGGTTACAGGCCTCTTATTAGTCAGCAAACACATATTTTTATGCATTTTTCATATATTTAGAACACATTTTAGTTTGAAAGTTTTTAATCATGTTTTGCTCCTGAAAACATTCGTAGGTAGATTTGTGTGTATGCATTGTAAGTGAATGAGATCCATTGTTCTAAAAAATCAGTATAAATAACCTCTTAAAGTTAGGATAACTTGACTTAATTCCCCAAAGGTAATATGTTTACTAAATTTATTAGTTCTATTTAAAATATAAAAGGGATAATTCACCCAAAAATGAAAATATTCACCCTCAAGCCATCCTAGGTATATATGACAAATAAAAAAAAAAATATCCTGGCTCTTCTAAGATTTATAATAGCAGTGAAAGCGTGTTGATATTCAATAGTCAAATAGAAGTTCAATAAAGTGCACCCATTCATCATAAAAATTACTCCACATGACTCTGGGGGGGTTAATACATGCCTTCTAAAGTGAATCAATGAATTTGTTTAAGAAAAATATCCATATTTAAAACTTCATAAACTGTGATCTCTAGCTTCTGCTAACTGAGGTACTCACGAACTGTTGGACGTAGGCCTGAGTGAGAGCTCCGGTGAGAAGTGACAAACATGGAAATGCAGAAGAGAGAACACCGGTCAAGAATTAGACAAAATGAAAATTTGTAAAGAAAAATGTTGGAGGATTTCGATATAAGAAAAGAGGAGACTGGTTTTCCTTTGCTCCTGTAAACAAAATTTTATTCTTGCAAGTCTAGCTTACGCTATGTCCTACGGCATCTGCCAGAACACCACACTTTCGTGAACGCGTGTTCAGTTAACGAAAGCTAGAGATTGGAGTTTATAAAGTTTTAAATATGGATATTTTTTCTTATAAAAATGCATTGATTTGCTTTAGGTGGCCTTTTTTAATCCTTAATAGGTCAGCCTTTGTTGGTCATGATTATGCATGATGCAATGTTTTGTTGAATTCACATCAACTACACAAAAAAATCCAGACTCCAATTGGGAACTCGTTTTTAATGTAATAAATTGTCATTTATAATTTTCAGCAGCATTCAGGACATATGAGAGCACCCATAACCAGGACACGTTTACTTTAGCAGCACACACACTGATACAGGACACATTTACACATTAATGAATGAAACCAAATGCAACATTTGCAGAATGCAAATGAGCACAACAGGCCGCTCTACCTTGAGATGTCTCTTTAAAAATAACTATTTCAAATAAATAGCACATTAAAAAACACAACAAGTGCTGAACTCAAGCCAGTCACAACAAAAACAGTGCATGCTTGTTATGATTATTACGGTGATCAGTGCAAAAGATAGCCAGGTGTTTGTCATTACATTGATTTTCAAGTCTTCATTAAAAACTGGCCTTCAATCAGATAATACTAAAGCCTTTCAGTTTTCTCTTGAAGGGGTCATCGGATGCAAAACTCATTTTTACATGTTGTTTGAACATTAATGTGTGTTGGCAGTTTGTGTACACAGCCACCCTACAATGATAAAAATCCACCCAGTGGTATTTTTTAATCTTTAAAAGTAATATCCCCTTTTTAAAATCAGGTCATCTCAGCTTCTTGTCGGTGTGACGATACACCGACAGAAGGCGGTCCCACGATTGACATGATTGACATGATGTCCCACGATTGACAGTTGATTGACATGAGCGCCTTACCTTAGACCTGCCCCCACCGAGCTGAAACAGTCCGACTCCGATCGCCATTGTGTCGACTCAGGTGCAGGGGAAGACAAGAATGTCTCTGATTGAGCGATTGAGGTGTTCTGTTGTTGAATGTAATAATGAACATAGCAGTCGTCATTTACTCTTGACATCTGAGCCGCTGAAGACACAGAGGATTAACGTTACTTAAAGGAAATCGCTGATCCCGATCTACATATGCGTCTATGTTTGTGCGAATCATTCGTGATGCAGCTTCACCCACAGCAGAAGTCAGTATAAGGGTTCTTTATGCATCTTTGCAAATGGGCTTTCTTAAAAATGTGCTAGTTAGCAAGTTTTGCAGCTAAACACGGCTAAACTAAACATTACGGCTCGTCATCCCACGGCAGAGAGGGGCGGGGTGAGCAGAGCTCAGTAGCATTTAAAGGACCATGCAACAGAATAGCTCACTCTAAAAGGGGCTGATTTTGACAAGGGAAAAAGAGTGTTTTTTACACTACCCATGAGAAATTTTAACCAAAGTATGTTATAGACTTCTCATTTAGACCCTAAAGAATCATATCAACTTGTGGAAAATGGGCATCCGATGACCCCTTTAAGAAAAAGATGCCAACTTTGATTTTTGGTAGGCTATCCCTTTAAACATCTGTTGTACATGTACCACATGATTCTGTTTTAAAGGGGTCATTGGATGTAAATTCACTTTTACATGTTGTTTGAACATAAATGTGTGTTGGCAGTGTGTGTACTAGGGGTTGCACCGACTAACCGAATAGTCGACTAGTCGACTTTAATGCTCTGCCATGACGCTTTAAAGGTGCAGTGTGTAGATTTTTGTGGCATCTAGCGGTTAAGTTTTGAATTGCAACCTGATTGCAACCAACGGCTCCGTCCACCGCTCACCCCTCCCTTTACAGAAACTACGGCAACCGACACGCGATTAAGATGTCGTCGTTTCAGACAGCAAAGAATAATGAAGTTTCTTTTAAAACGTAAATAAGAGAATTATATTTAATTGATAATTCAATAAAACGATGTTATTGTGAATATTGCAGTTACTTGTTCATCATTGTGTCAGTGTTTTTCCCAAGAACATTAGTGATGAAACCCGATCTGTAGAGCAGTTTGTCCGTTCAGGGCTACAGTAGAAACATAACGGCGGCTTCCATGTGGGGGGACCCGCGGTGTATGTAGATATTAACTGGTAATTGTAAGGTAATAAAAACATAATGGTTAATTAAGTAAGGTCTTTATTCACCCCTGAAAACATAGTTATGTATATGATATTGCATTTCTGTCTAGAGATAATCTTAAATATTACACACTGCACCTTTAAGCTTAGCGTCGACTAGTCGCTGGTCCTACAGAGGGCGCAACAGGATACGAAGTCTTTGAAGTACTCTCTGTTTTTAAAAAAGGAGCTAAAATTATAGATAAAGCATACTCCGAAAGCGCTCCACAAGACGTGTGATTATACTATCTTAATGCTTAAAACTGAACAGGAGAATGCACGTTTTAAACAGCTTATTGTAATTGCCATTCTAATCTAATGCACTGCGTTGTAACGCATACACACATAGGCCACAGACAGACAGTAGCTCGTACAGATCGCGCGCACGCAATCATTCAAAAGCGCGGTGCGAAAATGAATTGTCAACACTGTTTTATTATTTCTCCGTAATATAGCTTAGGAACTGAAAACTTCTAGCATATATTTCTTAGTAATTAAAACCCACAGCTTTATTATTGGGCTAGTAGAGAGACGCTGCAAGGTAGAATTAATTCACACACGCAATCGCTCTCTAATGACTTTATATAAATGTAATCTTTACAGTGCTACTTTATCTGTATCTGATTTAGAACGAGCAGAAACCTGTGAGAAATATAACGACCCAAAGACAAAATAACTGATAAAAGCAAAGTATTGTAAGAGCAATAGCCATTTAGGCAGCGCTGTGTCATATGCCATAGCTGTGCACAAGGTGTTCCAGTCTCAGCTCAAGGTTTAGGTAGGCTATTTGTTTAATAATGACGTCATAAGCGACTAGTCGACGTCGACTCGACTTTTATCACATAAATGTCGACTTTAAAAAATCTGAAGTCGTTCAACCCCTAGTGTGTACACATCCACCCTATAAAGATAAATATCCACCCAGTGTGTTTTTTATTTTTTTAAATCCCTAAAAATCATAACTCCTTTTTTCAAATCAAGCCATTCTCTGATTCTTGTCTGTGTGACGCTATTGTTTTGACACCGGAACAGGAGTAGAAAAGAATGTCTCTTAATGATTGAGGTGTTCTGTTGTTGGATGTAATAATGAACATAGTAGTCGTCATTTACTCCCAACCAAGCTGCTGAAGGTGCGGAGGATTATTTTAGTTTTTGAAGGGAATGCGCCTCCCAAATTTATCTAAATGCATTTATGTTCGTGCGAATCATTCGTGATCCAGCTTCGCCTACAAAAGAAATGAGTTTTTTTTTTTTTTTTTTAATCTTCGCAAATCGCTTTTCCTAATAATGTGTTAGTTAACAAGTTTCGCAGCTAAATGTGGCTAAAGTTTACAGTCTTCTCACCAAAGAGAGAGGGCGGTGTGAGCAGAGCTCATTAGCATTTAAAGGGACATGCACTCAAATGGCTTGCTCTGAACAGAGCTGGTTGTGACAAGGCAAAATGGGTGTTGTTTTAACTACCACTGAGAAATTTTAACCAAAGTATGTTATAGACTTTTCATTAAAACCCAAAAGAATCACATCAACTTGTGGAAAATGGGCATCTGTTGACCCCTTTAATGTTGATCTCCCTCTGATATGATTTTTCTGCACTTTTCTGTGACTGCCTAGCAAAGCCATGATATTTTTCAGCATCAGTGGAAAACATTGTTGTGAATATCCGTCTGTCTGGCTACGTGTCGGGTCTTGAGAGGGTGCTGATGTTTGAAAGCAGATATAAGGATTAGTCCTGGGGATCTGTCAGCCTACCTTCTCATTGCTTCGCTTGGCCTTTTGTCTCCACAAAGCAGGTTGCATCCAATAAAAAGTTCATGAATCCAGCTGCTCAAAGTTATGGGGTGTGAATAGCAAGCTCAGAGTGTTCCTAGTGTTCCTTTTCAGGGCTATCAAAACACAACAGGTCCTAAAGGTGCCGTAGGCGATTTGAGTTGAACCACATGTTCTTTTTACAAAACCCCAACCTCCAATTAGTCCGCCAACCCCACGTCAATAACCTGAATGTTCGAAATTATGGTCAAAAAGCATTTCTGATTGGCTAAAAATGCATCTGCCTCTCACTCCTGACAATTTTGTTGTTTACAGAGCCGAGGACTGTCACAGCGACAGGTGTGATTTCTCTGGACACCCATTTCAGTGATATCTGTCAGAGACATTTTATATATATATATATATATATATATATATATATATATATATATGGGTAAATCTAACGGGCAGTATTTGATCTCATTAATTTATTATTTGTTCCAGAGAAGAAGATAATTCATGTAGCATGTTTATGTAAATTCAATGCTGAATGCTGCCTTTACTCTTGACTGAATTGCCTAGCAACTTTTTGATGTCCGTTTTTGTTGTTGTTGTTGTTTATTAAATATTATTACTCAATAGATAAAAATGTATATAAACTATATTTTAAATAATGTATTTAATAATAGTACTTAGTATTGAGTACATTCGTGATGGTGAATTTAGTTAACGTTACATTGTTCCGCCTTTAGATGGCGAGAGACCGTGTTATGAGTGAGCAGTTAATAGTGACTTTGGGACTTTTAAACTGAAGTTAAGCCAAAGTCCTTTTTTGGTATTCTATAGTCTTTGGTTAAGCGAAAGTTATTTTTAGCTTAACAACAGTTTGCCACAGCGAATAAATGCACTGAGCAGCAAAATCACCCTTAATGAACAGATATTAACGCTTTCTTCAGTAAACATTCAAACTAATGTCATATCATCGTGAATATGAATAATGAATGCTTCATCAGATGCAGGTACGTTAATCACTTGCTCAGTCCATCTCTCTGTGATAATACTCAAACATGATACAGTAGCTGTGTCTCATTTAGAAGGCTGCGCCCTCCGGAGGTCGCATTCGAAGGCTGCATGCGTCATCGAGGCTGTCTCATTTCAGAAAAGCAAGTAGGACACTTCAAATGCGACCTTCGAATGCGACCTTCTTTCACAGAAATTCGAAGGATGCATGAGGTGTATCCTTTGCCACTACAGATAACCCACAATTCTTTGCGTTGCAAACAACTGTCGTTAATTTTAAAAAATGCCGGCGCTGGCAGATGTACACACAAGTAGGGCTGTTCGATTCCGAAAATTTTGGAATCGATTCCGATTCCGATTCCTGGTTCTGGAATCGATTGGATTCGATTCCAGAATCGATTCCTCACTGTTGTTTCGATTCTTTTTTCGATTCTTGTTTTTTAGATTGGAGGAAGCTAATTTCGCAATAAATGCAGGATGTAAAGGTCGTATAAAGTTACCTTCTCATAATATGAAGCTTCATTTGTTAAAAAAAAAAAAAAGATATATATATATACTATTTTTCTGTAGCTCTGACTGTTTTCAAATTGTAATTCATTGCCCAGGAAATTAGTCATAACCCACAGCTCAGCAGTGGACATGCATTTATTGCATGAATAAAACAAGACGTGACGTGTATAAAATGACAAAATTAGCAAACTATACACTGAAACAAAATAAACAGAACTTTAACAACAACACTGATATAAGAGCTATAATTTCGCAATAAATGCAGGATGATATAAGAGCTCGAGGCGTAGCTGTCAATCAGATGCGCTCTCGGCCACTGACGTGCTCTCTGCATTTTCTTTCAGAGTTATCATTGGCTGATAGAAAGATTAAAAATAGCATTTATTTAAGATGTAAATAAGATCAAGACACGTCGTGATCTATTCTGTCGTGCAGCGCTCAAAATTGTGGACATCATGAGCCAGTTCTCCTGTAAAATAACATCTGATTCGTTTTTTGAACTGGTTCATTTATATGATCTATCCGAACGAATCTTTTCGTGGAAATGTATCAGACTACAATAACTATTAGCGAGCAAGAGGCAAATTAATGGGTGCTTCTCAAACTGAAGGCTGCATCCTTAAACTCAGACGAGTTTAGTAATGAGTCGATTTTATTACGTTTATTTTCGTTAATCGACGTTTGATGACTTGCAGCCGAAATATGCAGCCTTCATGAAATGCAGCCCTCCGTTTAAGAGGTAAGTTTTGTTGAACTGAAAACGGCTCTGAGTGAGGAGTCGATTCCCCTTGAGAGGATCGATTCCAAACGTTGGAATCGACTCTCGATTCCCAATGCCTCGGAATCGAGGAATCGATTCTTTTTGGAATCGATTCCCAGCCCTACACACAAGCGAAGATGTGGTGTTTAGAATTTAAATCAGTAAAAACGGATAAACTTTGTTCTTAATTTATCTTAACAGATGAACTTTGTTCCTTAATTTAAGTAATGTGAGAGCGTAACAATGCTCTAAATGTGTTGGCATAGCAACGTGATAAATCCTGTTTCCTTTTCCGCCCGTCCTACAAAGGCCATCTCGTTTGTTTCTAAGTTGAGGACACTTCGTATACACATCCTACAAAGGATGCAACCTCCAGAGGATTCGACCTCCGGAGGGCGCAGCCTTCTAAATGAGACACAGCCAGTGAGATTTTGATGCAGTAATACAATAGGCTTTCAATGAAGCAACTCAACATTCCTTCGTTACTAGTTCTAAAGTGACGTTTTGGAACTAGTAATGAAGAAGCTTATGCTCCGCTCATCAACCGTCAAACTTTGATTTGAATTCATGGCGGAAGGAATAGTTCGCACTACAAAATAATAATACTGCAAAATGTTATTTAACGACCAAGATGGCGGCACGTACACATCGCGAGGCTCAGTGTCTCTCCAGTTTCTGCAAATTTGCAGTATTTTACTTGCTCATCTCGGGTCTATTCGTACAGAACAGTCGTGCCTTTACATCGTACACCCGACAGGAGCTTTTGGATATTGGTTTGTACATTCCCGACAGTTTTATCAGTAATCTTCGACTCTAATCTAATGCTTTCTGTATGAAAATTATATTTTATCCTTTTATGTTTTAAGATACACCCTAAACATTCATTGACCCTTATGATTATATGGCATTTTCTGTTACAAAAGTAGCTTCATCTAAGCTTGGCTCTGGAGTTGCTGCTAGGACATGTCATGAAACGTGACATAAATCCATAAATCATTTATACCTGCTTCAGCATGCCAGCTACGAGTCTCAGCCTCAGATGGCATTCTCACAGACCATCTGCAGTTTGTTCACTGACCGCCTGATTAATTTTGCACCCATAACTAGAAAGTACTTTGGCTATTTTATTTTATTTTATTTTATTTTATTTTATTTTATTTTATTGTTAGTAGTAGTAATTTAAGAGAATATTGTTTTATTTTGTAATAAAATCAAGAGTCGGGAGTGTCAATGGATGTTAATTTTATACACTACCGCTCAAAAGTTTTGGGATCAGTATGACTTGACATGTTTTTTTAAAAGAAGTCTCTTATGCTTTTCAAGATTGCATTTATATAATTAAAAATACAAAACAAAATAAAAATACTGCAAAATGTTATTTAACGACCAAGATGGCGGCACGTACACATCGCGAGGCTCAGTGTCTCTCCAGTTTCTGCAAATTTGCAGTATTTTACTTGCTCATCTCGGGTCTGTTCGTACAGAACCGTCGTGCCTTTACATTGTACACCCGACAGGAGCTTTTGGATATTGGTTTGTACATTCCCCGACAGTTTTATCAGTAATCTTCGACTCGTCCCTGAGATCACCAGAACACCCGCGCGGCTGCGCACTCTACCCGGCCGTGCGGAAGTGCTCGAAGGCGGTGACGCGACCGTAAACAAAGACGGGGGAAGCGTGGAGGACTAAGAGCTAAGCTAAAGCTAACACCACACCGGCTCTCTTTACCCAGCATTTTCCTCGCTAATGTACGGTCGCTGGTGAACAAAATGGACGAGATTCGACTCCGCATCAAACACAGCAAGAAACTTTTGAACTGCAATGTCATGATCTTCACTGAAACATGGCTAAACAGTGATGTGTCGGACAGTGCTATAGCTCTAGCTGAGCTTCACACATTATGGGCAGACAGAACGGCGGATGACTCCGGTAAGACCAGAGGCGGAGGATTGTGCATTTATGTTAACAAAGCTTGGTGCACGAACTCTGTTACTATTGGGAGACACTGCTCAGCTAACCTAGAGTTTCTCATGGTTAAGTGTAGACCGTTTTATCTGCCGCGGGAGTTCACCTCCATCATAATAACAGCTGCTTACATTCCTCCCGATGCTGATACCAAGCTTGCTATGAATGAACTTCATGCGGCCATCAGCAAACAACAAACTGCTCACCCAGAGGCTGCATTTATTGTTGCGGGGGATTTTAATCACTCAAACTTAAAGACAGTACTCCCCAAATTTCATCAAAATGTTTTCTGCCACACCAGAGGAAATAAAACTTTAGACCATGTATACACAAACATGGCTGAAGCTTATACCGTGACCCCCCTCCCCCACTTGGGACAATCAGACCACCTTTCTTTGTTCCTCGCTCCCAAATACTCACCCCTCATCAACCGTGTGAAGCCATCAGTGAAGACCATCAAAGTGTGGCCAGCGGGGGTAGACTTCACACTCCAGGACAGGTTTCTACACACAGATTATGTTTGCTTCTCAGGCCACCTGTGGCTCTCACACGGACATTGACAGCTACACTTCCTCTGTTCTGGATTACATTAATACTACCATAGACAGTGTTACAACCCAGAAACAGATCACCACATACCCAAATCAGAAACTATGGATGAACAAGGAAGTGCGTCTCCTGCTGAAAGCACGCAACACTGCCTTTAGATCAGGTGATGCACAGGCCTACAGCACTTCCAGGGCAAATCTGAAGAGGGGCATCAAAAAGGCCAAGCACTGCTACAAACTTAAGCTAGAGGAGCACTTTTCTAATTCTGACCCTCGACGCATGTGGCAGGGCATTCAGGCCATCAGCGACTACAAACCCAGCCACTCCACCCCCACAGCCACCAATGTCTTCTTCCTGAACGAGCTTAATGACTTTTATGCTCGCTTTGAGAGAGACAATATAGACACTGCCACCAAAATCACTCCCTCAACCGACCACTCACCCATCACACTTGCCTCTTCAGATGTCTACACCGCACTGAGTTGGATCAACGCGCGCAAGGCTGCTGGACCAGATGGTATCCCTGGCCGTGTACTGAGGGCATGTGCAGAGCAACTCGCTGGGGTATTCACAGACATTTTTAACATGTCCCTTGCCCAAGCAGCTGTACCAGCGTGTTTTAAATCCACCTCCATTGTGCCAGCGCCGAAACACTCCAACCCAACATGCCTGAACGACTACCGCCCTGTAGCACTCACACCCATCATTATGAAGTGCTTTGAGCGGCTGGTCCTCTCACACCTCAAGGGCTCCCTCCAATCCACACTGGACCCACACCAGTTTGCCTACCGTGGCAATAGGAGCACAGATGATGCCGTCTCCATAGCGCTGCACTCTGTACTCACACACCTGGACAGTACAAACACTTATGCACGAATGCTGTTTGTTGATTTCAGCTCAGCATTCAACACTCTCAGACCATCTAAGTTAATCACTAAACTTAGAGACCTGGATGTTAACACCTCACTTTACAACTGGGTTATGGATTTTCTGACTGACAGACCTCAGCATGTTAGATCAGGCCACATCTGTTCCACTACCATCACACTGAACACTGGTGTACCACAGGGCTGTGTGCTGAGCCCCTTTCTCTACTCCCTCTTCACCCACGACTGCAGGCCTGTGTATGGATCTAACACCAACATCAAGTTTGCAGACGACACTACGTTGATCGGTCTCATCAGCAACAACGATGAGACTGCCTACAGGGAGGAGATTCAGCACCTGGCCACGTGGTGCACAGACAATAATCTGCTCCTTAACACCACCAAAACCAAGGAGCTCATTGTGGACTTCAGGAAGGGAAGAAGAGGCTCACATGATCCCATCCACATCAGTGGGATGGCTGTTGAGTCTGTTTCATCCTTTAAGTTCCTGGGGACCCATTTCAGAGGACCTATCCTGGACTACCAACACCTCCAGCCTGGTCAAGAAGGCTCACCAGCGCCTCTTCTTCTTAAGAACACTTAAGAAGAACCAGCTGTCCTCAGCCATCCTGGTGAACTTCTATCGCTGCACGATAGAAAGCATCCTTACGAACTGTGTCACAGTCTGGTACGGAAGCTGCTCTGTTGCGGAGCGTAAGGCACTGCAGCGGGTGGTGAAAACTGCCCAACGCATCATAGGGACTCCACTCCCATCCATTGAGGACATTCAGAAGAAACACTGTTTGCATCGAGCACGCAGTATTCTTAAGGATTCCTCTCACCCCGCCCACAAACTGTTTTCTCTCCTGCCTTCCGGCAGGCGCTTCAGACAGGGGCGTAGCAACCGGGGGGGACGGGGGGGACACATCCCCCTCACTTTTAGAAACAGGTGATTCTGTCCCCCGCACTTTTTTTGACCTAGCACCAATATTTCCGCCCCTGGTCTCTGATTTGTTACTTAGATTTGAGTGAAGGAACATTTTGCCAATCACAGCGCGAATCTCTTGGGCGTCTGCCATGAGCTTCAAATCTTGTTGCTCTTGTAAACAGAACGTATTATACTTTATGAACATCACCTTTGGGTCACATGACCATACTGTCCCCCCCATTTTTAAATTGGCTGCTACGCCCCTGGCTTCAGATGCCCAAAGACTAGAACCAGCAGACTGAGGAACAGCTTCTTTCCCAGAGCTGTCTCCTTATTGAACTCTGCCCCCCACTGACACCTTTCCCCCCCACCCCACACACCCCTACAGTCTCCCCATTACCATTGCACTACTTAATCTGTTGCACTACACTGTACATATCCATTTGTAAATGCACATTTCCATTGCGCACATACATTTTGTAAATTTTTGATATATGTAGCTATACATTTGTAAATTATTATTTGTTAATTCCTGCTTTAGTAATCAGCTACCTGTATATTATGTTCGTATAAATCTGCAATTCCTGATTATAGTTAACAACAACCTGCATACTATGCTCCTCTATTTGTACATTCTACTTGTTAATAGCGCCTGTAAATTATCTCCACAATACTTTCATCTGTAAATAATTTCCATAGTTTCTCCCTGTACACATCTCCCATAAGTGCACTTATAACTTATATATTATACCTATATCCTGCACTTGCTGCTTGTTGCACTCCTGGTTAGACCTAAACTGCATTTTGTTGCCTTGTACTTGTACATGTGTAAGGACAATAAAGTTTAATCTAATCTAATCTAAAATGTTATTACAATATAAAATAATGGTTTCTATTTTAGTATACATTAAATTTATGTTTTTCCTGGGATGCAGGAAATTAATTACTCTATATATTCTAATATGCTGATTTATTATTAGAATTATCTATGCTGGCAACAGCTACCAAATATTTTTTTGGAACCTGTGATACTTTTTTCAGGAATTTTTGATGAATAAAATGTTAAAAATACAGCATTTATTCAAAATATATGAACAATATAAGTTTTTGCTATCACTTATTATCAGTTTAACAGATCTTTGCTGAATAAAAGTATTCATTTCTTTCAAAAAAAGAAAAAATAGAAATTTACTGACCCCAAACTTTTGAACAGTAGTGTATATTGTTAGAAATGTTTTTTTTAATTAATCAAAGAATCCTGAAAAAAGTATCATAGGTCTCAAAAAAAATATTAAGCAACACAACTGTTTCCAGCACTGATAATAAATCAGTATATTAGAATGATTTCTGAAAGATCATGTGACACTGAATACTGGAGTAATGATGTTGAAAATTCAGCTTTGATCACAGAAATAAATTAGATTTTTAATGTATATTAACATAGAAGAACATTGTTTTACATCGTAACAATATTTCACAATATTTTTTTCTGTATTTTTGATCAAATAAACAGCCTTGATGAGCATTAGAAACCATTAAAAATCTTACTGATCCAAAACTTTTGACTGGCAGTGTACATATTTTGTTATAGTAGTAGTAATTGTTGGTAGTAGTAATTGGAGTTCTGATGTATATAATAGGTTCCTCGGAGCAGAAAAAGGAAATGTACAGAAATAGTTTTGGTTTGAAATGATGAATAATATACAACCAGATATATGGCTCGATACTATGAATTAATGCTCAGTTAATGATGGTAATCAGAAACGAGATGTAAGAAATCAAAGAACCGATTTGCATACATTCCTTTGACAGTAATGAATGTTTAGCGGTCGCATGTCTTGAAATAGCTGAAGGAAAGCTTCTCTTTCTGAGAGCTCATCATTTCAGATCGAAATAGTGTCTTATTCACATAATGTTTTTTTGTGAAGCTGTTAAATCAGTTGTCTTTGTAGTAATTGTAATTATGCAGTTGAATCCACACCCACAAACGTCTGAAGAGTGCAGTGAACAATAGCCGGTTGGGTCTGTTGCCTTTCTCGGGAACTGGCACATGATTTAATATGTGACAGGCAGACAGAGGGATTCAGAGACGTGCTGATGTGGCCTTTGTTGCTTGCACTGTATGAAAATAATTTTAGGTTGTTGCACTAGTATTCCACTGAGACCTTCCGGAGAGAATGACAGGCGGCACAGCACAGAAGGCAGACAAAAAAACAACAACCCGAAAGTGAATTTTAGGGTCGTCTTAGTAGAAAATTGTCATGTTATGTTCATTTTGTCAGATATTCCACATACAAAATACAATGCATTTTTTCAGTTTGCTTTACAAGGATCTGTTATGTCTAATATCAGAGCACAGATCAGATAACTTTAATGTACACTTAAATTTCATTTTGGGTCTCTACTGTCAATCCAAATTATAGAAAGTATGTTTTGTGATGTTCGTGTCATTTCTGAAATATGACTGTATGCTCAGCTGTAGATCAGTTTTCTTTACTGTTCTGTCTTTTATTCATTTTATGAAGACATCTGTTGCCTTTCTCTCAGAGACATGCTAATTGTGAATGTTTAAAGCAGATAAACAATACATAATGTTTCACTAATTAAAAGTTAAAACTTCAGATTTTTTTAATTTTTCCTAAGTTCTCTTGTTTAGTGGTCGAAAAATAAAAATCTTCGAAAAAATATGAACTTTGCCCTTTTTTTTAATGAAGCTTGCAGGAATGTGCACTGAGTCTGTTTGGTCAACTACATTTGCACATTGGAGCCAATGCAGCAAATCATAAACTATTCTAAATTATGTATTTATTTTATTTATTTATTCATTTTTTTCCACATAATCTAATAAAGCTATATACCTACCCATACTTTTAATTATTTTATTTTATTTTATTTTATTTTATTTTAAATCAAGCATATCAATTTTATTTGATAAATATAGTATTATTATTAATTTAAGAAAATAAATTTATATTTAAATCAATTGAATTGCAATCTATTGATATGCTTGATTTTAAAATAAAAGAATTTTACAAGTATGGGTAGGTAAGTAAATAAATGTGTAATAATAATAATAATAATAATTGATTATTATTATAATTAATATTATTCATTTATTTACTTATGTACCATACATATAAAAGTCTTTATTTTATTATTATTAGTAGTATTATTATAAATTCATTTACTTAATTACTTACCTACCCATACATATTTTCTTTTATTATTATTATTATTATTATTATTATTATTATTATTATTATTATTATTATTATTATTATTATTATTATTATTAATTTACTTACTTACCCATACTTGTAACATTTAATTTAATTTAATTTAATTTAAATCAAGCATACCAATATAATTTATTTAATAAATATTGTATTATTAGTATTATTATTTATATTATTTTTATTAATTTAAGAAAATAAATTGATCTTTTGATAAATTGAATTAAAATCTATTGATATGCTTAATTATAAAATAAAATAAATACGAATTTTATAAGTATCGGTAGGTAAGTAAGTAAATAACTAAATAATAATAATAATTATTATTATTATTATTATTTTATTAATATTATTAATTTAATTAAAATCTGTTGATAAGCTTGATTTTAGTAAATAAAAATAAAATAAATAAATAAATAAATAAATAAGAATTTTACAAGTATGGTTAGGTAAGTAAATAAATTAATAATAATAATAATAATAATAATTATTATTATTATTATTATTATTATTATTATTATTATTATTATTTTATTAATTGATATCTGTTGATATGCTTGATTTTAAAATAAAATTAAATAAGGTTTAGACTGCATGTGCATGTGTTTTGCATTTGTTTCTGTATATATTGCAATTGGACAATAAAATAGCCTTCAGACTGAGAGATGTAGTTCATCGGGATCATGAACCTTCCTGCATGTGGTACATTATGCAACCATAACTGTATTTTTATTCCTCAATAGTGTTTTTGCCAATAGTAATGGCAGATTCATACTGTGTTGGATACCAATCAGAATGTTCTATACAGGATTCCAAACAATCAGAACACTAGCAGCCACTTCCATTTTACGCTTGCTAAATATGGTGCTCAGCGAAGATCCACTGTGAAAACGATTAATGAAAAACCTAATAGCAGTTGTGCACAACTCTTTTGTGGCAGGTTGATTGAATTTTGAGAACGGAAGACCGGGAAGAATTGCTAAAAGCTTCTGCATGTCTCCAAACAAAACCTTTTCCTTTCCTCATACACTGTAAAATAAATCATTGCTAATATTGAAAAATTCAAGGCAACACATTGCATTCAGATTTTTATGTTTTCCCAACGATTAGCAATGTAATTAAACCCAATTACAATAAGGTTGTTGTCTTTACTAATATTATTTAGTTCTGATAAGGGACAGCGCTTTAGCCATGTGATTACCCCAACTACAATAATGTTGTTGTCCTTACTAATATTATTTAGTTCTGATAAGGGACAGCGCTTTAGCCATGTGATTACCCCAACTACAATAATGTTGTTGTCCTTACTAATATTATTTAGTTCTGATAAGGGACAGCGCTTTAGCCATGTGATTACCCCAACTACAATAATGTTGTTGTCCTTACTAATATTATTTAGTTCTGTTGATAAACAGCACTTTAAATTCCTCGTTCTACCAATGAATATATGTTTGCTCGGTCAATAGCCTCGTTCACAGCACTAGAAAATGTTTTTATAGAAACATCATTATAGAAGACACCTGATGTTAATAAGCAAAATTACCAAAGGAGAAAACCAAAATTTTTAAGCAACCATTATAGTGGTCAATGTTTGCATTAGTTGGGCTCTTGACCCTTAAATCTTCAATATTATGTCTTGTTTGGCTGCAATTACTGAGTTATAGCAGCCAGACAAGCCAAGAGCAAAAATCATCAGGTGGCATTGATTGTGCTTGACATAATCATCATATAGTGACTTGAGTGTTTGACATAGGATTTCCTTACAGACTAGAAGAAACTGTGAACAAAAGAGCAATCAGTTTTGGCATAATCGGACAGATGATGAAAAAAGAGCTTATTTTAATTTAGACACACAGACATGAAGAATCAGTGTGAGAATCACAACAATGGTGACCATCAAAAAGCGTGTTGTAGCCAATCAGAACTCATGACTCCCATCATGCATTGCGGCATGAATAAATTATGAGAGTTCAGAGTTGATCTGTTTATCTGAATATGCCGTTTGTCACCATTGTTGAGATTCATGGGCTGGTTCTTGATGTCTATGTGTGCCTATGCGAAACACTTTTTTTTTTAAACAGGTTGTAAAAAAATCTTTCCAAAAAGTATAGGAAGTGCTGGATCTTCTGTGGATTGTCAAGATTATTACAATAAGCAAAAAACCTAAGAGATTAGACACTATGTGATTCACGTCAAAAAATGAATATGTTAGAACATAATCATCACCTGATGACATGAGCTTATGTCTGGCTGTTTAAACTCAAACACAGCAGCTAAACAAAATCTAGTATTACAGATTTACGGGTCAAGAGCCCAACTAATGCAAACATTGACCACTATAATGGTTGCTTAAAAATTTTGGTTTTCTCCTTTGGTGATTCTGCTTATTAACATCAGGTGTCTTTTATAATGTTTCTATAAAAACATTTTCTAGTGCTGTGAACGAGGCTATTGACTGAGCAAACATATATTCATTGGTAGAACGAGGAATTTAAAGTGCTGTTCATCAACAGAACTAAATAATATTAGTAAGGACAACAACATTATTGTAGTTGGGGGAATCACATGGCTAAAGCGCTGTCCCTTATCAGAACTAAATAATATTAGTGAAGACAACAACCTTATTGTAATTGGGATAATTACATTGCTAATCGTTGGGAAAACATACAAATCTGAATGCAATGTGTTGCCTTGAATTTTTCAATATTAGCAATGATTTTTTTTTTTTACAGTGAGAATTTTCAACAGAAAGGTTAGGTATTTCTTCTAATTTCATCTCTTTTTCCCTGTGTGGAGCACCTCTCTGATTCCACCCGCACGGAGTGCTATTGATCCCCACCTCTGGCTCACAACTGTCAGTACGCGCTGGCACATCCTTGCGCTGATGGCAAGGAAGGGCTTTTAGAGGGAGGGAAATCAAAAAGCAATTTACATGTTTTTCCCTCGCTCTCAAACTCTTTCTCTCTCTCTCTCTCCTCCCACAGAACTCCTGTCAGCCTGTCACGAGCTGCATTGCCGTTACGGATGCATCATGACCAGAAACGGCACATTCTGCTTCTGTGCGGATGGGTTCGAGGTGGGAGAGGATGGGCGTAGCTGCAGAGGTAGGCACTCTCAGGGTCACGCCAGGCATCTCAGACGAATGATCGGCTTTGGGCGATGAGGGGGAGAGGGGAGAGGGGTGGCTGTCCGTCCCCAGGGTGTCTTTTCACACCTCCGTCCTGCTTTATTTGACGCGTGGCATTGACTCCACAGAGGTCAAAGTGACTTCTCGGCCTGGTTTGGCCTAAATGAGACCCTCTGAGTATGATATTGAGGCTGGTTGTTGTACATGATGGTGAAATATAGCTGATCTATTGCCATGTTATGACTAATTGTCTCAGTAGCAGAACTCTCAAACAGGAAACTGTAAACACGGGATAGATTTGTCTCTTTACAATGATGAATCTGTTCCAGTCAGGGAATACAGTACACTTTGAAGTCTCTTGCCTTTTTAAGCATTAACAGGACAAATCCTGTATCTTTTGTTGTGAGAACAGTAGATATGTTAGATGAACTCTCATAGCTAACATGAAAAAATATCTAACATAAAGTTAACCTATCATGAAAATGCTTTGGACTATATCCAACAATTAAAATGATAGAACTAATATTCACTCTGTTGTATTACATATATACAAAATGTAGAACTGGTCACACAGAACTTAAGAATTCTTAGTGTTGTCAAATCAATTAATCACATCCAAAATAAAAGTTTGTCTTTGCATAATAAATGTGTACTGTGTATATTTATATGTATAAATATTTAAATATACACACATTCTTGTATATATTTATGTAAACACAAACTTTTATTTTGGATGTGATTAATCACGATTAATCGATTTGACAACACTATAAAAATGCATCAAATGTATCCCCATAAATTAGATTTTTTTGTTTTTTGGACTATATCCAATAATTAAGCAATAAGGTACGAGAGGCCGTGCTGCCTTCCGCTGTAAAAAGTAGTCCCTAACTGCTGCAGCTGTGTTTACGTTGCTAAGGGTGGTTGCTAAGGGGGTTCAATGATACAGCACGGCCTCAAGTACCTTATTGCTTTTATAAAACGGTTACCACACAATAAAAATATTAAAATCAAAAATATATATTAATTTATATATATTAAGTTGTACGTTTTCATAAAGTAAAATCATTAACTGCCTTCCGCTGTAAAAAGTAGTCCCTAACTGCTGCAGCTGTGTTTACGTTGCTAAGGGTGGTTGCTAAGGGGGTTCAATGATACAAAAAACCGTTGAGTGAAGCGGTCGTGGCAGTGCCGTATCATGAATACGACACAGCTGCTGACCAATCAGAATTGAGGAATGGAACTAACCGTTTTATAAAACGTATTAAACGTTTAATTAAATTTATAGAACTAATATTCACTCTATTATATTACACGTATATACAAAATGTAGAACTGGTCACACACGACTTAAGAATTCTTAGTGTTGTCAGATCGATTATTCACAATTAATTGCATCTAAAATAAAAGTTTGTCTTTGCATAATATATGTGTATACTGTGTATATTAATATGTATATTTCTATATAAATATACACACATTCTTGTATATATTTATGTAAACACAAACTTTTATTTTCGATGTGATTAATCGCGATTAATTGATTTGACAACACTATAAAAATGGATCAAATGTGTCCCCATAAAATAGTTTTTTTTGGACTATATCCAACAATTAAATTTATAGAACTAATATTCACTCTGTTGTATTACACGTATATACAACATATAGAACTGGTCACACAAGACTTAAGAATTCTTAGTGTTGTCAGATCGATTATTCGCAATTAATTGCATCTAAAATAAAAGTTTGTCTTTGCATAATATGTGTGTGTACTGTGTATATTAATATGTATATGTATATATAACTATACACACATTCTTGTATATATTTATGCAAACACAAACTTTTATTTTGGATGTGATTAATCGCGATTAATCGATTTGACAGCACTATTAAAATGCATCAAATGTATCCCCATAAAATAGATTTTTTTGGACTATATCCAACAATTAAATTTATAGAACTAATATTCACTCTATTATATTACACGTATATACAAAATGTAGAACTGG
This sequence comes from Garra rufa, assembly GCF_049309525.1. Classification (NCBI taxonomy): domain Eukaryota; kingdom Metazoa; phylum Chordata; class Actinopteri; order Cypriniformes; family Cyprinidae; genus Garra; species Garra rufa. Next base: position 34,894,677 of record NC_133368.1, on the reverse strand, counting down.
TCACACACGACTTAAGAATTCTTAGTGTTGTCAGATCGATTATTCGCAATTAATTGCATCTAAAATAAAAGTTTGTCTTTGCATAATATATGTGTGTACTGTGTATATTAATATGTATATGTATATATAACTATACACACATTCTTGTATATATTTATGTAAACACAAACATTTATTTTGGATGTGATTAATCGCGATTAATCGATTTGACAGCACTATTAAAATGCATCAAATTTATCCCCAGAAAAATATCTATTTTTTGGACTATATCTAACAATTAAAATTTTAGAACTAATATTCACTCTGTTGTATTACACATATATACAAAATGTAGAACTGGTCATACAAAATTTAAAAATTCTTAGTGTTGTCAAATTGATTAATCACAATTAATTGCATTCAAAATTAACATTTGTATTTGCATGATATATGTGTGTATTGTGTGTATATTTAAATGTATATATAAATACACACACATTCTTGTATATATTTATGTAAACACAAATGTTTATTTTGGATGTGATTAATCGCGATTAATCGATTTGGCAGCACTATTAAAATGCATCAAATGTTCCCCCATAAAATAGATTTCTTTGGACTATATCCAACAAATAAAATTATAGAACTAATATTCACTCTGTTGTATTACATGTATATACAAAATGTATAATTGGTCACACAAGACTAAAGAATTCTTAGTGTTATCAAATAGATTAATCACATCCAAAATAAAAGTTTGTCTTTGCATAAAATATGTGTGTACTATGTATATTTAAATGTGTATATATAAACACAAACACACACACACACACACACACACACACACACACACACACACACACACACACACACACACACGCATTCTTGTATATATTTATGTAAACACAAACTTTTATTTTGGATGTGATTAATCACAATTAATCGATTTGACAGCACTATTAAAATGCATGAAATGTATCCCCATAAATTATATTTTTTGGACTATATCCAGCAATTAAAATTGTAGAACTAATATTGTATTGCATGTATATACAAAATGTAGAACTGGTCACACAAGACTTACGAATTTTTAGTGTTGTCAATCGATTAATCGTTACAGTTTTTTCTGATGGCTTAAGCACATTTTTTTGTAACTATTGGCTATTTTTTGCAAAACTCTACACACAAATAAGAAAACCCTTCACCAAATCAGCAAAACATTGTAGTTTTCTTGCAAAAGCTAATAAACCTTGCTTAACTCTTCAAACCTTCGTAAAAATGGTATTTTCGTATGAAACAGTTAACACAAGCCATCACATTAATAAGCACACAATGCACCAACTACACACTGATGGTATGAATAAAAAACACACCTGGCTTTTGCTTTCTCTGTGCACAAGGTAGGCTATGTCAGTTTGAGGTCATACATTTGTCATAGTTCTGAAAAAACAGAGGGATCCAAACTTCAAGTACTGGTGTTTATTTACACACATCAAAACAAGCACAAGTGTTTTTTCCAAGTCAAAACAAAATACTGTAAATAATAGCCATAAATGTGTATAGTTTTTCTAGGAGTGTGTTGATCATTTGGAAATTGAGAGTAAAGCAGTATGTTGTATTTACAGTTCCGCAAAAAGAGTGCAGTGGATTGTACCTACAGTTTTGTAAAGTGTGTGGGTTAGTTACTTTCAGAATAAACATTTCCTGATAATTTACTCACCCCCATGTCGTCTAAGATGTTCATGTCTTTCTTTCTTCAGTGGAATTTTTTTTTTTTTTTGAGAAAAACATTTTAGGATTTTTCTCCATGTATTTGGACTTCAATGGGAGCTAGTGCAAGATGAGCATTTGTGGTTAAAATGTATATTTTTTTTAGAAAATGACTGACCATTTTGCTAGATAAGACCCTTATTCCTCGGCTGGGATCGTGTTGAGCCCTTCGAAGCTTGAAACAGCAATTTGAACCTTCAACCAATTGGTTCCAATTAAAGTCCTCTATATGGAGAAAATCCTGGAATGTTTTTCTCAAAAACTCAAAAAACTATTTTTTTTCTAACTGAAGAAAAAAAGACATGAGCATCTTGGATGACATGAGGGTGAGTAAATTCTCAGGAAATCCGTAAAGATCCTCCTTTCACTTTTTATTCATTTGTTGGAGGAGAAAAAACTTTCTAGGCTCTGTTTTGTACCCTGTTCGTAGAAGGTTCCTCCGGACGTTCATCTAAGACAAATCAGTAAATCACCATTGGAACATTACACTTCAGTACAGCTTAAACAGGCAAAGCTCTAGAGACTGGTGCAAGGCAGGACTTGCCCGGAGATACGAGGTGGCACAGGGAGAAGCCACCGAGAGGCCACATTAAGTGGATTTTATGTATTTGGGTCATGTTTGAGCACACCTAATTTGTCATAAATGACTCTTCCTCTGTGTACAGATCATGATGAATGCGCCATGTACGGGACATGCAGCCAGACCTGCATGAACACCTATGGGTCATATCGCTGCAGCTGTACAGATGGGTACAGCCTGCAGCCGAACAGACGCTCCTGCATAGCCAAACACGGTAAGAGCATGATAAATTAATGACCGCGGATCTGCATAAGCCGCCTGAAATGTTGTCACGTCCTGATATTGTTCTTTCACAAGAGTGCACCGAGTTGAAACAAGGTGGATTATTACTCTGTGTGATATGAATGAAATTAACTTACAGCCGCTGCAACTCTGCTTTAAGCTGCCTATGGCGCTGGTAATTTTCTGACCTTGAAAAACATGTTCTAATGTCTGCTTGAGAAATGTGCAATGCTGATTAGATGTTGCGTGTATCTCAAATGACTTGTATCTAAAACAACACAGTTATTCTCAGTGATTGACATGTAGGGGATACTGGGGCTAGTTGTCACAAGGGATACAGTTTATTTTAAAATCAAAAACCCAATTACACAAGCAGAAATGTTGTATGTTATTTTCAAAAACCTGGTTCAACAACAGTTATAAATTATCCTTTTTAAGATCGTCATTTTAAAAATTTTTCCCCACCAAATTTAAAAAACTTCTTTCTAAAAATAAAATGTCAGGGAAAAGTTATATAGTAAATAGCATTTGTGTTACATGTAATTTTAGACAATTTATAATTTAGTTTAATTTAATATAGATTAATGTATTTTTAATTCTTTATTTAATACATAAAACACACATTATATATATAAAATAACTGTTTTCTATATGAATATATTTTAAAATATAATTTATTCCCGTGATACAAAGCTACATTTTCAGCATCATTACTACAGTCTTCAGCGACACATAATCTTCAGAAATCATATTTATTATCAGTGTTGAAAACAGATGTGCTGATTAATATTATGATTTTTCCCAGGATTCTATAACAAATAAAAAGTTGAAAACAACAGCATTTCTTTAAAATGTAACAATATAAACTACCATCTAAAACGTTGGGGTCAGTAAATTTGTATTCTTTTTTTTTTTTTTAATAAATTAATACTTCTATTCACCAAGGATGTGTTAAATTGATAAAAAGTGATAGCAAAGACTTAAAAAGAAAAGATTTATATTTTGAATAAATGCTGTTCTTTTTAAACCTTTTACCTTCATCAAGAATCACAAAAAACTGTTTCCAACATTGATAATAACAGTAATTAATCAGCATATTAGAATGATTTTTGAAGAATAATGTGACACTGCAAACTGAAGTAATGGCTGATAAAAATTCAGCTTTGCATCCAGGGCCGGTCCGTCCTACAGGCGAAGCAGTTTTCTGCCTGGGGCGCCAGGTGTGCGTAGGGCGCCGCCAGTGGCCCTTACAAAAAAAAAAAAAAAAAAAAAAAAAAAAACCATGTGGGCGCTCAGGTGCCCCCCTCCTTTTCTACACAATGAACAAATAAGCAAGAATAAATACACTTTTTATTTACAATATTTCATCTGGCCTGGCTGATGCACTTGAACAGAGACACGATGCTGCTGCTTACTTTAGTGGGGGGATATGTCTCTGCACAACTGGCAGCCCAATCAAGACGTGCGCCGTCGATGTAATGTAAACACAAATACATGGTTGTGTATGGGCGCACATCACACCAGGCAGACAGGTGTAAAAATGAAAAGGCACAAGCCCTCAGGTGCGCAGGGCAGAAAACGGAGGAAAGGAAAGCCCAATTAAGAGGTAAGCTATGTCAACAAAGCGCTGTTTTGCGTTTCTGTGTTATTTTAAGCTGATTGGCGCTAACGCTAGCGTTAGCTAAGTAATAAAAATAAAGGCAAAGCTAGCTAGATAATGCAATGTTATGATGAGCTATTGCTAGATTCATACAGATTGAGATGAATGCTCAACCCTCACGTTTGGGCTTAGTAGTTTTATTACCAAAAACTACAGTGGTGGACAGTAACGAAGTAGTCGTAATTCGTTACTGTACTTAAGTACATTTTTCAAGTATCTGTACTTTACTGGAGTAGTTTTATTTTGAATAACTTTTACTTCACTACATTCCAAAGTATAATATCGTACTTTTTACTTCACTACATTTCATAAAACATGTCGTTACTCGTTATAATATATTACGTGCTCCGAGACGCAGAAGCAGTGTCTGATTAATGAACAAACTGATTCTTTTCAATCGGTTCGCAAATCGCCACAAACAATTAATTCACGAATTGGACTGATCCAATTGCAGCTGTTCAAACTCACTGATTCAAACGAGCCGTTTAGAGTGAGTCTCCAATGAACTGAATTCACAAATAAGAACCGGGAGATCTTGTGAGCGCGCGCGACTGATGCGGCGAAAAGTAAGATATAATGTTGAGTTTTAGGATTAATTATTGCAACTGTCAGTTGTTTGCGAACTAAATCTGCTGTAAAGGGTGGTGTATTTAAGCCCGCTGAAATGATTAAATGTAGACACATAGGTTACTACTATACACCTAACTGCCTTGAGTCTCAAAATGAGTAGCAGGCTGCACCATTATATCAGTGATGATGTGGCTACAGCTATCAATTAAAAAATCTATTTAAATTGTTTATGTTGGGGTTATACATGCTAATCTTCTGTTTTCTCTTTTGCACATTTTGATTTTATAAGGCCCATAGTTTATAGCATGTTCAAGCAAATGTTTATTTTATTATTTTATCATTATACATTTTATTTTATCATCCTTGTTTAAAGGAGTAAAACTGACTCGGACTGGCTGACTTTGTTGTTAATTTTGTTAAAATATGCGAGCCATAAAAAACAAAAAAACAAAAAAAACATCTTTTTGTTCTGTAATTTGTGGAGGGGGGGCACCCAAATGCCAATCCTGCTGGGGCACCAAAACGTGTAGGACCGGCCCTGTTTGCATCACAGGAATAAATTATATTTTAAAATATATTAATACAGAACACCATTATTTCAAACGGTGATAATATTTCACAATATTACATGTTGTTCTGTTTTTTTTTTTTTACATTTTTGATCAAGTAAATGCAGCTTTGAATTCTGTTTTGTTTAAATTAACAACTTACCTCATAAAGTGACAACATGCCTCTCTACTAAGTCAATGCTTGTTTAATAAACAAATTAAAAGCAAATTTAAAACATTTTTTCGTTATGGCATTGGTTATTCTATGTATGTATGTGTTCTTCTCAGTTCTCAGGTTAGCTTTTTCCAAGTCAGATAAAAAAGGCTTTTAAGGATTGTGTATGAATCCAGACTAAACCGGTTCAGGCTCTCATTCCCATAAGGACCTGAAAATTGAGGCAGTTTGCTTGGGATATTCTGCTACAGTCCTTATATCAGTGTTGCTGTGCCAAGGGACAGAAATAATGGAGCTATTGGTGGAAGATAAGCCAGACATTGAGGATTAAGTGGAGGCTGAGTTTTATGAAGAGCAAGGCCTGAAGGACAGCTATTCTCTGTCTTTATCAGTCCATGCCAATGATTACTTGCCTAATGGCACCTGCCTGAGAGTGTGTCTTCCCACCAGCCACAAATCCAATCAAGTTTATCATTAAATCAGCTGCTTTTGTAATAAGGGGGTTTTGTAGGGAAAACACTCACTACAATTCTAAATGGATTCTAATCCCTTTTGTAGATTGGTCATTTGTTTGGGCTCAGGTAATTGAAGTCGTTTTAATAAAAAAGAGTTATTGAGTCCCAAATGTTCAGTAACTAGCTTTTGCACAGCTGTGAGAATTATTATAAAATAAGGAGAAAATGTGCTGCATGTATTTGAATCTCAAGGCTTACATTGCTAGCAGTGGGAAACTATATAGATTAGAGCAAACATAGTGAGCAAGTATATGAGTGGATCAAGGGTGGATTGTCTATAAAGCATCGCTTTTTATCTCTGTCTGTGAACACTTTTTTTCAAGTTTGCTGGCTTTGAATTGGCTGCTTGCTGTGTCTTAGCAAAATAATGGACATTGACCAAATATCCAAGAAAAATTTAGCATTACAACACTTGCTTACCAGTAAATCCTCTGCAGTGAATGGGTGCTGTCAGAATGAGAGTCCAAACAGCTGAGAAAACATCATAATGTTGCACAAGTAATCCACACAACTTAAGTCCATCAATTTATGTCTTGTGAGGTAAAACAAATGTTATTAACATTTTAAAAATAACTGATTTTAAATCATAAACATTGTAAACATATTGTTATAACTGATTTGGACAATCTGGGAAATTATACACACCGCTTTTATGTAATTTCTTCAGAATTTCGGTGTTGTAAACCTGCCCCCTGCATAAATTAAATATATTAGTGCACACAATTCATGAATAATGTCCATTACATTGTGTGCTTGGTGTTATGGCCTCAAAGGATGCCACATGCAAAGCACTTTGTGGCCTAAAAAGATGATGCATTCTTGTATTCCTATTGGCGCGGTGCACTGCGACCGGTTTGCATATGTGTTTTAAATTAAATGGAGATTACGCCACTATACGCTCGGTGGGAAATAGCTAGCAGGCAGCGGCACACCTTGCTGCTACAGTAGATGCAGAATCTGTCCCGCGTTTAATCAATGTGACTGCTTTCCTATGAGGAATAAACTGAATATCATTACCCATAAACTTAACTGAACTCAGTGCTCACCCACATTAATATTAATTTAGCAGAAAGAAGTTGTTGCACTGGGATAACTATGGGGTTTCCATTAGATGTAAAAGCTCATGCATATAAAATTCATTGCATCTCCTTTTCCCGGCCGTCTGACGGGGGCCATCGGAGGATGACATAGCCATTAGAAAGGTGAATGTTTAATAAGAGTCTTAAAAATAAATACACTGCAAAAGAATTTAAAGGAAAAATCTTTGTTGGTTTAGTTTACTTATATTATCTTTGTACATACATATATACATACAAAATATATATGTATGATTTTAATTAATTGTCATTATTATGAAAAAGTATTGATTCTTAAATCTTAAATCAGTCTTGCCTGTTTACAGTTAATGAACGGAACATTTAGCATGCCCACCATCAATTACAGTTTAAGTCAATCTGCAAAATGTTACTTATTTTACCAAAATAAGAGGGATCATACAAAATGCATGTTTTTTTATTTAGTACTGACCTGAATGAGATATTTTACATAAAGAGGTTTGTTAGTTGAATGATCCACAGCTGTGCTTTTTTTTTTTTTTTAGTGATAGATGTTCATGAGTCCATTGTTTGTCCTGAACAGTTGAACTGCCTGCTGTTTTTCAGAAAAATCCTTCAGGTCCCACAAATTCTCTGGTTTTTCAGCATTTTTGTGTGACGGGAAGAAATGAAAAGGAAGCAAGTGCAGTGACAAAACCAGGTTTATTGAATTGTAGAGTAGGTGAACAAGAACTCAGTGGTGGTGATGTCTCTCAGCTGGGTGGTGCAAGGGCAAGATGGTTGGTGATGAAGTGGCGTGGTAGTCCCGTGGTGATGGCGTGATTCCTGGTGCAGATCCAACGAAGAAACAACAACATCCAACACGAACAACCGACACGAACGAAGACAGAACTGACAATAACATCCAAGGTCCAGTGTAACTATCAGACAGGGGAAGAGAGAATGAGGTGAGTATTTATAGCCGGAGGTAATGAAAGACACCTGGTGCGGGACTGATCAGCAGCTGTGCTGAATGAGCATGACGTACCACATAAACAAACACACAGATCACGAGACATGAGAACACAGCGGATGCGTGAACCGTGACAGTACCCCCTCTCCTAGGAACGTCCCCTGACGTTCCCAGACTCCTTTACCTGCTGATTGAAGTCATCAATAAGGGAGTGATCCAGAATGTCTCTGGCAGGTACCCAACTTCTATCCTCCGGACCGTAACCTTCCCAGTCCACCAAGTACTGAAATCCGCGTCCCCTCCGCCTAGAGTCCAGAATACGATTAACCAAATAGGTTGGTTCCCCGTCTACGAGTCGCGGCGGTGGGGGAACTGGCGGATTAATACGTGCAAAAAACACTGGTTTAATTTTTGATACATGGAAAACGGGATGAATTCTCCTGTACACTGGAGGAAGGTTGAGGCGGACTGCCACCAGACTAATGATTTTGGTGACAAAAAACGGGCCAATAAATTTGGGAGCAAGCTTGTTAGACACGGATCGGAGAGGAATGTTTTTAGTAGAAAGCCACACTTTAGAACCGACGACGTATATGGGAGGCCTAGACCGGTGGCGATCGGCTTTGGCCTTGGCACGCGCTCCCACCTGGAGTAGAGTCTCACGAGCTCTAGTCCAGGTGCGATGGCACCTCTGGACGAAGGCGTGAGCGGAGGGGACCGCGACTTCGGATTCCAGACTGGGAAAAATTGGTGGCTGGTACCCTATACTACATTCAAATGGGGATAGGCCTGTGGATGATACTGGTAAGGAATTGTGGGCATACTCCACCATAGAAAGTTGTTGGCTCCAGGAGGAAGGATTTCTAGAGACCATACATCGCAACGCTCTCTCCAAATCTTGGTTGGGTCTCTCAGTTTGCCCATTGCTTTGAGGATGCAACCCCGAAGAGAGGCTAACAGACGCCCCCAAAAGCTTACAAAACCCTCGCCAAAATTTGGACACAAACTGTGGTCCTCTGTCGGAGACCACGTCTGTCGAGAAGGCCATGTAACCGAAAGACGTGGTCAAGAAGTCTTAGAAGTCTTACCAGTGGCGCAAACTGAGCAAGCCAAAACAAAACTGCGGACGTCACGAGCCATGAGTGGCCACCAAAATTGTTGCTTGACCAAATGTGTGGTGCGATTAACTCCTGGATGACAAGCCACATTGGAACAATGTCCCCACTGAATAACCTCGGACCGTTATCCCTCTGGCACAAACAAACGGTTCGGTGGGCAACCGACCGGAGGCGTTACCCCTAGTAAGGCTGTTTTAACCTTCGATTCGACCTCCAAAGTGAGGGCAGAGACAATAAGTGTCTTGGGAAAAATACCCTCGGGGGTGGACGGGCGGTCAGAAAGGTCAAAAATACGCGACAAAGAATCGGGTTTGACGTTTTTGGAACCCGGGCGGTACGAAAGTGTAAAGTCAAAGCGTCCAAAAAAAAGTGCCCACCGAGCCTGCCTAGAGTTCAATCTTTTAGCAGTTCTGATATATTCTAGGTTTTTATGATTGGTCCATACGATAAAAGGTACCCCCGTCCCTTCTAACCAGTGTCGCCATTTTTCCAATGCTAGCTTGACTGCCAACAACTCTCTGTTACCAATATCATAATTTGCTTCGGCTGGCGACATACGGTGTGAGAAAAACGCGCAGGGATGCACCTTGTCGTCTGTGGGTGAACGCTGTGAAAGCACCGCACCTACCCCCACCTCTGACGCATCGACCTCCACCACGAACTGACGTGATGGATCAGGGGTGACCAGAATGGGAGCCGAAACAAAGCGGCTTTTGAGGTTGGCAAACGCAGCTTCGGCTGTGTCTGACCACCTGAACGCCGTTCTGGGGGAGGTCAAGGCAGTCAGAAGCGAGGCTAGTTGGCTGAAGTTGCAAATGAAACGAAAAATTTCACGAAAGTGAAATCCATAAAGTTACCTTCTGCCCCCGAATCCAGCAGTGCAGTGCAGTGATGATCGTGGTTGTACCATCTTAGCCTAACCGGGAGGAGTGTGGAGGTCGAGCTGGATGAGGTCTTCTTAGCGGAAATCCCACCCGACAGTAGCCTCAAATTTACTGCCGGGCTGGCCCTTTTACCGGACAGCTAAAGGTGAAGTTCCCCGCTGCCCCACAGTACAAACAAAGGCCTTGGGATCTCCGCCTCTCCTTCTCCTCCCGAGTAAGCCGAGCTCGACCCACCTGCATGGGCTCGTGATCGTCAACCACCGCCGCTCGGCTCGGGAGAGTTGAGCATCTACCCGCAGTGCCAGATCGATAAGGCCGTTGAGGTTGGCGGGTAGGTCCAGGGCGTAGATGTCCTTCTGGACGCGATCAGCCAGCCCATGCAGGAACATATGCCACTGCGCCTCCTCGTTCCATTGACACTCCGCCGCCAGGGTGCGGAACTCGATGGAGTAGTCTGAGATGGATCTCTCCCCCTGCGTGAACTGTGACATTTTGTGTATTTGAACCCTTTCTAACAATGACTGTATGCTTTTGAGATCCATCTTTTCACGCTGAGGACAACTGAGGGACTCTTATGTGACTCTTACAGAAAGTTCAAACGCTCACTGATGCTGAAGGAAACACGATGCATTAAGAGCCAGGGGGTGAAAACTTTTTGAATTTGAAGATCAAGGTAAATTTAACTTATTTTGTCCTCTGGAAAACATGTAAGCATATTTTGTAGCTTCTGAAGGCCAGTGCTAAATGGAAAAATATATATATGTGACCCTGGACTACAAAACCAGTCATAAGGTTAAATTTTACAAAACTGAGATGTATACATCATATGAAAGCTCAATAAATAAGCTTTCTATTGATGTATGGTTTGTTAGGATAGGACAATATTTGACTGAGATACATCTATTTGAAAATCTGGAATCTGAGGGTCAAAAAAATCAAAATAATGAGAAAATCACCTTTAAAGTTGTCCAAATTAAGTTCTTAACAATGCATATAACTAATCAAAAATTACATTTTGATGTATTTACAGTAGGAATTTTACAAAAAATCTTAATGGAACATGATCTTTACATAATTTCCTAATGATTTTTGGCATAAAAGAAAAATCAATAATTTTGACCCATGCAATGCATTTTTGGCTATTGCTACAAACATACCCCAGCGACTTAAGACTGGTTTTGTGGTCCAGGGTCACATATTATATTTAGGCAAAATAAGAAAAAAGTACACATCTTCAAAAGTTCAAAAGTTTACACCCCAGGCTCTCAAAGCATTGTGTTTCCTTCTGGTGCATTAGTTAGTGTTTGAACCTTCTGTAATAGTTGGATATGAGCCCCTCAGTGTGATAAGATGGACCTCAAAATCATACAGTCATTGTTGGAATTGGTTCAAATACACAAAAATGCTGAAAAAACAAAGAATTTCTGCCACCTGAAGGATTTTTCTAAAGAACAGTAGGCAGTTTAACTTTTTAGGACAAACAAGGGACTCATGAACAATTATCACAAAAAAACAGCTGTGGATCATTCAGTAACAACACATTATTAAGAATCAAGTGGATGTATACTTTTGAATGATGTAATTTCTATACATTTAACTACTATTTTCACTTGTGGGCTATATGTAAATGTATTTTAGGTAAAATGTCTTATTCAGGTCAGTACTAAATAAAAAATAACATGCATTTTGTATGATCCCTCTTTTTTTTGGTAAAATAATTAACATTTTAATTTAATTCTGCACGTGAACTGATCATCTCCTCTGCTTTGATATCGTTTTAGCACAAAATAAACATGAACATCTGAAGGTATGTTAAAAGAAAGAATACAGAAAAAATCTCATGTAATCGCTTAATCAGTCAACCGTGGAAAGACGTCAATATAACAGCTTGTAAACAATACGTCACATAATGCCATATTTACCTCAAAAGTAATGTAGAACCAGCTGACTCTCATGTTTATTTTACAGGATTTGTTGAGAGTTTTTTTTCCATGAGAAAATTTGCCATGTGCGGTACCTGGTATATATTCAAAATATACATCGTTATTGAATGAAATCGGATCGCATTGAATGTTTATGAAGCATAGGCAAAGCAAATTGTGAAATTTGTGTCAAAACCCTGCTCTAACATATACACACATGCACAAACAAACCTGATACCTGATAAAAAAAAATATTCACAGGCAGAGAAATACACACACAAATGCACATAATACACACAAATTGTATTCTACAATATGAGTATAATACCCACTTTCACTTTTGAAATACATTGCAAAACTGAATAAGAAGAGAAATATCCAGCTGACTGCTGTGTTCTGAAAATGGGTTTCTCTCCTAAGAGACATGCTTCTCAATTACCCGTGCCCTCTGCGGAAGCCAGTATTATCCTATTCTAGTGAAAGCATGGAATGCCCAGGAAATGCCTGGCCTCAAGCTGTCTTGTCACTATTTTCCTATCCATCTATTCCAGAGCCTGGTGAAAACCCTGCAGCGCTGCTGATTGGAGGCTCGGATAATATTATAATCACAGCCCTAAATGGATCCCGCCTGCAAACCCTCAAACAACTGGACTCAAATGGAACGCATGGCTTGGATTTCAACCATAAAGACGAATCAGTATGCTGGGTCACATCCTCAGAGTCCTCCGGACAACTCCGGTGTGCCAGGATGAGGAAAGCAAGTGGCTTTACTAAAGAACAGGAAGTAAAGACAGTCCAGAATCTCCACGGTATGGTTCCTGTTAAACTCTCCTGCTACATTAAAGATACAATATGGTGCCCATTCGTAACTTCCTAGAATACTACTTAAAAATGGAATTTCTGGTACTAATGCGAGTTAAAAAATGTAATGTTAAAAGTTTAGTACATTTTGTCCTTTACTCATGAGACTTTATCTTCTCATCCTGAACAAAACGCTTGGTGTAACACTGAGTCCTGCTTGACTGCATAATGCTTATCAATGCAAGCTGTATGGAAGCTAACCGAGCTTATAATTTATTTACCACTACGTGAAATGGTTTATGCACATTTGTGTAGTTCATCCTACAGTATGTGTCCATTAAGTATGCATTAAAAGATCTCAAATCGAAAATGATTTATTACTCTTTTAATAATTAGCCTATTAGTTTTCAGTGTTGAATCGGAGAATAAGAACATGCTCTCATTTCAGGATATTGATCCAAACACTAGCCTCTAAACCAAGAATTTCTTTATGACTAAAAGCAAAGCATTTCAGCTATAGCTTATTTCAAGTCTGGTGCAGTGCATTAAGAGCCTCTAATGGACCCCAAGTTTATGATCTTGAAAAAAGTAAATTGTACTAATATGACTTAGTTTATAGGGCACTTTTGTTTTGTTTCTTTTTACTTAAAAAGCACTGTTTGTTTGACTCATTTCTTCCAGTTTGTTTATCATGCTTGTTAATTTATAAAATTACGTTGTTATATTCCATTTAAAATCCTATTCTAACTATGTAACAACATTGAACAATAAAATATTCATTGAAAAAGGAAAAGTAGCAATTGTACTACCTGATCTCATGACGAAAACGTACCTGTGGGAACATTTTCACTGTATTTTCCAACAGAGATGAACACTAGAGGCAGTAAAACAGCAAGCACTTGTAATTGTTTTCGTACACAGTTATGATTACATCTCCATATGTTTCGTTGAGTACATTTCTGTTCTGTTCATTTCAGTTCATACTGTTGAGTACATTTTGGTGTAGTGCTGATGGTACGTAATTTTAAAACTTCACGGAGCATTAGAGTTATAGCGCCACTCAACAGACATTCCGTGTCAGAACTGACACATACAAAACCAATGTAGTGTTGTTTTTGGCAGCCGGTTTTAATTTTAGTTTTAGTCTAGTCTTTGTGTGAAGCTGTAATTTTAGTTTTTATTAGTTTTAGTCACGTTCATACTCTTTTTAGTCTAGTCAAGTTTTAGTCAACTAAAAGTCTGAGCATTTTAGTCTTATTTTAGTCAGAATTATTTTCGTCTAGTTTTAGTCGACGAAAACTGATGACATTTAGTCTAGTTTTAGTCAATAAAAATTGTATTTTAGTCTCTTTTTAGTAATGCAATTTTATTTAACCCAGTCAATATAGTATAAGTACATAGTAGTATAGACGAAACCAAAGTTTTCATTTAGCCAAACCCATTTCAAACAAGGTTATCTTATTATATTATTGTTACCTTATAGGCTCAAGAATACATCCATTCCAGACACGGTAGATGCTCTAATTTGAATTTACAACAAAATCAAATAACAAGCCCCTTGCACAGGTTTCAAGTGTCATTCACGTTTTAAGAATAAATCATAACGAATAAATATGTACATGTGTAGTTTTGTGCATGTTAATTTTGTAGTAATCCCCGCTTCACAAGCACTTCTAATTAATAATAATATTAGTCAGCTTAACAATATTCTTAATTTACTTTGATCATCTATGCCAACATGAATCATGCTTATATTTTTATAAGTTTATTTACAGATTAATTAATTTATACCTTGTGTAAGTAAAATATTTCTTATGGTTTTCGTAGCACAAATTGATCTATTTTATGCAACTGTCCAAAAATCGTTTGGGCATCTGGGACGCAAAAGAAACTTTTTCCACCTTTGACCACAAGATGCCATTAGTGTACAACGTGTTGAAAAGCTTTGAATAATGAACCTTTTATGATAGAGTTAAGGGGAGCGCTTCGAAGAAATGTCGTTTCTTCTTTTTCTCCCAAAGACGAACCCCAGCTGGCCGGCCATCGGTCCGTTTATCTGTGTCAGATTTAACTTCGTTTGTAGTCGTCTTCTAGATAATTCCGCGAGTGGGGCTTGAGAAAGTGACGTCGCCTGCGGTTTAGGCTAGAAGGGATACAGCTCTGGCTACTGGGCATGAGCACATCAATCTAACGTTATAACATTTCGCTTCGTCTCGTTTTCGTCAACAAAAATGAAGAGACATTTTAGCATAGTTTTTATTTTGTAAACCACATTTAGTCTCGTTTTTATTTGTCAACGATATTGCATTAAACATTTAATTATAGTCATCGTCACATGACCAGCATTTTCGTTTCGTCTCGTCTGGTTTTTGTGATAAAGGTTGTGATAAAGGTTCGTTGACGACGATAATTTTCGTTGACGAAAGCAACACTAAACCAATGTCACATAAAACGTACCATAAGTATGTTTATTTGTTTCGTGAAAAAAAAAACACTTCTTTAGCACCACTCAATGGACATTTCACATCGAATATGTCACAAAATGTACATAGCGGTACGTATTTTGCGTATTTCGTGTGAAAAGTTCCCACAGGTAAGTTTTCATCATGAGATCAAGTTGAAATTGTAATTAACGAATAAGTTCTTTTATGAATATGATTGATTGATTAATGCTTCATGACAAGAATTCTCAATGGCTTATGAACATATGCCAATTAATCATGTGTCACATCAATATTTCTACTTGTTTTGTATAAACTGACCATGTTTTTCTTTGTTCCAGATGTGGATCAATTAGCCTTTGACTGGCTCACAGGAAACTTTTACTTCGTGGATCAAGCAAGCGACAGAGTATTTGTTTGCAACCAGTACGGAGACACCTGCGTTACAGTGATAGACCTCGACCTGTTGAACCCTAAAGCAATCGCTCTGGATCCTCTAATGGGGTGAGTTGAAAATGCATGAAGTGAGTGAGATTTCATCTTTGACAAGGCCTTTGATGATCTAAATCCTCTCACATATATTGCAATATTTTAGGCAAATATTTCTGCGAATTTGTCTTGCCTGTACTGTTCCCAGAGCTAAATATTTACTCTTCTTGTCGACACTGTCTGGTTGCATGATTGTGCTACGACTCCCACAGTCAGGAGTGTCATTAGTATTCCATGATTTATCCAGCATCCCACAGTCTCGAACGCCCTTGCAGAAATCTGCTTTACATGAGTTTTGTTTTGCTTTGACACCACAAAGCCGTTGAAACAAGGGGGTGGTGGATCCCTCCGTCAGCATGGTGATTGTGGAAATGTTTCGGGAGAAATGAGTAAAAGAACACAAAGAGTCCTCAAAGGAGAGAAGGGCAGCATGATTATTCTAGTTATTAGCTGCTAAAAGGAGCGCCGTGGTAATATTCCCGGCGAGCTTAGAATAGGAATTCAGGAGAGAGTTTGTCCCATTTATTCATGAGAGTGCAAGGACAGGCAGAGCACTCTGTTCCGGGCTTTTTAATGAGACGCCTTGCGCCCACTGAACCTAAATTGTAGCACCGGTGTTCAGCAGACTAAAGACTGCAAGGAGAGCCCAGGCCATCAATTTCGCTTCCGTTCTTCGGTATGCGGTTGTCATCCTTTTGTTTTCGTGCTGTGACTCTGACAAAAACGAAATTCTGACTACCCTGAATGAAGGCGTGTTTAAAAGAAATGACAGCCGTTTATCTCTTTGAGTCTAAATGCTGCGTTCTTTCTCCTGTGATCATCAACAACCTCGGAGAGCTTTCAAAAACTTTCAAGAGATTTTAAATGCAACGCACAGAGGGCTGAATTCTCTAGCTGCGTCACTTTAGTTTTTGGAATTTTAGTGTGAATGTTTTTTGTTCCCTGTATAAGGCAAAGATGGTCCTTTCATACACATGAATAGTGCAAATTGTAGCACTCGGTATGGCGGCTGTCTTTTTGCTTAAAGGTTAAAGGGATAGTTCAGCCAAAAATAAAAATTCAGACATAATTACTCACCCTCATGTAGGGCTGCAACTAACGACTATTTTAATAGTCGACTAGTCACCGACTATTGAAACGATTAGTCGACTAATCGGATAATTATTCAATTTTTCTCAAATTTAGCATGAGATTGCTTTAATTATGTGGAAAATTATAGTAAACACAAGAAAGAAGGGGGTACTTCAATAAAAGATGCATATTTTGCTGCTGATAGGCCAATTCATACTAAAAGTAAATAAAAATGCCCTGTCTAAAACCAATTAGGCACAGTGCTCGGTCAGTACAGACATAAATGCATAAATTAAGAAACTCTATAAGTTTTTTAATGGACAGGCACATTTGTTTTATAAGAAAAAATAAATTAAAATCAAGTAAACATTTTCTTCCTGTAAACCATCAGCAGCAATAAAACAGTAAACAAAAATGTATATCCAAAACAAAACGTATTGGCTTCCATGTTATTTAAATCTTACCGAGGCCAGCCAAACTCCGTTTCATTCAACTGTCCGACGTGCTTTCTCTTTAAATGTTCGTGCATCACAGAGGTGCTGCCGTGATGCGCAAGGACTGCTTTACAAACCATGCAGGTAATATTTTAATTCGCCGTAGCAGGCTAAAATGCTCCCAAACTTTACTCCTGTTTCATACATACTCAGTCTGCAGTGCGTCTACAGTCCGTGTGCGTTACGTATGCGGTGCAGAAGAAGCACAGACTCGTTTTGCTTTCACACAGAACGCGTTTGCAGTCCGTACATTGTGAACGTTCTAATCCGTTAACATGGGTGTGGAAAAAAAAAAACGCACTGCAGACGGAGTATGTGTGAAACGGGCGTGTTTTGGTACGCGCAGCTGCTGCGTTGGACGCCGCCATTTCTGTATGTTATCGCTCAGCATAGAAGCTGCGTATGTGCGACTCTCGGCAGAAAGATGCCTCACTCGGTTGTCTGGCGACAACATCGACAATGAAATTCATTGTCGACTATTTCTATTATCGATTTTTGTCGACAACGTCGACGAATCGTTGCAGCCCTACCCTCATGTTGTTCCAAGCCCGTAAGGCCGTTCATCTTCAGAACACAAATTGAGACGTTTTTGATGAAATCTAAGAGCCTTCTGACCCTTAATAGACAGTAACACAACTACCACTTTCAAGGCCTAGAAAGGTAGTAAGGACGTCATTAAAATAGTCCATGTGACATTAGTGGTTCAACCTTGATTTTATGAAGCTATGAGAATACTTATTGTGCACAAAGAAAACAAAAATAACAACTTTATTCAACAATTTCTTGTCAGTCTTTAATGTACGTTCACAAGAATAGATATGTTTAGATGAGTGGTATGCACTTACAATAATTGTTATAGTACAATATCTGCACTGATACATATATAAAGGTTGTACTGGCATTCTGTTTTTACTAAAAAATAAATACATCAATACAGAACATCTATCTCTTGGCATGCATATTGAGATGTAGAGAATATATATTTAGATTTGCATTCATATATTCATGATTTTTAAAATATATATTCCAATTTCTAATTATGTTTTCAGAATTATAACTGTACATTCACAATATACATTTATATATTAAGACTTATATCTACATATTGCAATTTACATTTATATATTCAGAATTATAACCACATATTCAGATTTACTTGTTTTTATTCATGATTTACATTCAGACTCACAACTATATATTCTGATTTACATTTATGTATTCAGATTTTTAAAAATATATTCTTATTTACTTTTATATATTCACAATTTACATTTATATATTCAGATTTTATATGTGTATACTATATATATATATATATATATATATACATATAAAATCTGAATGTGTGTGTGTGTGTGTGTGTGTGTGTGTGTGTGTGTGTGTATACATATAAATTCAGTAATATAATTATTTTTTTATTATTTTAAGATATCTTTGAATTTATTAATTAATTTAATGCATATACATATAAAAAAAAAACAAAAAAAACAATGCATTGCAGTGTATGTACTAAAGAATATTACATGCGACCCTGGACAAAACCATTCATAATGACTTTTTTTTTTTTTATTGAGATTTTAAAAATTGTTTATGATTTATTTAAGCTTTGATTTAAATAAGCTTTCCATTGATGTAGGTTTATTAGGATAATATAGGTGCCAAAAAAAAAAAAAATCTAAATATTGAGAAAATGGCCTTTAAAGTTGTCCGAATGAAGTTCTTAGCAATGCATATTACTAATCAAAATTTAAGTTTTGATATATTTACATTAGGAAATGTACAAAATATCTTCATGGAACATGATCTTTACTTAATATCCTAATGATTTTTGGCATAAAAGAAAAATACAATGTATTGTTGGCTGTGCTACGACTGGTTTTGTGGTCCAGGGTCACATATATGCGTTACGTGCAAAGAAAATGACCTACAACTGGAAAGCAAAAGTTGTACAAAGTGCACAAATAAAGTGAAAGCAAATGCTTCAGTCATTTTGGCCAAATGAAACGCTTGGCTAGATACAGAATCGCTTTGTTTTTCTAGCTTTCAACTCTGCAAAGCTCTCGGTGTGCAGTACATATGCTGTAGGATATGGCTTTAGTAACATATGCTTCTGGTTTTGAGCTTTTCTCTTGGGCTCCCATATGTTTTTGAAAGATCCCCTTATTCACCTCACACCGTCGACCTTAAGCAGAAAATCCGGTTTAGGCAAAATCTTGAAGTTGGCCCTTTTTACCCTTATCAAACGAGCTCAACACTGTTTCTCCTCCATTCGCTGTGAACGTGCCATTTTGTGTCCTTTTATGGTCCATGATGAGCATGTAATTGTACCAACTTAAACGCTTATTTTTGTTAACACGCCGTTGGTGCGTTTACATGAACATAACCCTCGGGAATGGCTCTCTCACATTTGTATATGCCCTTCAGTGCATCCAGCCAGTTTCCTCCCGGGAATGTGGGAGAGGAGTGCAGTTGTTAAACCTCCAGGCTTTAGCAAAGTGCAGTTTACTACATTACATTCTGTTCTGCTTTTTCTGGTCCTCCTCCTGTAATTGGCGAGATGAGGTTGGAGCCGCTTGTGTGTGAGGGAGGCTGAGTGAATGCAGGAGGTCTGTCAGCCTGGAGCGCTTGAGTGAAGACAAAAGAAATTGGGGCTGTTTGTGATAGTGGCTCAGCATGAGGCGTAGTAGTTATGGAAAGAGTTCACGAAACGTTAAGTGTTTCGTTTGTGGTTCTGATATATTTTTCCTTCACTGTTTTTTTTTTTTTTGGTTCAATTTCTCGCCTGCTTTCCTGAAGGAGCCTCCGTCCTCTTCTACGCTTCTGGAGAGGCGTTATGTAAAATGTAGCTTTCTAATTTGAAACAAAAATCCCAGAGAGGGAATAAGAATGAACTTGGTTTAACCTCGCTTTTCAAAGTCTAACTTAAATTCCCGAATCAATTCGAAAAAGCAGGGTGTGAGGGTTTTTTTTTTTCTTTTAGTCTGTGGAGAGTGTGAAACTTAAATTTGATTTAGAGCAAAATGAAAACAGAGCAGTGTGCAAATCTTTATACATCCGTTACTCCCCCCCTCTTGTTTGGTAATCTGTCTTGGTGAAAGAAAGGGGAGGCATTTTCTGTTCAGTATTCTCTACAGTAATGAAATTCCCCTGCAGTCCGAGTTTGGGTTGGACCATTGTGTCACGTTGCAGTGATTACTTAAAGTCAGGGTCGAAAGGTCTAAAGTAGCAGATGAGATGTATGACTGGGTCAGATTGGTTCCCATTGTGTTTTGTGGTTTGTCTGGGCTTATTGAGTTTGTTCATCTAACCACCAAACAAATAAATAAAGTATTGTTGATTTATTATTCTGTGGTTATTGTTATGTAGTATTAGAATGCAACATTCACTGCAAGAATATCTTCTGCATCCACATCTCATCTGTTTGTATTATTAGAATCAGATGTAGGAAGGATATACACAGTACAGTCAACAATGGTGGAAAATGTTTGTTTGCCTCAAACACACAAACGCTAGAGCACAGAGCAATATGTGTCATATAAACAAGTTATGGATTCATTTTTAATTCATTTTGCTTTATTGCCTTCATTGTCCTCTCATTACTTGTTACTGTTTGTTTGGATTGTAGGAGATATTGCAGAACTGTTGAATGTCGCTGATGATAATGAATAAATATATATTATTGATTTTAATAATTCTAATTTTAAAATAGGATTATATGTTCTATAAATGTAGTAAATTGCTACATTGCTTGACAACAATGTCTATAATCAGCTTAATTAACTGGTTTACTTGGCGGGAGAATATTTTGTTCTGATTATTAATAAAAGTAACTATTTGTAAAAGCAAACAACAACAACACGCATGAATGACACATGACTATTCTCACTTTATTAATTTGCTGAACCTTGCCATATAATCCCAGATAATGATTATAGTATTGTTAAAAAAAATCTCATCTGCATTTATTTTATAAGTGGCATTCTTAATTTACCAGCGAAATATAACAATGTGTACATTAATAAAACAGCGATTCACATACTTTTTAAAAATATACTTATCTCAAGTTAATATGTTAAATGCATTTGCAAATTCTATGCAGATTAAACTGTTTTGTCATAGTCAGAATGACATATCCATCTCACAGATTAAATGTGGATGAGTGAATAATATCATAGCTCTGTATGAGAGCTTTTCTTCCATATAATAGCAGGAGAAAGACACTGAACTTGCAGATACCTCATCAGCTTTATCCTTCTGTATGTCATTTATTTTCGTGTTAAAAATCACATTGAGCAGCATTTGAATCTAATATGGCAGTGGCTTGCTGAGAAGGAGATGGATCCTCTTGCTGACAGCAGCGGTTCTTTAGACTGACCAAATAATATAATATAATATAATATATTAGCACAGGTATATTTGTAGCAATAGCCAACAATACGTTGTATGGGTCAAAATGATAGATTTTTATTTTATGTCAAAAATCATTAGGAAATTCCATGAAGATATTTAGTAAATTTCCTACCTTAAATATATCAAAACGTAATTTTTGATTAGTAATATGCATTGCTAAGAACTTCATTTGGAAAACTTTAAAAGCGATTTTCTCAATATTTTGATATTTTTGCATCCTCAGAATCCAGATTTTCAAGTAGTTGTATCACGGCCAAATATTGCCCTATCCTAACAAATCATACATCAATGGAAAGCTTATTTATTTAGCTTGTAAAAACTCAATTTCCAAAAAATTACCCTTATGACTTTTTTGTGTTCCAGGGTCACACACACACACACACACACACACACACACACACACACACACACACACACACACACACACACACAGACACACACACACACACACACACACACACACACACACACACACACACACACACACACACACACACACACACACACACACACACACACACACACACACATGTTGGGTTTACATGTTTTATGGGGACATTCCATAGGCGTAATGGTTTTTATACTGTACAAACCGTACTTTCTTTCGCCCTACACCTACCCTACACCTAAACCTAGCCCTCACAGGAGATTGTGCACACCTTTACTTCCTCAAAAAAACTCATTGTGCATGATTTCCTCATGGGGACCTGAGAAATGTCCCCACAAGGTCAAAATCTACTGGTATTCCTATCCTTGTGGGGACATTTGGTCCCCACAACGTGATGAATACCAGGTACACACACACACACACACACACACACACACACACACAGAAATTATATTTATATATATTTAAACATGTAATGTGTTCGTTAATACTTTAGTTTAGGGAACAATTCTCACTATTAACTGTTTGCTTATTATGTTAATTATAATGTTAATATATGTTAATTATTTTGCATGACCATATTTTAGGTCCCTTAACCCTACCCCATATCTAAAAGGTACCACTACCTTATTAAAGCAGGAAATTGGGAGTTTATTGAGGTAAAAGTTGTAGTTAATAGTTAATTTGTTAGTTTGGAATTGGTCTCCAACCGAAAATGTGACCATTTAATCCCAAATTTTCAGCTGCCTTTCAGTCTTCAGTGTCACATGATCCTTCAGAAATCACTCTAATATGCTGATTTGATGCTCAGCAAACATCTTTTCATCTTTTTCTTTCATCTTTTGTAACATTATAAATGCCTTTGAAGCATCCTTGCTGAATAAGAGTAGTAATGTCTTAAAGAACACCAAACTTTTGAATTTGAATTTTTTAGTATTCATATTATGTAATGTATTTATTCCTTACTTTTAGGCAGCTAAGTGTTGCATCTTTAAGATGGTATGTCAAGTTAAAAACAGTTGAGCTTGCCAAATTGAAAATGTGCTTTCCAGTTTTTTCTACAATATGCATTAGACAGGCAATGAACAGACTGTGGGCGGTGTAAGGATGTGGCTGAGAGAGTATGTCTATCTGATTTTTAATCCTGTTTGAATAGCTTTTAACATAACGGAACAATGCAGTTAGTGTTTTTTTCCTTCCAGCATGAATTGTTCTTTTCTTTATGGAACAATGTAGTATCATTTTTTTGTATTGAAGAAAAAAGGAAAAAAAAGAAAGAAAATCTGGCTGAGGAACACAGAGCAAGCAAAACACCACAGAGTACTGGAACTTTGTACGTGTTACAGAAACCAATTAGTTTTTATTGTTGGCAGGCAGGAAAAGCATCACTGATACAAGGTTCAATTATTTCTAGCATTCAGAAAACAAAAGATCTGAAGGGGGTCAAGAAGCAGAAGCCTTAGAGAGACATGCTTTTTACATCTTTTACTAATATTCTAATCAGCTAAAAGTCTGACTTTGAAACATTTAATGAGTTCTGCGACTTGAGTCCCCAAGGGACAAATGAAATGACTTACAAGAAAAGGTTGATACCGCGCTGCGAAGAATTCTGGATAACAACAGACTACGAGATGGATCTGCCATGATAAAAAGCTCCTCACGGTGAAGTTTTTTAATTTCCTTTATGTTTTATGTTTGCTTCTCCGGAGCAATTAAGCACTTGGGGACCGCTGGCTGCGTGTGAACTCTTTCCTTGTTAGATTCCTAATTAAATTATGTGTTTGCAGTATCAGCCACTAGGTATCTAATGTTGTTAGAGCTTGAACATTCAGTCTATCACACTTTGCATTCACTGGTAGACTTTTTGTAGCTCTTTGTAACTTGGTCATCTACCTTAATAATGAATTTGCATACACAAAGGGTAAAAAAGGAAGCTTTTTTTGAGCGGGGCTACTGTAATTGAAATACTTCAAAGGAAGACTTTGTCATTTGATAAATGTATGTATGCATGTCACTAATGAGGGTCTTGCTTTAATTGGCAAGTTTTAGTGGTGGAAACAAAAAGAAAGTCTCACAGGAAGAGACAGTGAAGGAAAAATAATATTCATGAGATCTTGTATTATGTGTCACAGTAATGTACTGTTAAGGGAATAGGAAAGTATCTGTCATTATTTACTCAACCACATGTTGTTTCAAACTGGGTTTGGAATGACATGAAGATGACTAAATAAGGATAGTAGTTTCATTTTTGGGTGACTTCACTATGTTTTTAATAAAAACTGCATTTTCTTTTCCAATCTCTTGCAGGATGCTCTTCTTCACTGACTATGGGAATCAAGCCAAACTGGAGCGCTGCAACATGGATGGCACCAACAGAACTCGACTTGTGGATTATAAGGTTGAGCGGCCGACTGCGGTGGCATTGGATTTGGTAAAAAAGTTGGTGTACTGGGCAGACGCATATCTGGATTACATTGAAATGGTGGATTACAATGGCAAAAACAGACACACTATCATCCAAGGATATCAAGTGAGTTCAATTTTTTTGACATTGTGATTTGTCATTTTACAATCACTGCTGTTCAAAAGTTTGGAGTAGAAGATTCCTTATACTCACCAAGGCTTCATTTATTTGATTAAGAGTACACAGTAATATTGAGAAATAAAAGTGTGTTCAAATTCTTAATTACTCTTTTCTAGTATATTTTAAAATTAAATTTATTTCTGTGATGGCAAAGCTGAATATTCAGGAGCCTTTACTCAAGTCTTCAGCAGGGGCGGTAGATAAGTGTGGTAAGATGGGAATCAGGGCCTCTGGGAATCAGAGGGCTCCGAAACATATTTCAGCGTTGAACAATATAGCTAATCACAGATATATCTGGTAATTTCTTGAATGCAATGACCAGAAGTGTTGAAGTTAGAGTCCACTCACCGCTCAAAATGCAGAGTTTGCTGAGTTCTGTGAGCTCGGGAATCCTCTCTAACAATGTGTAGATGCGATGTAAATAAGAGATACATTGTGCAGTGTAGAGAGCTTATTAACAAAACGTTGTGCGATCGAAAGTGAAAGTAAGTGACAGCTTTTAGTGATTATATGAGGAAGCTCTTTTTGCGTGCACTTGACGCTGTATATTACTGTCTGTCTCAGAACAGAGATATTCACCCCAGTAAAGAAAGTATTGTGTTTCACGTCATAATTTTACTTGTCTTGATGTTTCAAAATTACTCTCTTGTGTGCTTTTCCTGCTGCACACTAGTATAAAATGCACAAATGCGATGACTGGAGATTTTCACTTAATAATAGATTACGTTTTCGATTTGTTTCTCGGCAAACCCTACCGTATGCCTTCAGAACACTTGGAATATGGAATGAGTTGCATGGGATAATTTCATGTTTGTAAAAAGATTGAAAAAGTTTAGAATTTATTAAATGGAAATGCAAGCATTTTTTTTACTTATTTTGTGATCTGAAAAAAGGTAGCTTAAAGGATTAGTTCACTTCCTGAAAAAAAAAGGAAAACAGGGATGTAGGACGATTTTGATGTTGAAGACGAAAACGAGATGGGAGTTACAGCTCTAACTGTATTGACCCGGATTACACAGACTACGGATGCACATCGCAGATACAAGACAAGACGAGCATTTGAGGTTAAAAAGTACATAATTTGTCAATTAGTTTCGAAGATAATCAATCGTTTCACTAGATGAGACCCTTCTTCTTCGGCTGGGATCGTTTAGAGCCATTTGAAGCTGAAGCTGCGTTTAAACTGCATTTTGAAAGTTTAAACATTGGGGGCACCACACATATCCATTATATGGAGAGAAATCCTAAAATGTTTTCTTCAAAAAAACATAATTTCTTTACGACTGAAGATATGAACATCCTGGATGACAAGGGGGTGAGTACATTATTTGTAAATTTTTGTTCTGGAAGTGAACTAATCCTATAATATGGCTTTAGAACAGCATCAGGTTGACTAATTACTGGTTGTAAAGGGAAAAAATAAACTACAAACTATACAAACAATATAAGGGGTAGGTGTAAAAGAGCACATAGTTATTGTGTTGGGGCCCCATACCTGGAATTTGCTTGAGGCCCCCCAAGTCCTAAGAGACTGATATATGCAGTCTGAAGAGAGAACAATGTCAAATTTACCGTCCATTTGTGAAAATGAACTGATTAAAGGGATAGTTCACCTTAAAATGAAAATTCTATAATTAATTACCCACCCTCATGTCATTCCGAAACTGTAAGACCTTCGTTCATCTTCAGAACACAACTTATAGGGGTCATCGGATGCAAAGCTAACTTGTTGCTTGAACATTAATGTGTGTTGGCAGTTTGTGTACACAACCACCCTACAATGATAAAAATCCACCCAGTGGTATTTTTTTAATCTTTAAAAGTAATATCCCTTTTTAAAATCAGGTCACCGAGCTGAAACTTCGATCGCCATTGTGTCGACTTAGGTGCAGGGGAAGACAAAAAATGTCTCAGACATATTCTGTTGTTGGATGTAATAATGAACAATGCAGTAGTCATTTACTCCCGACACCTGAACCGCTAAAGACGCAGAGGATAACGTTACTTTCGTTTTTAAAAGGAAAGTGCCGATCCCGATCTACACATGCATTTATGTTCATGTGAATCGTTCCTGATGCAGCTTCACCCACAGCAGAAGTGAGTATAAGGGTTTTTTTATGCATCTTTGCAAATGGCCTTTCTTAATAATGTGCTTGTTGCCAAGTTTTGCAGATAAACGCATTAAACATGGCTAAACGCGGCATTACAGTAAACATTACAGCTCATAATCCCACATCAGAGAGGGGCGGGGTGAGCAGAGGTCATTTGCATTTAAAGGGTTCATGCAAAAAAATGAGTTGAGTTTTTGCAGAGCTGATTTTGACAAGGTAAAAGGGTGTTTTTTTTTACACTACTATTGAGAATTTTTAACCAAAGTAGATTATAGATTTTCCCTAAAGACCCTAAAGAATCATATGAACTTGTGGAAAATGGGCATCCGATGACCCCTTTAAGATATTTTTAATGAAAACCGAGAGCTTTCAGACCCTTTATGAAGCTATGAGAATGCTTTTTGTGTGCAAAGAAAACAAAAATAACAACTTGATTTAAGAATTTCAGTGCACATTCACGAGAGTACCAAGCATGCATCATGGTACTGTCATGAACGTGTGTCGAAGACTGACACGGAAGAGAAGAAATTGTTGAATAAAGTATTCTCGTAGCTTCCTAAAATTATAGGTCTTACGGGTTTGGAATGACATGAGGGTGAGTAATTAATGACAGAATTTTCATTTTCAGTCTCTTAATAGTTTTTTTTCTCCAAGACTCCAGGATCTTTGATTAAAAAAAAAAGATCAAAAGAAAATCAATTATTTGAAATAGAAATATTTTATAACATTATAAATGTCTTTTCTGTCACATCTGATCATTTCAATGCTTTTTTGCATAAAAAGGTGCTATTTTTTAAATAATAGTAAAATTAATATTGACCCCAGACTTCTGAATGGTAGAGTATGTGGGCAGAATAAAAAATGTAGTAGCTCAGCAACAGATTAGCATAAAAAAAGAGTTCTTAATGTTATCCTAGCCTAATGGTGCAGTCACATTTACTGTTGCTTGGCGAAATTTTTTACATTTACATTTACATTTATTCATTTAGCAGACGCTTTTATCCAAAGCGACTTACAATTGGGAATACAACAAATAATTCATCCTAAGGAGGGAGATCGACATAGGAAGTGCTCAAAAGTACCATATGTCAGGCGTTGTCAGATGAGTACGGGCTAGAAAGGGAAGATCAGGAAAGAGAGGAGAATTTTTTTTTTTTTTTTTTTTTTTTTTTTTTTTTTTTTTTTTTTCAGATAGTCAGATAGTGTCGAAAAAGATGGGTTTTCAGCAGTCGCTTGAAGACAGTAATGGAGTCAGCGTTTCGGATGGGGGTGGGAAGATCATTCCACCAGGCAGGGACATTGAAGGAGAATGTTTTGGAAAGTGATTTCATGCCTCTCTGTGGTGGTACAATAAGGCGTCTTTCGCTAGAGGATCTCAGACTTCTGGAGGGAGTGTAGATGCGTAGTAGTGAATGGAGGTAGGCCGGTGATGAGCCGGTGGCTGTCCTATAGGCCAGCATCAGTGTCTTGAATTTGATGCGTGCTGTAACCGGTAGCCAGTGCAGGGATATGAAGAGAGGTGTGACATGGGCCTTCTTGGGCTCATTGAAGACGAGCCGTGCTGCTGCATTCTGAATCATTTGTAGAGGCCTGATTGTACATGCTGGAAGACCAGCTAAAAGAGCATTGCAATAGTCCAGCCTGGAAATGACCAGGGCCTGGACAAGGAGTTGTGCAGCATGCTCTGTTAGGAAGGGCCTGATCTTTCTGATGTTGTGCAACGCAAACCTGCAGGATCGAGCAGTTTTAGCTATATGTTCTTTAAAAGTCAATTGGTCATCAAAGATTACACCAAGATTTCTGGCTGAAGTCGATGGGGTAATTGTTGATGAACCTAACTGGATGGAGAAGTCATGTTGTAAAGTTGGAGTGGCGGGAAAGACAAGGAGCTCAGTTTTAGCTAGATTGAGCTGAAGATGGTGTTCCTTCATCCATGCAGAGATATCCGCCAGGCAGCCAGAGATCCTTGCAGCTACTGATGGATCATCTGGTTTGAAAGAAAGATAGAGCTGTGTGTCATCAGCATAGCAATGGTAGGAGAAGCCATGTGCCTGTATGATGGGGCCCAGAGATGTAGTGTATATGGAGAAGAGGAGGGGTCCAAGAACTGATCCCTGAGGAACCCCAGTGACCAGTTGATGAGTTTTGGAAACCTCCCCTCCCCAGGCCACTCTGAAAGACCTACCAGAGAGATAGGATTTGAACCAGCGAAGTGAAGTCCCTGTGATGCCCAACGATGAGAGGGTAGACAGAAGGATCTGGTGATTTACCGTGTCAAATGCTGCAGAAAGGTCCAGTAAGATGAGTACTGATGATTTGGAATCAGCTTTTGCAATCCGCAGGGCTTCAGTGACAGACAGTAGTGCCGTCTCAGTTGAATGGCCACTCTTGAACCCTGACTGGTTAGCATCCAATAGGTTGTTCTGTGAGAGAAATAAAGATAGCTGGTTGAAGACAGCTCGTTCCAGTGTTTTTGCTATGAACGGAAGGAGAGAGACAGGTCTATAGTTGTCTATGAGTGAAGTGTTAAGTGTAGGTTTTTTGAGCAGTGGGGTTACCCGGGCCTGCTTAAATGTAGTGGGGAAAGTGCCTGTGAGAAGAGATGTGTTGATGATGTGTGTGAGCGCTGGTAGGATTGTAGGAGAGATTGCTTGGAGAAGGTGTGAGGTGTGAAATTGTGTGGTGTGAAATTTTGTGTGCAAAAATCCAGTCATTTCATGTTGAGGGCAAAAAGTTTCTTATGGTTTTACTCATGAATTTAAAGAAAAA
Organism: Garra rufa; assembly: GCF_049309525.1. Lineage (NCBI taxonomy): Eukaryota > Metazoa > Chordata > Actinopteri > Cypriniformes > Cyprinidae > Garra > Garra rufa. The sequence continues at coordinate 34,865,169 of NC_133368.1, read as the reverse complement.
AAAACTGCTTGGTTTGAAAGTGATTTGTGTATGAGCTGCATCACTACACTATTGACAGTAGATAATGGACCTTTTTGTTTGTGAAATCTTGCCAAAAGTTTGCTAGTGTTACCATACTTTAATACTCCAAAAAATATGTTGTTTAGATAGCTAAAAATTAGACACAGACAGTTACTTGCGACATGCATACTTACCAGTGGTGATGTGAAGGGAGGAAAAGGGTTGTTTGTCTGATGCAAGACTCTAATCATCCCTGATAGGGGAAGAAAGAAACCAACACAGTTGTACACAGATTGATTTCAAGTATTAATTGGTTATGGCATTTATACCCAGCAGCAACTGTATCTGTGTAGCTTCATCTGCGTTTTAATTTCTGAAGCTAGCTTGCATTAATTAGTCTAAATGAACACACAGGCTACAGAAACAGATTCGCCAATTGAATATTTTACCTGAAGTGCACTTAAGAGAACTGTAATTATGGATCATTATTATTCAAAAGTAGACCTCAGCTAAGCAACCCAAAGATCTTCTCGTTGTTGGAAAGTGTAGAAGGCCATGTACATAGAACAACGGATGATTGTATGGAGGCAGGTGCAGGTGTGCTTGGTTTAATAGCGCTCTTAAATGTGAGCTCATTGGTAAGAGGTTGCTAACACATTTAATTTCCATCGCAAATTAAAGTAAGGTTCTGCCTATTAATGACTTGGAAACTGTATCTACTTTTTTTGACTTCATTGTTTTTCTAACGGGTTTCCTTATGTGATGACACCCTTTCTAATTAGGCGCACTTCCAGGTGAACCTTTTATTTTTTATTTAACGCATGGTTTGTTCTTAGTTCACTTACACTTCACTGCACTCTAATGTATTCAGTAATATACAGTACATTCCAGTGTAAACCATTAAATTTGATATACAGTGGCGCCCAGAGTGTTTGGACACTTAAGCTGCACTTAAAAATTCATGAATGTAATTCCTTTAGATAACACAATATCAAACCAAGTGCTTATGTTAAAAGAAGCTTAACTCTAACAAAAAGTTGCATGAAAAACTTTCAAGAAAAAGTTGAACAAAAATGTAGTTTAATTACCATTATGTAGCCTGTGTCCTCCTCTGAGTTTAGATTTTATTTTTAATTGCAATTTCATACCAGTTTTATGGTATGGCTTTTATACATACTCTTCCACTACTATCAACATTTGGGGTCAGGAAGATTGATTGATTGATTTGAAAAGAAATTAATGATTTTATTTGGCAAAGACACATTATATTGATATATACTTTAAATACAATTGAAGTTAAAAGTTTACATGCACCTTGTAGAATCTGCACAATGTTAATTATTTTACCAAAATTAGTGTGCTCATACAAAATGCATGTTATTTTTTACTTACTACTGTCCTGAATAAGATATTTTGCATAAAAGACATTTACATATAGTCCACAAGAGAAAATAAAAGTTGAATTTATAAAAATGACCCCTTTCAAAAGTTTACATACTTCATTTTTAATACTGTGTTGTTACCTGAATGATCCACAGCTGTGTTTTTTGTGTTTTGTTTTTTAGTTGTTCATGAGTCACTTGTTTGTCCTGAGCACTTAAATTGCCCAGTGTTCTTGGGAAAAAAATCCTTCACGTCCCACAAATTCTTTGGTTTTTCAGTATTTTTTTTTTTTTTTTTTGAGTATTTGAACAACAATGACCTTTCCAACAATGACTGTATGATTTTGAGATCCATCTTTTCGCATTGTGGACAACTAAGGGGCTCATATGCAACTATTACAGAAGGTTCAAGCGTTCACTAATGCTTCAGAAGGAAACACAAAGCTGGGGGTGAAAACTTTTTGAATTTGAAGATCAGGATAAATTTTAGGGATGCACCGTTACGAATCGGCCGATCATGCTTGCGCGTTTTGTCAGTAAAGCCGGTTCTGTAATCAGCGGTAAATGCCATCAGGTGCGTGATTTCACGTTGAGCCGTATATACTATATGCTCAACGTGAAATCACGCACCTGATGGCATTTACCGCTGATTACAGAACCGGCTTTACTGACAAAACACGCAAGTGATCGGCCGATATGGATCGGTGCATCCCTAATAAATTTAACTTATTTTGTATTCTGGGAAACATGTAAGTATCTTCTGTAGCTTCGGTACTGCTTTAGTACTGAAGGACAGCACTAAATGAAAAAAAATATGATATTTAGGCAAAATAAGAAAAATTTACACATCTTAATTCTGTTCAAAAGTTTACACTCCTGGCTCTTAATGCATCATGTTTCCTTTTGAAGCATCAGTAAGCATTTTAACAATATGTTATAGTTGCATATACGTCTCTTCGTTGTCCTCAGTGTTAAAAGATGGATTACAAAATCATACAGTCATTGTTGGAAAGGGTTCAAATACAAAAATGCTGAAAAACCAAAGAATTTGTGGGACCTGAATGATTTTTCTGAAGAATGGCAGGCAGTTTTAATGGTTAAAGACAAACAAGGAACTCATTAACTATCACTGAAAAAAAAAAAACAGCTGTGGATCATTCAGGTAACAACACAGTAATAAGAATCAAGTGTATGTAAACTTTTGAACAGGGTCATTTTTATAAATCCAGCTATTATTTTCTCTTGTGGACTATGTATAAACATTTTTTTTTGTGAAATAGCTAATTCAGGTCAGTGCTAAATAACAAAAATAACATGCATTTTGAATGATCCCCCTTATTTTGGTAATAATTAACATTAGTTAACTAATTAACATTTAGCAGATTCTGCAAGGTGTATGTAAACTTTTGACCTCAACTGTAAATGCAAACCCCACATCATGGTTTCTGTATGAAAATTAAATGGCACATATGTTTTCAACATTGATAGTAATAATAAATGTTTCTTGAGAACCAAACTCATCATTTCATTATGATTTCTGACAAATGTAATAGACTGCAGTAATAGCTGCTGAAAATTCTGTTTTGCCATCACAAAAATAAATTGGATATATTCAAATCGAAATAAATTATTTTAATTTGTAATAATATTTCACAATATTATCATGTTTTTGGTCAAACAAATGTAGCCTTGATGAGCATAATATACTTCTTTTTAAAAAACTGTACCGACCCAAAATAGGTTCAGAGTTGGAAACTGTCTTTCATTTCGTATCATTATGAAATGTTCAGGAAATGTTCATGATTAATATGATGGACCTCTGTGTGAACTCACTTCATAGAGCCACTTAAACTGATCTCAAGACCAATTGATTAAAAGTAGCTGCTAGAATGGCAAAAAAGTGTTATTTTAATTGTGCATTAAGTGTCCAAATACTTTTTGGAAACGCTGAAATATTCACTCTTGCCCTGGAGGAATGGTTGAGTATCTGACTATAAATTTAAACGAGAATAGCATTATGAGCCACACTATTTTGCCACAATTTCTTACCTCTTGCAGTATGCGAAAGAGAGAATGAATTATCTCCCTATGGGTTTAGGTGAAACACAATGCACATTTTAATGTGTGTCTATTTGTAGGCAGGGTTCAGCGCTCTCAGTATGCTCCTGTCACATGTTGCTTGCAGAGATAGCATGTAGGCTAGAATCACTGCATGGAATCGAGGTGTCCCCAGAGAAACACGTGCACTCTGGATGACCCTGCCCAAATTCCTGAACTGCCTGAATTCATATCAATATGATTCAGTTACCTTCAGCCTGTCTGCAAATCTGCACCCCTTTATTTAGATTGTGGGTTGTTGCCAGCTCAAATTAAGTCTAATAACAGCTTTAGCTAATGGCTAATTTGATGTTGAATGTTGATGTTAAATCATAGGGAAATACCAAGGATTGTATCTATGCTGTTCTGCTTTCTGTTGAGCTTACAAGGTGATATTTACCTAGCTAAGTAGCTTCTGAGCGTTCTGAAGTAGTCAATGCTTCTTTTTCTAGGTGGCCCACCTGCATGGATTAGCTGTCTTTGAGGACTACTTGTATGCAACACGCTCTGAACCCTCCAGTGGAGCAGTGGTAGACATCTTACGGATAAATCGCTTTAATGTCACAGACCCGGAGATGCTAACCAGCATAGGAAATGCAAAAACAATACGGGTTTACCACAAGCTCAGCCAACCGAAAGGTAAAGTATGTGTCAGGCTGGTTTGAATTGCTTGTTTAGATTGAACAACATGTCTGGGTATCTGTTTTTCTACCTGCATCATACATATAATTATTTGGCCTTTGTTTCAGGTTTTGTATTATATATTTGAATACAATAATACATTCTTTCAGAGTATATGTAACATAAACTATATGTACAGTGCCTTGCAAAAGTATTCATACCGCTTCATTTTTGTCACGTTTTGTTGCAGCATTATGTTAAACTGCTTTAAATTAGTTTTTCCCCCACATCAATTTACACTCCATACACCATAATAATGACAAAGCAAAAACCAGATTTGCAAATTTTACAAATGTATTAAAAATAAAACACTGAAATAAGTACATTGCATAAGTATTCATACCCTTAACTCAGTACATAGTTGAAGCACCTTTACAGCCTCAAGTCTTTTTGGGTATGATGTGACAAGCTTTGCACATCTGCATTTGGCAATTATCTGCCATTCTTTGCCTCTCCTTTACACCTCTCAAGCTCTGTCAGCTTGGATGGGGACTGGCAGACATTTTCTAGAGTCCTAGTTGTTCCAATCGTCTTCCATTATGGATAATGCTTCTGTGAACCTTCAATGCAGCAGATTTTTGTCTGAACTCTTCCCTAGATCATTGCCTTAACGCAAGTCTGTCACTGAGCTCTACAGGCAGTTATCTTGACCTCAGGACTTGATTTTTGCTCTGATACGCATTTTCAGCTGTTAGACCTTTTCTGAGAGGTGTCTGCCTTTTTAAATCAGACTCATTCAAATGAATTTGCCACAGTTTAACTCCACTCAAACTGTAGTAACATCTAGAAGCAATATGAATGCTCCTGAGCTAAATTTCGAGTGTCCCAGAAAAGGGTATGAGTATAACGGGATCTTTTCAGTTTTTTTATTTTTAATAAATTTGCACAAATGTTAAAAACCTATTTGTTGCTTTGCCATTATGGAATAGATTGTGTAGATTGATGTCGGAAAAACTTAAAGTAGTTGAACATAAGGCAGCAACATAACAAAATGTGAAAAAAATGAAGGGGTATGAATAATTTCGCAAGGCACTGTATATAAGAATATGCTAATTGCATACATGACACCAGTGTCCTCTCTTTAGTCAAGGGCCATGCGTGTGAAGTTGACCCTTATGGTAAACCAGGAGGATGCTCGCACATCTGCCTTCTCAGCGGGAGCTACAAATCCCGGAGCTGCCGCTGTCGTACCGGATTCAGCCTGGGAAGTGATGGGCTGTCCTGCAAAAGTCAGTCCACCACAGTTCACAGCCTTTATTTTGTGCACTATAGCTGTTCCATTGCGTTGTTCTGAAATAATTGTTTTATTATTTATATAATGATGATCATAATAAGGGAAGCTGTCAGTTTAAAGGCATAATTCACAGAAAAATAAAAAATCTGTCATTAATTAGTCACCCTCATGTCGTTCCAAACCTGTAAGACCTTCGTTCATCTTTAGAACACAAATTAAAATATTTTTTAGGAAATCCGAGAGCTTTCTGGCAATGTCTATACTACTTTTCTAGGCCTTGAACATGGTAGTTGCATTGCTGTCTGTGCAGGGTCAAAAAGCTCTTGGATTAATTAGTGAATACTTTTAACATGGGGGTGCACGTCTATGACTTCATGCATTATGTAATCGCGTTGGAAAGGTCATGTGTGGTTTCTACTTCATCTGTTTACTTTGGTTAAAAAATATGGGAGCCTGTTTCTGCTACTGAATAAAAAATGAAAAAAAGGTTATTGCGACTTTTTTTTTTTCAATTTCACAATTCTGACATTTTAAACTTTATTTCACAGTATTGCAAGTTTATATTTCACAATTCAGAGAAATAAAGTTAGTATTGCAATATATATACTCGCAATTGCAAGAAAAATGCCAGTTGCAGAACTGTGAATCTCACGTTTCTGAGAAATAAAGTCACAATTGCATGATATAATCTCGTAATTGTGAGAAAAAAAGAATTGTCAGAATTGTGAGATATAAACTCGTAATTCTGTTAACATATCAGTCTTTTTTCCCTATATACTGAACTTTATAACTGGAGTTTATATCTCACAATTCTGAGAAAATCAAACTCGCAATTGCAAGAAAAAATGTCAGAATTGCAAGTTTATATCTCGCATTTCTGACTTTATTTATCGCAATTCTGACTTTATAACTCACAATTGAGTTTATATCTTACTATTCGGAGAAAAAGATGTATACTCACAATTGTGAGAAAAAAAGTAATTTTTGAGAGATTAAAAGTCACAATTGCCTTTTTTATTTTGTTATTCAGTGGCAGAAACAGGCTTCCATACAAAAAGGTAAGGTAGGGTGAAAAAGTCTATCACAACGTGATTACGTAATGTGTAAAAGTCGAGCTAGTGTAAGATTAGTATTTGTGGTTAAAAAGTATATACATTTTTTATTTTTGTTTACAAAATTACTAATTGTTTCGCTACATAAGATCTTTGTTCTTTGGCTAAGATTGTGTACAGCCCTTTGAACCTTCATTGAAACTGCAGTTTGGAACTTCAGCCTGTTGGATTCCACTGTATAGTCAACTATATAGAGAAAAATCCTGTTTTTTTTTTCCTAAAAAACCTTAATTTCATTTTTTGGCTGAAGAAAAAAGGACACGAACATCTTGGATGACACTTTCATTCTGGAAGTGAACTAATCTTTTAATCACAATATAACATTTTATTCTTTCATCATAAAAATCTGTAAAGATTTCACAGCAAATACATGTGAACAACCTAAAATCTTTTAAGAATGACACTAAATACTTGCTAAATGTATGAACTATCAATCAGATGACAGAAGCCATCTATCAGATATGATGCAGTAGGCTTTAAACGATTAATGCAGTCAGTTATTAAAATGAATAACAGTAATAATATAATGCAATTACATCAATTCTGTAATTCCATTGACAGCCCTAATAAAAATATATTTCTTTTCTGCTACCAAAGTGGGGGGAAAAAAAGCACCCAATGATTTTATGACATCTAATGTCACGTCATCCCTGCAGAAATGGTGATGGAATATGTGCTTGTTTTATTCGATTCTCGTCAGCTATCTAGAGCTGGAAATTGAAATGTGTGTGTTGTTACACTATTAAGCGGGAAGATTGAGCGCTTCTGCATTTGCGCCAGTCTTGGCACAGATTCGGATTGACAGAGATGGAGATGAACTTTTAAGGAGATTGGTCCACATGGTTGCGATGTTATTTTATTGACTGCCTATAGCATGATTCATTACTGCCATTACTGCCATTTCCACTCTGTTCCCCCATACGCAGATCCGTCTGATCAATGGCCGTTTTACTTAGTTGACAATGAAAGCTATGGGTCAATTAATGACGATCCTGAGTTAAGCATGAAGTGACTGCAATAATGAACCACGCTCTGCGTCTTGAGACGTTTCTGATTTATACCGCCACCCAGCTGTTCTACTTCCTGCCTGTTTCCATCAGATGAGAAGCTATTCTAAATGACTGTGGCTGCCTTCATCCAATAGTCCCTGTGTTGTTTGATATATAGGTCTCAAAGCGCTTAATTGTCTTGAAGGTAGTGGAGCTCCTCCACTCAAAATGATAAATTGAAGTGATATTTGTGTGGTCTCACCCACACTGGTGTGGTCCCATGAGAAAGGAGGTGGATGTTGAGGTGAGGTCCCTCTCTTTACCCAGAATCCTCCTCCTTTCCCATCGGCCTGCTGCATAACAGACAAGCCGGACGCCCTTTGGGTTTCCCCACTGTGACTAGAGGTTAATTTATTTGAGCTTGTTGCAAGCTCATGGATAACCTCAGCTTCTGTTGTGTGCTTGTGTTAATCTGACAACAGGAGATTTATTGTTTAAACAGAGTCCCAATGAACAAAAATATCATTGCTGGAGCTTGTCAAATGAATCCTCTCAATCAAGATAATTTTTGCCTGGGGATGCTAAGTGGGGCTGATTGCTCCATTCATTTCTGTAACTTAACACGTCTGCCTCTGCCACTGGTGGGCTTAGTAGATCTTCACACAGCTGATTTGGGATCAGAATAAAAAATTATACACTACGTGTGATAAGTTTTGGAAAAAAATTTTTGGTAACACTTTATAATAACTATCCGTTATAACTAGTTAATAAATCATCAATAAACTGTTAGTTAATGAGTTATAAATGACTTGTTAAATAACAGTTAATAGTTTGTTATATATGTATAACTGTGCCTTATAGATAGCCAATAGATAACTTACAAACTGTTCGTTAACAAGTTATAAATGACTTGTTAACTGTATTTTAATGATTTATAACTATACCTAATAAATTAGTAATAGATCATGAACAAGCTGTTAGTAAATTACTTACTAAAGACTTGTTAAGTATCAGTTAATAGTTTATATATGTTATTGGGACGTTATTCTAAAGTTGCAACTATTCTTCATTTATTAATTGTTAGTAAATGAGGAATAGCTGCAACTTTAGAATAACGTCCCACTAACATACATAAGCTAATAACTAACACTTAACTAATATATTAACTCACACTTTACAGATCAGTTGTTCATAGTTTTACCATCTACTAATACCAGTGAAACTTTGTAGAACAGCAAATGGATGGAACAAGTTCAAGCTACAGAACTTTGATGTGATATTTAAAATATAAAATTTTTGTACCTCAACCTTGTTCCACCCATAGGCTTTTCTGTGTACTGTATTTTACCAAAGAAGTACCTGGATTTATCTCAGTATTTTGCACATCACTGCTGGTTCACTCAGTATAGAGGGTCCAAGGTGTGATAAAACATGTTCATATCAATAATACCAATGGCTAGATTTTTATTTATTTTGTTTTCATGTTTAGCACAAAAAAGTGCCCAAACCTCATGGGTTTGTATTCTGTTGTATACTGCTGTTCTGCCATGTGATGGCTCAGTATGTGTGCTTCTATTCATGAAACACAATGTTCAACATTTCATCGGTGGAGTTTCTTTGGTGTTAGTTATTAGCTTATGTATGTTAGTGGGACGTTATTCTAAAGTTGCAACTATTCCTCATTTACTAACAGTTAATAAATTAAGAATAGTTGCAACTTTAGAATAACGTCCCAATAACATATATAAACTATTAACTGATACTTAACAAGTCTTTAGTAAGTAATTTACTAACAGCTTGTTCATGATCTATTAATATTTTATTAGGTATAGTTATAAATCATTAAAATACAGTTAACAAGTCATTTATAACTTGTTAACTAACAGCTTGTAAGTTATCTATTGGCTATCTATAAGGCACAGTTATAAATAATTAGCAAACTATAAACTGTTATTTGACAAGTCATTTATAACTCATTAACTAACAGTTTATTAATGGTCTATTAACTAGTTATAACAAATAGTTATAAATCATTAACAAACTATTAACTGTTATTTAACAAGTCATTTATAACCCATTAACTAACAGTTTATTAATGATCTATTAACTAGTTATAACGGATAGTTATTATAAAGTGTTACCAAATTTTTTTTAAAAGAAGTCTCTTGTGCTTTTCAGTTTCTTTGATAAAAATGCAGTAAAAACAGTAATATTGTGAAATATGATTACAATTTTGAATAACTTTTTTCTGTTGTAATATATTTTTAAATGTAATTTGCTCATGTGATGGCAATGTTGAATTTTTAGGAACCATTACTCCAGGTTTCAGTGTCACATTAGCCTTCAGAAATCATTTTAATTAAAATACTTTTATTCAGGACAGATTAAATTATTTAGAAATTGACAGTAAAGACATTTATATGACAAAAGATTGCTATTTCAAATAATTCAGTTCGTTTTAACTTTATAGTCATCCACAAAGATATCAAGCAGCAATAATAAATAAAAAAAAACACTAATAATAATATTTGTAGCACTGATAATAACTAAGCAGCAAATCAGCATATTAGGATTGTTTCTAAAAGATCATATGAAAAAACACATAAAAGAAATAGTAATTATTCAAAAATTTAAATAGTAGTGTATATGGCATAGAAGGGCTTATGTTAATACTTTCTATCTATATTTTCACAGAACCCAAGAATGATCTTTTCCTCTTCTATGGGAAGGGCCGACCTGGGATAATCCGTGGTTTGGACATTAATGTGAAGTCTAGCAATGAGCACATTGTTCCTATCGAGGACTTGGTGAATCCAAGAGCTCTGGACTATCATGCTGAAACCGGGATCATTTACTTTGCTGATACTACAAGTTTTTTGATAGGGCGGCAGAAAGTTGATGGAAGCAGTCGGGAAACTATTCTCAAAGATGGTAATGACTGAACATTTTGCATTCCTCTTTATATAATTTGTGTTTTCTGTTTGTAAAGTTGCTTCATTTTCTTACACAAAGACTCTGTTTACACCTGAAATTGCATGAAGTGAAATCATATAAATGGTACAAAGGTTGTTATTTGTAGATAACAGCTTTTCAGCAGCCGAATTGTGTGTGCTCTTACAGATCTTGATAATGTGGAGGGGATTTCAGTGGATTGGATTGGAAATAATCTGTACTGGACCAACGATGGCTACAGAAAAACCATCAGCGTGGCTAGGCTGGAGCGGGCATCTGAAACCAGGAAGACTCTTTTGGAGGGAGACATGTCTCACCCTAGAGCCATAGTGGTGGATCCTCTAAATAGGTACAGTAGAAAGAACAACTGCAACACCATCACAATCCTAAATGTAGATTATGTATTATACAATGATTTGAAATACTTATCGACATTCATAGATCCTTGATTTAGATAGAATCGTTTGTTACTTTTTTTATATTTTATATTCTTCAACTACCTGGGCTTTTCATATCTATTCAAATGTTTCCATTTCATGTGTTTTTGCAGTGTCGAGTAATATGTGTTGGTTTCCTGAATGGTTCCTCTGAAGAGCCATTAGTCAGAAGACTTTTTGTTTCAGTGCTGAGGTCTACACATTCGCAGATCCTCTCATAAGAAAGTGTAAATAAGAGATTAATCGTGCAGTGGAGAGTTTCATTGATTATAACATAACTTTGAGAGGTCACGATGAACTAAGATGAGTGACAGCCTTTTAGCGATTGTGAGGAGAGTGCTATTTGCACGCTTTCTCTGCTATAATTTTGCATTCTAATAAATTCACTCAAGAATTCATTCTCCAAACTGCAATAAATGACACAGCAATAACCATTAATCCAAGATTGCCACTTGTCATTGTGTAGCATTTACTACTTCAGTTGACTGAGTGAAAGTGAAGCAGGTTCGAGCTGGTGTGTTTGAGTGGAGGTGTGGACTAATTAGCATATTTATGGTTTTGCACATACTCAATGAGGTAACAGTGTAGAGTTATATTCAAGAGTATTCCATTCCACACAAATCAAGATATTTTTGATAAAATCTGAGAGCTTTCTGACCCTGCATAGACAGCAACACTACCTTCAAGGCCCATAAAGACAGTAAGGACATCATTAAAATAGTCCATGTGACATCAGTGGTTCAACTGTAATGTTATGGAGTTATGAGAATACTTTTTGTACGCAAAGACTTTATTCAACAATTTCTACTCTTCCACATCAATCTCAGCTGCCATGCACAAGAGTATCATGACGCATGCGTGTGGTACTTATTTGGATAAGAATATACAGACAATGGACGTTCTACAACTGATGTAGAACCCAGATGCACTTGTTTTCACTCTTAAATGTTCATTGAAGACGGAAGAGAAGATATTGTTGAATAAAGCCGTTAAAGAGTTACTCCACCCCAAAATGAAAATTTTGACATTAATCACTTACCCCCATGTCATTCTAAACCCGTAAAAGCTTTGTTCGTCTTCGGAACACAATTTAAGATATTTTGAATGAAAACCGGGAGGATTTTGACTGTCCTATTGACTGCCAGGTAAATACCACTGTCAAGACCCAAAAAAGTATGAAAGGCATCGTCAAAATAGTCCATCTGCCATCAGTGGTTCAATCTGAATTTTATGACTTTATTCAACATATTGTGTCATTTGCATCACCATAGCGGTTTCCAAAATGGCGCTACGGTGACACGGAGGAGACGAATTGTTGAATAAAGTCGTTATTTTTGTTTTCTTTGCGTACAAAAAGTATTCTTGTAGCTTTGTAAAATTATGGTTGAACCACTGATGGCAGATGGACTATTTTGACGATACCTTTCATACTTCTTGGGTCTTCACAGTGGTATTTACCTGGCAGTCAATGGGAAAGATATTTTTCATCCAAAATATCTTAAATTGTGTTCCGAAGACTAACAAAGCTTTTACGGGTTTGGAACGACATGGGGTTAAGTTATTAATGACAAAATTTTTATTTTGGAGTGGAGTAACCCTTTAATTTTATTTTCTTTATGCACAAAAAGTATTCTCATAGCTTCATAACACTGAGGTTGAATCACTGGGTCACAAGGACAATTTTAACAATGTCCTTATTATCTTTCTGAGCCTTGAACGGGGCAGTTGCGTTGCTGTCTATGCAGGGTCAGAAAGCTCTCAGATTTCATCAGAAATATCTTAATATGTGTTCCGGAGATGAACGAAGGTCTTACAGGTTTGGAACGACATGAGGGTGAGAAATTAAAAACACAATTTTTATTTTTGGGTGAACTAACCCTTTAAACGGATGGGTAGTTGATATATATTTGGAAAGTTACTGGTAGTTGATGTATAGTTGCAAAGTTACTTATATTCAGCAGAATTTCTAAAGTGAACTATCAAAATAAAGTTTTAACAATAAATCTGGTTGAGATATGCTTGGAAACCATGAGTAATCCTCCTTTACATCAACATTTGCAATCTGTGATAAAATGCTGAGCTTTACTTACTTTCCACCTGGCCTGAAGGAATAGTTCTCATTCCAGTTTATTTACTAACATTTGTTTACACTGCATGGCTTCAATTTCAGGCGAATGCAATTGTAAATAGAGTAGTGAAGCATGCATGCGCCCATCCACGTATATCTCCTTCTGTACTGGTTAATGTGCGTGTGTGTGTGTGCCAGTAAGCTGACATGGCACGGCCAGTAAAAAGGTGAGCTTGATGGCCCAGAGCCAATCTCATTATCACCCTCCCTGGGTGTGAGAGTAACTCATGAATCCTGAGGAGGTGCAGCCAGCCAAGGCTGAAGAAGCGAGATACTGCAATGAGGAAACAACCACTCTCGGCCCTCTCAGATCCAATCAGACAACCTGCTCGCTCTCTTTTTATCTGATTAAAATGTACTCAAGTGCCAAAATACTGATTGGTCGACCGTCGTCAGATCTTTTGGGGCATTCCACGTGGTATCTTAAGGGTGCTTTGAGTAATTTTTAATTAATTTAATCTTAAATCTCAGTAAATAAAGGCCTTATTTAAAAGTGTGCACTTGTCATTAGATAATTAATATACGTTGGAATAGATTTTTACCATCTTTAGTGAACCCAAGTGGTGTTGATTACCAAATCATTTGAAGAGAGGGAAAGCAAATGCAGAATAGTTTCATTATTTTTAGACACAATGGGTTCATTAACTCAGAGCCATAATTATATTCATTGCTCAGACCTCACGCTTGTACAATTTATGCGACTCTCTCTCTCGCATTTAATGAAGCTAATGTATCTTGAATGGCAGTACTAACAATGAAATAAGCAAGGGGCAATGACAGGAAGCTAGAAACTGTCTTTTTGTGAGTTTGTCAACAAATATTTGCAAATAGCGCACATTTGCGTGAGTAAAATGCAAAAACGCCAACTTATCTCTTAGTCACCACCGTGTGTCATTCCCGATGGGATAACTTCAGTGGTGTGGAAGCGATTAAAATCTGCATTAAAGCATCGTCTTCTGAACTGCCAGCTCGGAGGATGTCACGCAGACTGCTTGACACTATTCTTTGGGAGTGGAAAGCTAAAGCTTTCTGGAGCTAGCGCTCAGACAGGAAATGAGAAGCACACCTCTTCTGAGGTGCCATTGATGTGTCCTGTTTTGACAGCTGGTAAAAAAGGCTCTAAGGGAAAGGATGAAGGTGTAAGATGGAAATTTGGAGCGGATGTACATTTTTGACCTCCCTAAAAGGGCATCAGAGTATAGAGTGCATGAACTTTGAACGACGGCCAAAATAGTGATTCATGCACAGTGCTTCAAAGCAAAGCTATCTTTTTGTGGCTGTAAGAGAGAGAAGCTTATCAGATTAATGATAAGTTAAGATGCAACTTATCAAAACTGTACATTTTTTAGAATATTATGCAATATTATTAGAATAATTTAGTAATCTATAATTGTTTTAAAAATTATGAATTTATTATCTATTTATTTGTCTTCAACATAATAGTAAAAGCGTGTTAACTATACCTAAACAAGATGTCTTAATTAAATATCATATTATGACTGAATGGAATCAGAATACTAACTTTTTCATAAATTTAGTCTTTCTTTAATAACCTCTAGTACAATTGTCAAATAAATGCCGGTGATTTCTTTAAAAAACATGAAAAATATTACTGACTTCAAACTTTTCAATTGCAGAGTGAGAGCTTATCAAATTTGATATTTTAACAATTTAATCATTATTGAGTTATAAAAAACCCTTAAAATAATTTTATAAAATAATATAATATATATTTAAAAAATAAAAATACAAATATGATTAAATTATTGATATTAATATCTATAAATATACAATTTGGTTTAGCATTTAAAATATTTGTTGATGCAAATGTGTTATATGTGTCCTAATATTAACAATCCAGTGAAAATATCTTACTTAAACAGCTTAATTGGTTAATAGGTTTGATTGACAGGCAATCTGGCCAATTGTAACGCCAAATCTGCCATTTTATCTGACAAACAAACCAGATAGGAGAGTAGATTAACACCGGTGGACTTGAATTTGAAAAATAGTGTGTATTGATGTTTTTCCGCGGGTGAAACAAGATACCTTCTGATGTTCATTCATGTTTATTTTGTGCTATAACTAGTAAAGAGGAAGAGATGATCGATTTCATGTGCTGCTTGAACTGAGGCACTACAGCAATTGTCAGTGTCCTCTTTGCTCCGCAATGTATCTTTCACTACGCGAGAACATGATGAGTGGCATGTCGGACGTAGCAGGGTCCCTTATCAATTTAACCTTTATTTTAATCATCTATATTACAATTTTGGCTGTGTTGTTTTGACCCACCTCTATGGGCTTATTAATAGAAATGGGGTTAGGCCCCATGATTAGAGGTTGGCCATCTATCAGGTGAGCAGGTGGCATGTTGATCTTTGTCTGGTCTGCTGGATGGGCTTCCCCCCTAAAATAACACCCACCTGTCCTGATTTCTTTATCTCTTCCGCCCATACAGTATACATCTCTCTGTTGATGCCACAAGCAGCCTGTGATAACATGATAAGAATGAACTTGCCTGCCTCAGTAACTCCTCTTTTCTCTCTTTTAGTATCTTGCATTCTGTCATTTGGACTTTCATGATTTACATCTCTGTCTCTCTGTTTGTTTGATGTTTTTTTTTTACTCTGTGCTCACTTCATTGCTGTGCTATATTCATTCCCAGAAGCAGATTTTCTAAACTGTGGTATTTTCAACTAGTCTAAACTGATTTTGTAAACTCCTAACAGTACATAGTGTTAAAATACTTAGAAAAGGCATTCATTGTTAAAGGATTAGTTCACTTTCAGGACAAAAAATTATAGATAATTTACTTACCCCCTTTTAAAGATGTTCATGTCTTTCTTTCTGTAGTCATAAAGAAATTATGTTTTTTGGGGAAAACATTTCAGGAATATTTTCTATAGCCTATAGTGGACTTCTATGGTGCCTGCAAGTTTGAACTTCCAAAATGCAGTTTAAATGGAGCTTTAAAGGGCTCTAAATATTATTGATTCACACGATACTTCAAAATGCGGATTCATTCAGAAATTAAACACTCCTGTGTTGGTCGGAGACCTGCAACAATATGGCTATGGCCGGTGCGTAAACTGCGTTACTATATTTTATTCGTGTTATTTTTTCATAACTAATTATTTAAGTTAATATATTAAACTGACAGCCCTAGTATAAACTATATATATATATATATATATATATATATATATATATATATATATATATGTGACCCTGGACCACAAAACCAGTCTTAAGTCGCTGGGGTATATTTGTAGCAATAGCCAAAAATACATTGCATGGGTCAAAATTTTTGATTTTTGTTTTATGCCAAAAATCATTAAGAAATTAAGTAAAGTTCATGTTCCATGAAGATTTTTTGTAAAATTCCTACTGTAAATATATCAAAATGTAATTTTTGATTTGTAATATGCATTGTTAAGAACCTAATTTGGACAACTTTAAAGGTGATTTTCTCAGTATTTTTGATTTTTTGGCATCCTCAGATTTCTGATTTCAAATAGATGTATCTCGGCCAAATATTGTCCTATCCTAACAAACCATACATCAATAGAAAGCTTATTTATTGAGCTTTCATATGATGTATAGATCTCAGTTTTGTCAAATTTAACCTTATGACTGGTTTTGTGGTCCATGGTCACATATATATATATATATATATATATATATATATATATATATATATATATATATATATATATATATTTAGAGACAATAACTGATCGTTTCGCTAGATAAGACACTTCTTCCTCGGCTTGGATCGTTTAGAGCCCTTTGAAGCTGCATTTAAACTGCATTTTGGACGTTCAAACTCATATTTCACAGTATTGTTGTATCTATAAATGAGTTTATTGCTAAACATTCACAAAATCCTCATTGAGAATGAATAGAAAATAAAACTGGTTGTATAATTTTTAGTTCCACCTTCTAACAATTATACTATGTTATATTTTATGAAGATTAAACACCTCTTTCACTGACCATTAATTGAAAAAGTAAAAAAATAAAATAAAAACAAGACTTCATTTTTAAGAGCCTCATGCCCTGTTTTGTAACCTACTCATGGAAAATGCCATGTAATCTCTGCTCATTTTGGTTGGACCCTGCATGTTGTTACATTCTGAACAGTGCAGGATGAGACTTGAAGCATGCTGTTTGCCTTCTGAATAATTCATGAGGTCACGAAGCCAACACACTGGGACAGAGAGCGCTTGATTCGCCCTCTATCCAATTCTGTTTTATGTGGTGCACATGAAGCACAGCTTCTATCATTGATGAGACAGAAAAGCTTGCGTTGACCGCTGAGTAGTACTCAGAGGCAACAAATCCCTTAAGCACACTTACTAGGGAAGAGATCATGTCAGAACGTTGACCCAATCACTTTTCAAATATCACTAACCCATTGAGAGTTACAGTTCATGTTGGAGTCTATATGCTTAACATAGAAAAGGAAATGTAAAAAAAAAAAAATATATACATGTATACATATATACAGATTAATCTCCAGATCAGCTTGATTTCCCTGTGGTGCGAGTTGCTGACTTTTCTTAAGCATATTTTGTTTGTTATGTTCAGTTAAGCTTGTACATTTTTAGACCTGGGGGCAATTTGTTTGAATCTGCTTCAACTGTACACTTCCTGTCTTAGCAAGTAAGATTTGATTGATATTCATGCTCATGTGCTGTTTTCATGCACTACACTGACTGTGTTTGGGTTTTGGTTTGCAGTTGGATGTACTGGACGGATTGGGAAGAGGATGAGGTGAACGACAGCATTGGTAGAATAGAGAAAGCCTGGATGGATGGTTCCAACAGGAACATATTTGTCACATCTAACATGCTTTGGCCCAATGGACTCACTCTGGACCATGGAACCAGTACCATGTACTGGTGTGATGCCTATTATGATCACATTGAGAGAATCCACCTCAATGGCACTGGCAGAATGGTGAGTGAAATTGCTCATATGATGCTTTTTCATTTCAACACTTAGGAGTCTTAATGAATTTCACATTAATAATGATTGTCATATCTACTGCAACTCCAATGCTATTCTGGCTTATATAACTCAATATTCTCTGCTAAAAAGCAATAGAAACCATTACCACTGCAAATACACTTGCAAACATTGCAAACTATCAACTATTAACCATCAAAACCATTAAAAATGGTTTCTTGTAGTATGTTTTGGGTCATATTCCATTTGGATTTAGTGGTTTTATCAAGCCACCAATAGGTGACAAATTACCAGTAAAAACCCATTGCAGTTTTCTTTAAATCCAATACAATTCCCATCATGGGCGACATTTGACTCTTGAGTCAGGGGGGGGCAAGAAAAAAAAATCAGATTTAAGCATTAAAACAGTGCCCTACGGTATTGCAGCACATCAAAGCAGTCAGTTAAAGCGCTGCACTTCAGCCCGTGCTGATGGGCCCTGACTTTTTTTTACACCCCAGGGCTACGGCTTCGGGCCAATTTTCACGTCATAGTTCAGACCGGGCCGGCATCGGGCCTGTTTTAGGCTTCTCCTTATTTTCATAATTTAGACATCCATCAATTATGGTGAAGAAAAAAAAATGCCGCGCTGGTGGAAACAACACGAAACTTCACTTTCGCTTTCACTTTTGAGACTGACTCAGACACCGTTTAGTGTGCTTTAGCGCAGCTGAATCCGCATTCAAGCGCACACAATAGGCTAAAACTCGCCCCAAGCACCGGCAAAAATAAATAACAATGAATGTGTCGAGGAAAGAGTAAGGACATAAATTAATTATTTATTAATTAATTTGTGTATTCTGAGTCAGTGTCGCAAAAATCCTGACTCGCAATCTCCTTTTTGGACGCGCCTTTAGAGAGAAATTCATCTTTACGGATTACATGAAAGAGTTTGTGCTTTTGATTTGTTTTATTTCGTTAAGTAATAATTTAAAGCTTTCTATAAATGTATTTATTATGTCTGTGAGGCATGCATTTCGCTTAATTTTGTTAAGCACTCCTGTTCAAGAACCAGACGGCAGAAAGCCATATAATATATATTTAACGAATAAAAAATGCTCCAAGCGTTTTTCTAAATTAGCTAAATAAAAAACGAAACTAAATATAAACATTTTACCATTACATACAAAACTGAACTATTTTATAGCTGAAACAGTAAGTTGTTTTGGGAGAAGGGGAAAATATATTTTTATCCCGTCTATTGCTTCACCGTTATTTCGAGAATAAACCCAGCGTAAATATGCAAATGTCACTCCCAAAACATATCAGCTTGCATGTGCCGAAAAACGAAAGTTTCATACAAATTCTAAATGGATTATAGCCTGGAAAGTGCAAAGCACGCTCCCCTTATTATCACTAAAAGTTCATAGAGATCTCACAAAATTCTGTTATAATTAATAAAGCTCTCTAAACTACACAATTAATATTTTATTTACATCGCGTCTACACTCATAAGATGATTCACGAGCGCACAAAACGGCACTTAATAAAAACCGATCAGGCGCTTTCAGCAGTGAGTGAATTCTGACAAGTGTTTCTAATTGTTCGGAAACAACAGATATGACTGTGATTGGCTACATTGCTCAACGCTGCAAAAACACGTTGGATAGTTTGCCAGATCTTCAATTGCTTTGCTTTCGTTTGAGGGTTAGGCCTATATAGCACCGTCTAGTTCCCAAGTACAACCGAGCCTAAGCTTGGCTAAAGCAGTTGCAGCGGGGCTGTCAAGGATTCCATAACTAACCACAGGGGGGGCAACTGCCCCCCCCTTGCCCCCCCCTAATGTCGCCCATGATTCCCATTATAACCAATAAAACCATTACAATTTTGATGATTGTTTCTATTGTTTTTCTATATGTAAACTCAGATTTTTAAACCACGCAGTGATTCAGAATTGACATTTGAGGTCTGACTGTGGCAAGGTTGTTGCACATAATGGCAAAGTATCTTCAAGTAATGTTCACCACTAACTTTATTTTACTCTAGTTCGAAAACCTCTATTATAAAAACCCATTAGAAATTCCTGAGGGAACCCATGGCAAATTAGCTTCCTGGTTAGGCCTATGGATTGACGTCATGACTAAACAGCTCTATTATTGAGACAAACGTTAACCGAATAAAACATGTAGGGCTGTTGACTACATCGCTTTGATAATTTAGTCTTGAAAGAATAATTTCATGCAAGTGCATGAGAGTGCATTTTAAGAGTTTGCTGGTGTATTTTTAAAATATTGGAACATCGCTTTTCATCCCATTTTTTTTTTTTTTTTTTTGCAATTCACTGTAGGTTGTGTACAGTGGCAGGGAACTCAATCACCCGTTTGGGATTGCACAGTACCAAAATTCCATCTTCTGGACGGAATACATGAACGCCTCCATCTTCCAGCTGGATCTGGTCTCTGGTGAAGTCACTCTGCTGAGGAGCGAACGGCCCCCTCTGTTTGGGCTCCGAGTATATGATGCACAAAGCCAGCTGGGTAAACTCACTTTAACTCTAAAAGAAAAGTTAAAGATTACAGAATGACACATTTTTCATCTTTTTTTCAATGTTTTGATGAGTAATGGTTGGAATTTATCTTTTTCCCTTTTAATTCATACAGGTAAGTTGCAATGACAGGAAGATGAATTTACTGAAGTAAAATTCCCAGAAATTAATCTAATTTGGATTGTTGGCAGAGTAGGTAACTTCCTGATTCATGAAGGTTGCATCTATTTTAAAGAGTAAATAATTTTTTTCTCCCACCATGGCAAAAATAATATTTATGTACACACATATTAATGTACTTGAACATGGGCGACATTTGACTCTTGAGTCAGGGGGGGCAAGAAAAAAAATCAGATGTAAGCATTAAAACAGTGCCCTACGGTATTGCAGCACATCAAAGCAGTCAATTAAAGCGCTGCACTTCAGCCCGGGCCGATGGGCCCTGACTTTTTTTTACACCCCAGGGCTACGGCTTCGGGCCAATTTTCACGTCATAGTTCAGACCCGGGCCGGCATCGGGCCTGTTTTAGGCTTCTCCTTATTTTCATAATTTAGACAACCATCAATTATGGTGAAGAAAAAAAAATGCCGCGCTGGTGGAAACAACACGAAACTTCACTTTCGCTTTCACTTTTGAGACCGACTCAGACACCGTTTAGTGTGCTTTAGCGCAGCTGAATCCGCGTTCAAGCGCACACAATAGGCTAAAACTCGCCCCAAGCACCGGCAAAAATAAATAACAATGAATGTGTCGAGGAAAGAGTAAGGACATAAATGAATTATTTATTAATTAATTTGTGTATTCTGAGTCAGTGTCGCAATCTCCTTTTTGGACGCCCCTTGAGAGAGAAATTCATCTTTACGGATTACATGAAAGAGTTTGTGCTTTTGATTTGTTTTATTTCGTTAAGTAATAATTTAAAGCTTTCTATAAATGTATTTATTATGTCTGTGAGGCATGCATTTCGCTTCATTTTGTTAAGCACTCCTGTTCAAGAACCAGACGGCAGAAAGCACATAATTTTTGTTTTCTTTATTTTATAAAAATGCTGTAACGTTTTTTTCGATGTATTACTCGTACTTTGTGAGCAAAAATGACGGATAATTTTAAATTGCTTCCAATGAAAAAAATGCAAGTGATCGCGCTGGTGCCTCGATGTCCTGCAAGCTTTAGCTTCCACTTTCTGCACAAACTATGCGCATATAGCTCACATGTATCTGTAACGTTTAAACTACCATTGTTTTATACTTGAACTGTTTTATATCTATAGATTTCATTTTAGGCAAGTCGTGATGATTTGAGAAGGCAAACTGATCTATGACTATGATCAGTCTTCCGCTGGGCGCTGTTCGGTAAATATATATATTTTTAACGAATAAAAAATGCTCCAAGCGTTTTTCTAAATTAGCTAAATAAAAAACGAAACTAAATATAAACATTTTACCATTACATACAAAACTGAACTATTTTATAGCTGAAACAGTAAGTTGTTTTGGGAGAAGGGGAAAATATATTTTTATCCCGTCTATTGCTTCACCGTTATTTCGAGAATAAACCCAGCGTAAATATGCAAATGTCACTCCCAAAACACATCAGCTTACATGTGCCGAAAAATGAAAGTTTCATACAAATTCTAAATGGATTATAGCCTGGAAAGTGCAAAGCACGCTCCCCTTATTATCACTAAAAATTCATAGAGATCTCACAAAATTCCGTTATAATTAATAAAGCTCTCTAAACTACACAATTAATATTTTATTTACATCGCGTCTACACTCATAAGATGATTCACGAGCGCACAAAACGGCACTTAATAAAAACCGATCAGGCGCTTTCAGCAGTGAGTGAATTCTGACAAGTGTTTCTAATTGTTCGGAAACAACAGATATGTCTGTGATTGGCTACATTGCTCAACGCTGCAAAAACACGTTGGATAGTTTGCCAGATCTTCAATTGCTTTGCTTTCGTTTGAGGGTTACATAGCACCGTCTAGTTCCCAAGTACAACCGAGCCTAAGCTTGGCTAAAGCAGTTGCAGCGGGGCTGTCGAGGATTCCATGACTAACCACAGGGGGGGCAACTGCCCCCCCTTGCCCCCCCCCTAATGTCGCCCATGTACTTGAATATTCCAAAGTTTGGGGTCATTAAGTTGATTGATTGATTTATTGAAGGAGATTTACGTAAGCTACGTCATCAGATACGTAATAAATGAGTTACTTTGTTACTTTGTTGTCTACAACTTTGGTACTTAATAGTGTTGGGGGCTAACGCATTACAAGTAACAAAAGTTATGTAATCAGATTATTTTTTTAAAAAAAGTAAAGTAATGCATTACTTTTACACTTACAATGAAATATCTGAGTTACTTTTTCAAATAAATAACACCAATTATTTTGTTTGTCCACGACTTTGTTACGTAATGGTTGGGGGTAGCACATTACAAGTAAGAGAAGTAACGCAATTATGGCTTCTTTTTTAACAAAGTAACACATTACTGTTACATTTACAATTAAATATTGGAGCTACATTTTAAAAAAAGTAATGGCAGTTACTTTGTTGTCCACGACTTTGGTACGGAATGGTCAGTGTCGGGGGTAACGCATTACAAGCAACAGAAGTAATCAGATTACTTTTTTAAAAAGTACCTAGTAAAGTAATGCATTATTTTTACATTTATCTAAGTTGCTTCTTCAAAAAAGTAATGTCAGTTACTTTGTTTTCCACAATGCCAAGTGTTGGGGGTAATGCATTACAAGTAACGGAAGTTGCGTAATAAGATTACTTTTTTTTGTTTTAAGTGACGCATTACTTTTACATTTGCAATGAAATATCCGAGTTACTTTTTCAAATAAGTAACACCAGTTACTTTGTTGTCCAAGACTTTGATATGTAATGGTCAGTGTTGGGGGTAACGCATTACAAGTAACAGAAGTTACACAATCAGATTACTTTTTTAAAAAGTAACTAGTAAAGTAATGCATTACTTTTACATTTACAATTAAATAAGTTGCTTCTTCAAAAAAGTAATAACAGTTACTTTGTTTTCCATAATGCCAAGTGTTGGGGGTAATGCATTACAAGTAACGGAAGTTGCGTAATAAGGTTACTCCTTTTTTTTTTAAGTGACACATTACTTTTACATTTGCAATGAAATATCCGAGTTACTCTTCTGTCCATGTGTTAAGAGATATCAGGAGTAAGTGCAGATACAGAGGCAATTTCTTAATCTGAGGCTTAATAATTTCACTTTTGTGTGAAATGGCCTTTTTAGCTGCCAAAAAAGAAAAAAAGCATTACTTTTTCATAAAAAGTACCTAAGTTAGTTACAATACAGAGTAACACTGCATTGTAATGCATTACTTTTAAAAGTAACTTTCCCCAACACTGGCAATAGTTAATTTTACCATATTGTAATAGGCATGAAACAAATGCACACAAAAAAATCTGGTGAATTTTTTTTCACATATTACATGGGCTAGAGCATTCTTTCAGAAAATTCATAATAAATGACATTTTACGCACAGCGCAGCTATTCCAGGTTTCCGTAGCTTTTACTTTGATTAGCATAGACACAACTGCAGAGCAGGAGACGTACTGTTGAGTGGGAGGGTTTAATCTGCTGAAGTGGGGGCTAAAGCTCTGTTTAGAATGTTTAACTCTGTGTGGATGTCTGAGGCAAGGAGGGATGATTACTGTCATCCTCCCTCATAACTGCCAGTCACAACACGCAGAGGGAGGGACGCTGCTCAGCGGGGCCCTTGCACATGCAGACGAGCGGCGCAGAGAACGCAGCCGTGTGCTCGGCTCCCACATGTTTCATCTCTTACTTACCTAAGGGCGGTGCGTTTTTAGAGGAGCAGACAGTACGCCGCCTGTCAGAGAGACTCACTCTTTTGAGAATGACGACGTAGGCAGTTGGGACCAGCAGACTCGAATCATGTTTTAAATATTCTCCTCTCGACATCGAACTTACAGCGTTCGTAACACCAAGACTTCTGACAGGAGAAGGTGGGGAACTGCCGTTATGTCATGTTTGAATTTCCTGGCCCGAAAATATGGGCTTTTTGACAGTCTACGTTCTCAGCAGAAGAGGAATTTCTTCAAAGCGCTTGTCAGGAAAAAGATTAATTGTGTTTCCTGTCCCTGGAGTACCACAGATTGGCCATTACAAAACAGTTTTTATCTCATTGGTTCAGGCAATGCCTTTCAACCCCTCTCCAAATGAAACCTTATTATTGTCCCCATGCCTCAACTTAATAAGTGACAGTTTTCTCACAAAACTGTGTTTTTCTCCTATCCTCCCCCATCGTAGGTGTCATTGCCCACACAACGAATTACGTCTGCCGAAGAAAAAGAGTGTCAAATGGCTCTCTTCTCCAGTGTTTCCCATAATTTACTTGACGTGTGATTAAAAATAATGCCCCCGTGTACCACCAGCGTCCCAGAAGAGTAGGAAATTGGTTCTGAGTGGGCAGTGAAGAAGAACTTTATGTTCTGTGCTTCAAGGAGAGACATTGCTAAAAGCCATAAAGGGATGAACACATAAACAGCCGTCCTGCCAGTGGGAAAGAAGATTTGTAGATATCTGTTGTTTAGGCCTATGTTTGTTTTTTAGGTGACAATGCCTGCCGGGTGAATTATGGCGGTTGTGGTACCCTCTGTTTGGCCGTCCCGGGAGGCCGGGTGTGCGCGTGTGCCGACAATCAGCACCTGGACAAGAACAATGTCACATGCTCTGGTAGGCTGTTTTAAATACCATTCCCTTAGAAAAAATTACGAGGCAAGTAGTCTGAGAAGGACTAGGAGAGTCACTTAAAAAAAATTTAATTAAATATGGTTGTTTGTAGCTTAGCTGGCAGCCAGTGGTCATCAAGGTTTATTTAAGAAAATGCTTTTTTTATTGGATTTAAAACATTTTATTTTATTTTATATTTTATTTTAAATTTTTTGTTTTTAATGAAGATGAATTAAATAGTTGTAAATGTTCTGATGATTTAAAATGTAAAATTATTTATATTTTAAATAATTTAAAATTGATATGAAATTATTTAAATTATACATTTCTAATTTATTGCTTTATTTTATTTCATATTTACCTTTTATTAAACATGAATTAATCGAATTTATTTTAAATGTTCTTCTGATAAAAAATTTTCATTATTAAAAATGTATATAAATGTAAATTTAACTTCAAAATTGATTACAAATTATTTAACACTGATTTAATACTATGTAAAATAATTTTTAAAATATACATTGCAAATTATTTTTTTTATTTTAAATGTAACAGTTTTTAAACATTTTTTTAAATATTTTTAAACATTTTTTAACTTTGTTTTTAAACATGAATTAAATAATTTAAATGTTCTGATTAATTTATATTTTAAATAATTAAAAAATGTATTTAAAGTTCTTTAAAACAGATTTAAAATTTGTAAAAAAAATTATAATAATTATAAATTGCTAATTTATTGCTTTATTCTGTTTTATCTTATATATAATTTTTTTAACATGAATTAAATAGTTTTAAATGTTCTTATGATTTAAAATTTTCATTATTTAAATTTTAAATAATTTTAAAATTGATTACAAAATATTTAAAAATGATTTAAAACTATTAAAATTATTTTTAAATTATCAGTGCTGATTTATTGCTTTATTTTATTTTAAATTTACCTTAATCTTTAAACATAAATTAAATATTCAGATTTTTTAAAATTCAGATTTTTTTTTCACATTACTATTTTAATTTATTTTATTTATTTTAGTAGCACTCCTAGTCATCCATAGAAATCATCATTGACTCAAATAAAGACAAGGACAGAATCTAAGTTTATACTGCTTTAAATAGTTTGTTTCATCATGTTGCAATGCTATAATAACAAGAAAAGTAACACGTTTCATTTATTTGAAAAAGTACCATAAAAATAATGGTATACATTCAAAAAACAATCTGTACTTTATTTGTATTTTTCTCCTCAGTCTCCACATCACCCCAAGACTGTCTGAATATATTTTCCTTGAAGTTATTTTCCACAATTCAGGTTTTTTTTTTTCTTCTCCTGAAGACTCTGCAGGTCAAGAGGAGCCCCAGCGGTGCAAAAATGATGAGTTTCAGTGCAGGAACTGGCGCTGTGTACGAGTCAATTGGATTTGTGATGGAGACGATGACTGTTTAGATGGCAGTGATGAGGAGGCCCACATATGCAGTATGTATCTTGTTTTCGTTCTCTCTGACGGCGACGTATAATCCCTGTTGTGTCTGCTTTACTGAACCATCAAACCTCTGTGGCCTGAAGCGGTGTCATTTAACATGCACAAAGTGTCATATATGTCTGTGATGTATCACTCAATACAAAATTTTCATTCTGTTCAGGTATCACAGGTGTCATCCATTTTTTACCGACCTGGTAATAAGATGAACACTGCAACAATATCGCAAAAGCATTTATTTGTAAAGAGAGCAAAAATATAGTGGTTGGTCAAAAAAATACAGGTGCATCTCAATAAATTAGAATGTCATGGAAAAGTTCATTTATCTCAGTAATTCAACTCAAATTGTGAAACTTGTGTATTAAATAAATTCAGTGCACACAGACTGAAGTAGTTTAAGTCTTTGCTTATTTTAATTGTGATTATTTGGCTTACATTTTACAAAAACCCACCAATTCACTATCTCAACAAATTAGAATACTTCATAAAACCAATAAAAAAACATTTTTAGTGAATTGTTGGCCTTCTGGAATGTATGATCATTTACTGTATATGTACTCAATACTTGGTTGGGGCTCCTTTTGCTTTAATTACTGCCTCAGTTCGACGTGGCATGGAGGTGATCAGTCTGTGGCACTGCTGAGGTGGTATGGAAGCCCAGGTTTCTTTGACAGTGGCCTTCAGCTCATCTGCATTTTTTGGTCTCTTGTTTCTCATTTTCCTCTTGACAATACCCTATAGATTCCCTATGGGACATTGCACCCCAAATCATCCCAGACTGTGGAAACTTAACACTGGACTTCAAGCAACTTGGGCTATGAGCTTCTTCACCCTTCCTCCAGACACTAGGACCTTGGTTTCCAAATGAAATACAAAACTTGCTCTCATTTGAAAAGACTTTGGACCACTGGGCAACAGCCCATTTCTTCTTCTCCTTAGCCCAGATAAGACACCTCTGATGTTGTCTGTGGTTCAGGAGTGGCTTAAAAAGAGGAATACGACAACTGTAACCAAATTCCTTGACATGTCTGTGTGTGGTGGCTCTTGATGCCTTGACCCCAGCCTCAGTCCATTCATGTGAAGTTCGCCCAATTTCTTGAATCGATTTTGCTTGACAAGCCTCTCAACTTTCTGTTAATATGCTTGTATACAGCACTCTATGAACAGCCAGCTTCTTTGGCAATGAATGTTTGTGGGTTACCCTCCTTGTGAAAGATGTCAGTGATTTTCTTCTGGACAACTGTCAGATCAGCAGTCTTCTCCATGATTGTAGCCTAGTGAACCAAACTGAGAGACCATTTTGACGGCTCAGGAAACCTTTGCAGGTGTTTTGAGTTGATTAGTTGAGTTGATCACCATATTCTAATTTGTTCAGATAGTGAATTGGTCGTTTTTTGTTAAATGTGAGCCAAAGTCATCACAATTAAAAGAACCAAAGACTTAAACTACTTCAGTCTGTGTGCATTGAATTTATTTAAAACACAAGTTTCACAATTTGAGTTGAATTACTGAAATAAATGAACTTTTCCATGACTTTCTAATTTATTGAGATGCACCTGTAGTTTAGTGGTCATTATGCAGATTTTACAATGCACAATGCGCCGATTGACCAGTCAGAATCAATAAATCCAGACAGCTGTATAATAAGTAAATCTATAAGCTGAGAAAATGTATACCGTAGCTTGAATTGCACTGGATAAAAGCATCTACATAAATGTAAATCTGAACAAGCAGACTGTTTGCATATCATTTGTAGATAATTAACAAGTTGCTAATTGACATCTCAGGAAAAAACGGCTGCAATATCAAACGGGAACAACGCCAGTACCCGAATGTTCTCCCACGCACAGCATTCTACTGCACAATCAGCTCACGAGCTAATCGATAAGATAAGCACCATGTTAAAACGTTGGGGGCTGAGTCATTTTTCACTATGAGAAATACTTTAACGTGATGTTCTGCCAGAATTATCAGAATTGCAAAATCAATTTTCTGCTCTGCTGGGATGTCCTATAGTTTAATACGGCTAAAACTTTACTGCCTGATCCCACTTGAATCCGGTTTTCCATTTCATCTGTTACTCATCGTCTGTTGGGGACGCGTTGAGTATCCAGGGTTATGAGCAATAGCAGGTTCTATTATTAAACAGAGCAAATAGTAGAGGAAAACACAGGCGCTATTTTAAATAAACTCAAAAGCCTGAGGGCAAATGCATATTTTTGAGATAAATGTGAAGCTAGCTCAGGAGAATAGATGAATAGCACAATGAAAACTGCTGTGTCAAAACAAAAGTAGAGTATTATGCATATGAACTCACTTATATGTAGAGCGGGCTGTCAGCAGTATAACAAAACATGTCTAAATAAATAAAAAAATAAATACAAATGACAGAAATATATGTCAAGCCTGCGAATGCTTTGTAACATTCTTAGATACAATATGTATTTTTTAGAACAAAACATTTTCTGTTTGACACGCACTGAGATTTTTCTTTCTTTTGTTCCTTCCAGCTAACCACAGTTGCCCGGTTGACCAGTTCAAGTGTCCCAATAATCGCTGCATACCCAAAAGGTGGCTTTGTGATGGAGCCGACGACTGTGGAGATTACGAAGATGAGTCTAATAAAACATGCTCAGGTAAAGCTCTACTTCCTCATACATATTAAACAGATTCATCCACCAATATGTGCCAGAAATACACTGGGGTCACTTATTATAAAACTTATGAAACGTATTAATCCTACAATAAACCTACTGAATTATTGTAATATTCTTTCTCATTTCAGAGTCGCATAACTGTAGAATTTTAAAGCAAATATTAATATCACTTAATTGTTAATATTTATTAATTAACATCATATTATAAGTGACATAACTTGGCAACCCACATACTTTTTTTAATTACCAAATTAAATTAATTTAATTAAAGAGTTTTTTATATAAAATTGTCTTGGCAGAATTAAAAAGTTGAATTACACGCATATAAAATTGTTATATTGTTATATAAAATTGTTTTAAGAAGCAAAATATTGATTCTACGATTATATATACTGTTAGAGGTAAAAATGTTTTAAAAAAACAGTGTTAAGTAGAAATTGTGAACATTGCAGTTTTCTTTTTCCTTTCTTTTTGCTGTCATGAACTGCCTTTTTATTATTATTTTTTATTATGTTATTAAGATTTTTACATCAAAAAACATCCAGATTTAGAAGTAATAGGTTATTTTCTGTCCTATTTTGACCCCCTTTATCAGAACTCTCTGTTTGAATAGGTGTGGCGAATTGTAGACTCTGAGGTAAACACCCAGAATAGCTAATAGTTGTGTATGTTTGACAGCCTACATCCGTCATAGATCTAAAATGTTATAATGTATCAGTATTATAAACATTATAAAAACTTACAGGATGTTACAATGTACAGTGTATGTCAAAAGATCAAGGAAATTTTGATTTCTCAGTTCATAATCCCTTTAAAAAGTAAGTGACAGCATCAGATTCTGCAGCTCTAGAGTGATTCACCTCCTATTTTTGAAATGTTGGCTTGTTATGTATCTCACTGATGAGTGTTTAAATTCACAATATCTGTCAGAGAGTCAAGCTACCTCTCTCAGGTACTGTAATAGGGCAAGGAGCATTGAGTTGATTTTAATGGGAGCATGATAATCGATAAGTGCGTATGTGCAATGAAGTGAACTTTCTCGCTACGGATTGTCAGAATCACTTTTCCCCCAACCTTCTTTTTACATCCTAGAGTAACACCTGGCCTGTTTCCAGGAGTTAACACTCTTTCACTAGTTTAAGTGCTGTAAGATCAATGGAAGGGAAGAACAGATGTGATAAATGCTGTCAACAGTCTGACATCTCTCTGATAAAGCTGACCCTCCAGCCGGAGACGGCTCAGACCTTTGTTGACTTGGCAGAAGCTGTTAGAGCAAAGCGATGTGGAACACAAATGATTATACTGAATCAGTGAGGAGCTGAAATTGACAGCAGATATTAAAGCGGTTTAATATTTCATGATTCAAGATGATCTGAAGCAGAGAATTGCTGGAATTGGCTGTAAAATAGTCTCTGGTGTATCAATGAAATTTTGATCAGTAAGCTTGGAATTAAATGATTGCCTTTCGGTGGGACGAATTCCTGGAGTCACACATCAGTCTAAACCTCCTTAAAGAAATTACCCTTAGACTTTAATTGATTACCCCTTATCTGTGTGTTCAAAGTATGGCCACTAGGATTAGGAATCAAAAAACTGGTGCAAGGTCATGCGTGTGTGAGTTTCATTTAAAAAGAATCATTTTTGTTGTCGTCGGTTCTGTTAATGGATTTTTGTTTTGAAACAGCACAAGAATGCTGGGTAAGAAGGGCAGCTCTTCTGTTCCTTTGTTATCAGTTTATATGAAAGGAAGCAAAGAGTCGTTCCCCCTTGTACTTTAAATAATAAATGCAACAACCTGAAGTATAGTAATGTTTACATTTCTTTTAAAGGGAACCTCGGGTATTAAGACGTCTATGGCTTGATATAACATAAATTGTCTTTTACTGAAACATGTAGTAGAAAACCCAAAAGATTTACGTTTTCTTAAAAAATCCACATTATTTAGGACTATGTGGGGGCTATTATTTAGATGGTGTGAAATGGTTGCACTCAGTGAGCTACTGGCACTACTTGTTGCTATTTTTACTTCAACACAACAAAATAAATTACTGATACATATTCTATATCAGTACATAATCTGAAACTGTAATTTTCAGTCCTAGTGCAAAAAAAAGAAGAAATGTAAATCTTCACTGCTTTCCAAGCAAGAAAAAAAGGAGAAAAGAATGGGAACGAATGGATGAATAAAACTTTCTAAAGACCCACGCCTTTAGTTTAATCATATCGTATCAGTATTTTATTTTCCGTGTATTTTGAGTGGTTTTGTGGTAAAAATCTGTTCTCTAAACATTTCCTAAACATTTTTCTTGCTCAAAATTGCCAAATAAATGAATAATATCATTATGTGAAATCAGAATAAAAAATATTCAAGATGATCTGAAGCAGAGAATTGCTTGGATTGGCTGTAAAAAAGTCTCTGGTGTGTCATTGAAATTTTGATCAGTAGGCTCAGAATTAAATAATTGCCTTTTGGTGGGACGAATTCCTGGAGCCACACATCAGACTAAACCGCCTTAAAGAAATGACCCTTAGACTTCAAATAATTACCCCTTATCTCTGTGTTCAAAATATGTCCACTAGGATTAAGAATCAAAAACTAGTGCAAGGTGTGTTAAATTTAAATAAAACTATTTTTTATTTTTTTTTGTTGTTGCTGTTGGTGGTTCTGTTAATGGTTTTTCATTTTGTGTTTTGTTTTGTTTTAAAACAGCAGAAGAATGCTGGGTAAGAAGGGTAGCCTTTCTGTTCCTTTATTATCAGTTCTTATAAAAAGGAAGCAAAGAGTCTTTCCCCCTTGTACTTTAAATAATAAATGCAACAACCTGAAGTATAGTAATGTTTACATTTCTTTTAAAGAGAACCTTGGGTATTAAGACCTCTGTGGCTTAATATAACGTAAATTATGTCTCTTACTGAAATATGTAGTAGAAAACATAGTAGTCATTTAAACAAATCCACATTGTTTCATATATATTTTGGACTATGGGACTATGAAATGGTTGCACTCGGTGAGCTACTGGTGCGACCTGTTGCTGTTTTTACCGCAACACAACGCGGAAAATAAAATACTGATACATATTCTATATTAGTACATAATATGAAACTGTCATTTTCAGTCCTAGGGCAACAAAAGAAGAAATGTAAGTCTTCACTGCTTTCCAAGCGATAAGAAGAGGAGAAAAGAATGGGAAGATGCTTGTGGATGAATAAAACTCCTAAAGACCTGCGTCTTTGTTCTCTCCACTTTAGCCCTGATGCATTTGATGCTTTTAGTAGACCACAGCTACTGAAAGAGCTGCAGAAACAAGAAACAATCCCATCCTGGCAGGATATAAACATGCCAACGCTTGTCATAAAGCCGCAGCCACTGAAGGAGTTTCTCAGCGCGGATTTTACTCGATATCCAGCTGTGTTTAGAGTCCATGTGGGAAAAGTCTAGTACAGTATTTGGTTTAAGCCTACGGTTAAATCCACTGCCACCTGTAAGCTCTTTCAGTAGCTGTGGTCATCGTATCAGTATTTTATTTTCCGTGTTGTGTATTCTGAGTTGTTTAGTGGTAAAAATAGCAACAGGTAGCGCCTGTAGCTCACAGAGTGCAACCATTTTACGCCATAATGATGCCCCCCATAGTCCAAAATATGTATAAAATGATTTAGATTTAATTAATAACAATTTTTAAATGCATCTTTCATGGCTTTTCTACTACATATTTCAGTAAGAGACATTATTTACATTAAATTAAGCCATACAAGTGTTTTTGCTTTGCTTTGTTCCTCCAAGAATAGTATTAATTGTATTATTCTGTTGAAATCTGTTGAATTTGCTCTCTAAACGTTTCCTGCCAAATAAATAAATAATTGAATCCTTATGTGTAATCAGAAAAAAAAAATATTATATTCTTTGTGATTCATATCTCAGGTGCTTGCTGCTAAATGCTCTAAATGTCATGACTAATCAGATTATCTTGTTCCTTTTATCGTTTTGTCTTTAGCCCAGCCATGTCGGGCTGGTCAGTTCACCTGTGGTAACGGTCGCTGTGTACCAGAAGCGTGGCGCTGTGATCAAGATGATGACTGTGGAGACATGTCAGACGAGTCCACTTCCTGTGGTGAGTCACTGTCCTACTAGCTAATTGGATTGGCAAATTCGGCTGGTGTAACTGGTGAATCTGTCAGCGCTGTCATCATGAACCTGCTTTATTTAGGACGAGTCTCTTTTATCTCTTTTCCACCAACACAGTGCCACTGCTTGTTTTTAAATCTGGCTCCTAACCACTTCTGCAACCAAACTACTTAAAATCAAACTGAAAAACAAGTTTGTTTATGGACACTAAACAAGCTATAACATAGTATGCTCGTCTCTCAAATCAGCAAAAACACTTGCCAGTTCTTAGAGAGCAGTGACTCTAAAGGTGTATTTTTGCCGCCCACTCTTACATTATTTCACCACCTGCATCTTCTTGTCAATGTTCAGGACCGAGTACAATGTTAACCAAGAACATTTCTCTTCTCCAGCCCCCGAGTCTGTACTTTTAGAAGCAACGGAAAGGGAATTAAACTTAGATGTAGCAGCTTTTAGGAGTGTGGCAGTAATACAAATCACAGATTCTCTGATGTTAAAAGCTCACCCTTACCACATCCCAGACCCTGAAAGCAGACAAAAGGA
Source organism: Garra rufa (assembly GCF_049309525.1). Taxonomy (NCBI): domain Eukaryota; kingdom Metazoa; phylum Chordata; class Actinopteri; order Cypriniformes; family Cyprinidae; genus Garra; species Garra rufa. Next base: position 34,831,126 of record NC_133368.1, on the reverse strand, counting down.
AATGACACAGGGCTTTGAGAGGAAATGACCCAGGAAGGTTACCACTGTGAACTCCCATAGTAAAATGACTATTCAAAGCAGTACATGAATGCTGAGAATGCTGGGTAAGACAGGTAGCCCTTTGAAGAGGCTCAGCCTTTGTCATCAGTTCTTATGAAAAGAGGCAAAGAGTCTTTTCTCCCTTCGACTTTAAATAAATGAAAAATGCATAATGATAGTTATGCATAAATTTAGTTTACTCCTAAAGGTGATGTTTTTTTCTATTTTTTTCCTACTTTATTCTATACCAGAAACAAAATAAAGTTTTGTTTTTTTTTTGTTTTTTTTTAAATAAATGTCAGTCTTTTATCATCTCTAGCTCATCCTGTTTTCTGTTGACTATGCACAAAAATCACCATTCGAGCATGTGATGCATTGTTTCCCTGGGGTCTCTGTGCATTGATACATACATTGAAAGGTCTGTGTAAATGCATCTTTTCATGGTGTGTATATATTACTTCTCCTTCCTGCCACTTTTACTCCCTCAAGCACAAAATTGAAATTCTGCCTCTTCTGCCATTTCTCTATCATGCTATGCACTAACAATGTAAGTTTCTGGGGTTCTGTCACCAAATGCTGCAAATTGCTCAAAGTGCCATTGTCTTGGTTACCTCCGCTGTGTCTTAGGCTGCCTCAGTACACTCTTGCACAAACACTCCCAGTGTAAGCAGTAATTAGAGTGCACGCCTGACTTCACTTAATCGTAATCAAGCTGGGCTGAGAGACGTGGAGCTCCACCGCCTCCCACAACTGCACTGCACACAACACACCTGAATCGCAGTGACGCTCAGCTTGCTGTATGCTAATTGCCATTTTCGAAGTATTCTCAGCGTTCAGAATGTTTTTTTTCTACTTAGAATATTGGTTTAACAGTATACAGTATACAAATAAACAAACCCCACTGTAATAGAAATTATTTACTCAGGCTCATATCATTCTTGCTTTGTGTTTAATTGATTTATTTATGTATTTATTTATTTATTTATTTTAAGACTTCTGAACTGCTCTTTTACATGCATTGAAAATGGATAGTTTAGCCACATTTTTCTTCGATGTGGAAGTAAGCCTATGGGTGAGACTTTCAGTTCATTATCCGCTATAGGGAAATAACTAGAAGAATAACAACATGCAGTAAATGGTAAAACTGTTTGCACTACAAACCAGTGTGCTCATAATTAAGATAAGGAATAATTGACGATGGGCCGTTAAATTCTTAGAAAATAATGCACACCCGAGGTAGCCCTTACAGCTCATCCAACCCCTTCGTTGCTAGTTCCAAAACATCATTTTAGACCTAGTAACGACACTTGAGCCGTTGATAGCAAACTAATGCAGTTAATAATGAAGTTTAGATAGACCGACAGACAGTCAGACAGACAGAAAGAGAGAGGGAGAGAGAGATTAAGCTTGTGAATTACCTCTCTTATGTCTGTCTCTCAAAAGTGATTGGCAGCATCGTCTTTACTCCTCAAGACCACACTGTTACCTCGCTTGTGAGAAATGCCATGTAGTTTTTAAGTTGTTAATCGTCAGAACAGCGCTAACATTAGCGCGTATGCTAACGTGTGTGCAAACTGTATGTGTGTGCATCTGTAAGGGAGAGAGAGTGGGAGAAATAGAGCTTTCTGTACATAATAAAATAAAATGTACATAAAAAAATATTGTGGTAAAATAAGTCATATTGTGGCAAAAACATGAAAATAATCTGTTGTTTTTATCCTATTGGTTACTGTATTGATTTGTTTGGTCAGTGTGATTGTAGGTTTTGGTTGTTTTGCTGTTTTGGGCTGTAAGGATCTTTGAAATAACTGAAATCGTGTGGCAAAGTGATATAGACATGTAATGCGGTCAAGTGCTGCCTGGAGCTATGATCGCCATGCGTTTCCCTGAAAATAATGAACACCATTAGAACGTTCATCAGCCAATCAGATTTAAGCATTCAAGGGCCCCGTAGTATAAATTAAAATAATATGGTAAGACACACCAATTTATAATATCAAGCAGCAAAACGAGCTAAAAATATCTTGACGCGGATTAAACAGGAAGCCAGACCCATATAATTTACAAATGGCCGCACACGCTCTTACGAGAAGAAAAAGGTGGATAGATTTAAATGATAAAAAGGTTTTATTCTGATATAAACTTGACCTTGAAATGATATGCATATGCAAGTCATTTGTAGTTGCCCTTCAGTATTGTTATGTAAAGACAAAATGCGATAACTACGTACTTTTTTTTTTTTCATTTCAATTCAAAATTGATGTATGATACGCTATGGTTATATTTTGGAATTTTAGACTATGATATGTCATATGGTGTGTCAGATTCGGCACAACTCTCATTCAAAAAAGCTAAATGTGGATTATTATCAAATTGTTTCGAAATGTAACATTATTAAGTTTGAATATTATTAAATCGTATTAATGATATATTGATATTTATGTAATAAATATGTATATAGTAGTATTTATACACTACTGTTCAAAAGTTTGGGATCAGTAAGACTTGTAATGTCTTTTATGCTCATCAAGGCTGCATTTATTTGATCAAAAATAGAGATAAAAAAGTAATAATGTTATAATATTATAATACTTTAAAATATAATTTATTCCTGTGTTGCAAAGCTGGTTTATTATTAGAATGATCTATGTTGGCAACTCTTGAGCTGACTATTTTTGAATAAAAAGTTAAAAAGAACAGCATTTATGTAAAATATAAATCATTTCTTATATGTGTTTGCAATTCTTTTTTAATCAGTTTAACACATCTTTGTATTGATTTCTTTCTAAAAAAAAAAAAGTATGCTATTTACTGACCCCAAACTTTTAACTGCAGTGTATAGACCTTTTTCCTGAGTAAACGATGAGCGCCGCCATTACGAATTCTAACGTCAGATTGAATGCTTTTCTGTTCCGGTTTCCATAGGAACCCATTCAAATAGCGTCCATCTGTTTTTAATGTAGCTAACGTCCACTGCTTCGTGTCATCTACACACTCATTAAAGTGTGTGTCATAAAATGACAAATGACGGTCATTGCGACATTGCCAAGTGATGGCGCTATGGAGCCATGCGCTTTTTAAAAACATTTTAGTAGCTTTAACATTAGTTTATTAGCTTGGAATATACCCTAATTTGACTAGAAACAATGCAGACCGGAAATGCAAAGCATTCTTTCAGTTAAGAGTCGGACTTACTTCCGTGTTCAGGAAAAACGTCTATATTGTTAGAAAAAAATTCAATTTAAATAAATGCAATTCTTTATAACTTTTTATTCATCAAATAATTCTTAAGTATCACAGGTTCCAAAAAAATATTAAGCAACACAACTGTTTCCAGCACTGATAATAAATGAGTATATTAGAATTATTTCGGAAGGATTATTTGACACTGAATACTGGAGTAATGATGCTGAAAATTCAGCTTTGATCACATGAATAAATTACATTTGAATGTTTATTAAAATAGCAAAACGTTATTTTACATTGTAATAATATTTCAGATTATTATTTTTTTTCCTGTATTTTGGTCAAATAAACGCAGGCTTGATTTGCATAAGAAATGTATTTAAAATAGCAGTGTATGTATACATTTTTTGTAGTTTCTGCACTTTTACTTTGAAGGGAAGAGTAGTAACAGTAGCTGTTGATGGATGAATGAGATCAAGAATTTGGGATCATGTCTTGTCTAGTAATTCAGTGTTTTGGGGCTATAATTAAAAAAAAGTAATTTAATATATGAATTTCTGCTTCTGTTTTCTTTACTAGACAGCAACTCTAGAGAGCTTGAAGACATTTCCAGATAGGATTGTTTTATAATCTAAGAGAAATGAACTTGAAGTGCCACTGTCTATTGCACAGATTCATATAAGTGATTTTTTTACCCTCAAATCAAATTTCAATGTCCAGAGTTATTACCCCTGCAGTCTCTCTGCTTGTTGTTGAACCTGATCTATTGTGAAAACTGGATGTTGAAAGTAGTAATTGCCAAAGTCAGGGGACTGGAACACTCTGTTGTGAAATTTAGAAGTAGGATTTACTCCTGTCAACAATAACAGAAACATGTTCTGGGAATAAATGTTCAAACACGCCAATTTTTTCTTTTATTTGTTGACTCACCTGTAATCTTGACTTGTAACAGTCCTCTCCTAGATTAGCAACACTCAGAATGATGTGCTTTCCACTGACTTCTAAGAGTTCTTATTTGTGCCGGCAAAGGTTTTATTTGTGAGGGGGAAAGTACAATTCCCTAAAAGTAATTTTCTCTGGGAAACCCACGGGATCTGTTATTTCTGAAATCTCACAAGCTCAGTTTACAGCTGTTGGTGTTTTGGAGATGTCACCCAGTGGAGCAAAATTGCTTTTAAGAAACAGCGAATGATGCCTACGCACACATTCAAGCAATTGTTGCTTAATTTAGCATCCATTTTACAAGTTTCAACTCAATTATTATAAATATGCCCATCTTTGACTCTTTAATTGTGCTGTAATGAAGGAACATAAATATGCTTAATTTCAAAGTGTCAAAGTGTCTAACACATACATTTTCATGCATTTTGTTTTTGACTCTCCACTCAAGAATAAATAAATTAAGAGAGAAAGGGGATTATCTTGATTAAAACACATGCTTATCATTTATATGTAAATGTATGAACTATGATCTATTCTATAACAAGAAGCTTGTTCATTCAATCCCTTCAAGCCATGAGTCATATTAACATTGTGCCCATTAAAACAGCACGCAAGCCTATAAGATGCTCCAAGGGAACCATCCATGTTCATAGTGATGTTTTGTGCACTATTTATATGATTACCCATAATAGTACTTTGTTCTGACACGAAACTAATTTCTGAAAAGACATAGTCTGCAATCAAGTACAACTAGAAAGTATGACAATATTTAGCATATGACTTGTTACCAAACAGAAGCATCAAAAAACATTCACTTAAAAACAAATGCATCATCACACACTCATAATTACCTTTGATAACTTGAAAATGGTTTCATCTGTGGATATACTGTACACATACTACCTGGTGGAGGTTTCTTGACTGAGCTGAGAGACACTTTAAAGAGAAACAGATGTTGTTCCTTCACTGCGTGTCATGTCGCTTTTCCTGTACGCGTATGAGTGTTGATGTATTCATGAATAGATTTAACGGGGTGCAAGTCAAGATACTTACAGTGAGGGGAAAAATTATTTGATCCCCTGCTGATTTTGTACATTTGCCCACTGACAAAGAAATGATCAGTCTATAATTTTAATGGTAGGTTTGTTTGAACAGTGAGAGGCAGTATAAAAACAAAAAATGCATTTCAAAAAAGTTAGAAATTGATTTGCATTTTAATGAGTGAAATAAGTATTTGACCCCTTCACAAAACTTAACTTAGTACTTGGTGGTAGTGCTGGGCGATATGGAAAAATCATGTATCACGATATGGATTATTTTATATCACGATAACGATATATATCACGATATACCAAAATAAAGTACGTTTTCAGTTATTCTCTGAAAAGTTTGACAAAAATATCATTGCATAATTTTTTTGCAACTTTATTTTTATTCGTTATTTGAAGTGACATTTAACTGAACTGTCACAAATGAGAAAAATACATTTTAGTGCAGCAATATAAATGTATCAAATGACAACAGGTGTGGTGGAGGTAGAGCTACAGTAGCCTTCACATTTTTTATCCACATCATAGTTAAATAGTATTATCAAAATAAACTATTTTTTTTTTATTAAAATGCACAGCCATTTCAAGTTTCTGAGCAGAAAAGCACTCAATTATATATATATATATATATATATATATATATATATATATATATATATATATAAAACATTTTTCAACCTTGTAGTGCAAAGTTTACAAACCAAAATGAAGTATCACGCCTGTTTCACACATACTCCGTCTGCAGTCCGTGTGCGTTACGTATGCGGTGCAGAGGCAGCACGGACTCGTTTTGCTTCCACACAGAACGCGTTTGCAGTCCGTTCCTGATCCGCGGGTGTTTACCACAAACACACCATTTATCCGTTATTTTAATTTCAAATCCAATCGTGCTTTTTCAGCATTGGGATACTCTTTTATCACAGTACACTAATACAATATTACTAGACATATTCACGTTTAAACTCAACGTATTATAAACAACGTAGGCTATTATTCAATGCACTTGACTTCTAGATTTGTATATTAAGTTGCTCAAGCAAGTTGCAACACATTTAAACACAGCATAGCTTCCTTTTTATATTGAAATTGGGCTATCACAAATATTTCAAATTAAAACTTACCACAGACAAGCAGTCGGCTCTCTGTGCCTTTCTTTCGTATTAAATCTTTATTAAAAACATATTTAAAAAAACTTTTCTACCTGGACAAGTGCATCTATTATGTTGCCTTGTTTATTTAAAACTGCACTATTTTAAACCTAGCCAAAAAGCCACGTGTTGATTGTGAAACACAGTAGACTGCATTTATATGCATTTATGGTACATTTCCGTGTCAATCCATGTTCATTTTTACAGCGAACAATGCGCTGTCACTTTAATTCAGCGCATGCAGCGCAGCAAAAACAGACTCTGTGCCGAAAGGATCGCTCCACTGCTGCAAACGCACCGCTTCTGGAACGCACTACCGGACAGCAACCGCGTGCAGTGTGAACGATCTGATCCGTTAACATGGGTGCGGAAAAAAATACGCAACGCATACGCACTGCAGACAAAGTATGTGTGAAACAGGCGTGAAACAGGCGTCAGCGTCGGGCGCGGAAACAGTCTTTTGGCAGAGTTTGCACATGACTCTGTTTTGGCTCTGTTGCAAAATGCAACAAAATCACTGACGTACCCACGTGTCGGTAAAAGTACTTCTTGTCTGCTGCCTGCGTAGCAGTTTCAGTTTGTTGTTGCGACTCCGGGCATTCATCTTCAACCTCTTGCGTCTCCATCTTTAGGCTAAGCACTCACGAGTTAAAGCATGTTGCACTCGCAACAACGTAAAGCGTCACGTCGCACAAGACGGAGTTTCTTTGTGAAAAAGTTCGTTTTTATTCTTGATTATCACTTATAGGGTAGAGTATGCATTGCACAGCAACAAGACACTATCATACATTTGTCATAGCCTATTTAATGCAATATTTTCTTTAGTAATTGATCAAATTAGGTTAGAGACGATAGAAACGATAGAAGAGAAATAGGACGATAGACACTTTTCTATCGTCCCCACGATATATATCGTCATATCGCCCAGCACTACTTGGTGGTAAAACCCTTTTTGGCAATCACAGAGGTCAGACATTTCTTCTTGTTGGCTACCAGGTTTACACACATCTCAAGAGGGATTTTGTCCCACTCCTCTTTGCAGATCCTCTCTAAGAAGTCTTTAAGGTTTCGAGGCTGATGTTTGGCAACTTGAACCTTCAGCTCCCTCCACAGATGTTCTATGGGATTAAGGTCTGGAGACTGGCTAGGCCACTACAGGACCTAATGTACTTCTTCTTGAGCCACTACTTTGTTGCCTTGGCCGTGTGTTTTGGGTCATTGTCATGCTGGAATACCAATCCATGAACCATTTCCAAAGCCCTGGCTGAGGGAAGGAGGTTCTCACCCAAGATTTGATGGTACATGGTCCCATCCATCGTCCCTTTACTGCAATATAGTTGTCCTGTCCCCTTAGCGGAAAAACATGTGGGGATGGTGTTCTTGGGGTCATTCCTCCTCTTACAAACACGGCAAGTTGAGTTTATGCCAAAGAGCTAAATTTTTCACCCAGTTCTCCTCTCAGTCATTCAGATGTTCGTTGGCAAACTTGGACCTGTACATGTGCTTTCTTGGGCAGGGGGACTTTGCAGGATCTGCAGGATTTCAGTCCTTCACGGCGTAGTGTGTTACCAATTGTTTTCTTGGTGACTATGGTCCCAGTTGCCTTGAGATCATTGACAAGATCCTCCCGTGTAGTTTCTGAGCTGATTTCTCACCATTCTCACGATCATTGAAACTTCACAAGGTGTTTCTTCCGTTTGCAAATAATCACACCAACGGTTGTCACTTTCTCACCAAGCTGCTTGGCGATAGCCCAGTCCAGCCTTGTGTACACTCTTAAAAATAAAGGTGCTTTACGATGCCATAGAAGACCCTTTTTTTCTCTAAATAGTTTCATAAAGAATCTTTAAGATCTGAAAAACCTTTATTTCGGTTCTTCAGATTATAAAAAGGTAAGAAAGAGATGGTTCTTTAAAGAACCTTTGACTGAATGGTTCTTTGTAGAACCAAAAATGGTTCTTCTATGGCATCGCTGTGAAGAACCTTTTAAAGCACCTTTATTTTTAAGAGTGTAGGTCTACAATCTTGTCCCTAACATCCTTGGACAGCTCTTTGGTCTTGGCCATGGTGGAGAGTTTGGATTGATTGCTTTGGTGGACAGGTGTCTTTTATACAGGTAACAAGCTGAGATTAGGAGCACTTCCTTTAAGAGCGCTCTCCTAATCTCAGCTCATTACATGTATAAAAGACACCTGGGAGCCAGAAATCTTGTTGAATGATAGGGGATAAAATACTTATTTTACTCATTAAAATGCAAATCAATTTATAACTTTTTTTAAAATGCATTTTTGTTGTTAGTCTGTCTCTTACTGTTCAAATAAACCTACCATTAAAATTATAGACTGATTTCTTTGTCAATGGGCAAACAGACAAAATCAGCAGGGGATCAAATGATTTTTTGCCTCAATGTATGAGCTTTTGCAGATTTCATTGATTTAAAACAACTGGTAAATATGCCAGTGGTTTTTTTTTTCCAAAAATGAATCTTTATCCTAAAAAAGAAGTCAATTTTCACTGAAAGGCATTGTGATCCACGGGTTAATAGCAAAACCTGCAGTAATTCATAATGTTGAAACAATAACCTTTTGATATCTTTAAATCAACGCTGTAGTAAAGCGCACAAACCGTGCTATCTCATCGCTGGTGTGTTATTGCTTCCTGGCGAGCTCTTATTGCCTCTGACTGTTTTCCTCTGCATCTGTGAGGTCTCGTTTTCCCTTTGTTTGTGATTTCTTTTCATTAACCTTAGCAAGAAAATAGCAATAATTCACTGTGACATTTCGCGTGACCTTCAGGGTGTTTCGTTTTCCGCAATACTGGCACTAAACTCCACTGGAATGACTTGTGTTGAAAAAAATATGCAGTGCACTGCAAGAGAATAGTCACCGGTTTAAGTTTGCTCCTAAACTTGCAAGTAACCATGAAATTTCCTGAGGACAAAAGAGCCTCCAAATTTAATCTATTAGCATGACAGGGCAATCTGTGCCAGGACAAACTTCTTTTGCAATTTTTCAAAGCTAAAAGCTAAATGAAAAATGGCTTCTTTTCTCCAGTGTATCAAAGAGACAGTGATGTATTGGATGGGGTTCAAGCATCAGGGTTTTTGTGGCGAACGTTTCTCATGGTCTTTCTTTCCGCTCACAGCGTTCCCTACCTGCGAAGCTCTCAGCCAGTTCAGCTGCGCTAATGGGAGGTGCATTAGCATGAAGTGGCATTGTGACTCAGGTGAGTGTATCCAGAAATAAGAAATTCTTTACCATTTGCTTTACTTGCTCTTCCATTTAGCACGATGATGTATTAGCCTATTTTCTCGGGAGCTGATAAAAGAAAGCCCGGCACTTTAATTCAATTAAGTCCATTGATCCTACTGTCCGGCCTTTTTTGTCGCACAAGAAATTCATCACATTAATAACCATTAAATATTCACAGATTATTTTATCTGAAATATCTCCATTTCAGATCAAGGAGGGTGTAAAATAACGACCTCTATAATTTATTGCCAGCCCTCAAGGTCTGCAGTATGTTACTGGCTGCGTGCAGCATTTGATCATCAACAACAATAAAACATGCTCTTTTTATATCTGTTTTTCTTATTTCTTTCCTCAAATGAGAGCATTCAGCCAAGGTCGGCATATAGAGGCGGTTTTTCTTATCCAGGGTCAGGGCCTTCAGATACCTTGCTGATTTCTCAGCACAAAATGAGGCTTGGCGTAATTCTATGCCCTGAAGACTCTTGTTTGGAAAAACTCCTGTGGTGCTGTCCTCTGTTTTATCATTTCAGTTCCTAGTATTGTGCAACAAAGCATGAGGCACAACAGGGTTAAAGACCCCCTTAAGGAAAATGTGCCATTTTCTGGTACCAAAGTATATGACGATCATAAAATCTATTTATTTTTATTGTATTTTGATGGAGCAACACAATTTGTGTGACAATACACCATGAAAAAACCCTACCATATACACTGCTGTTCAAAGGTTAAAGCAAGTCATTTTTTAAAAGAAATTAATACTTTTATTCAGCAAGGATGCATTAAATAAATCAAAAGTAACATTAAAGACATTTATAATGATACAAAAGATGTCTGTTCTTCTATTCACTAAAGAATCCTAGGAAAACAGGAGGAAGAAAGAGGAAAACAAAACTTATGGTTGCAGCACAACAGTTTTAAATATTGATAATAATATTGAAAATCAGCATATTAGAATGATTTCTGAAGGATCATGTGACACTAAAGACTGAAGTAGTGACTGCTAAAATTCAGCTTTGCCATCACAGAAATAAATGCCATTTTAAATAATTTGAAAACAGTTATTTTAAAATTGTGCTGTATTTTAACTAGGGGTGGGCATAGATTAATTTTTTTAATCTAGATTAAATCTTGGAATTAATCTAGATTAATCTAGATTAAAATGGCTAATTTGAATTCTGCTGAAGGCATTCAGAATATGTGTGCTACCCAAATAATGACTTAAAGTCTTTGAGAATGGATCATAAAGCTCATAAAGCTGTTCTATGATAATTTGTTGATGAAAATAAATTATGTTCAATTAGATGTACTTGTGTCTACTAACTAACTAACAATGAAATTATTTTTTCTACCTATTAGATTGTGTTTTTTTAACGTCAACACCTACCCAGCCCATTACATGTTACACCGTACTTTTATTTTGACAGGTTGCCGTGAAGTTTCTGTGTCATACAGTATGATATGATGCTAGTTTTCTCAAATGAAACGGTAAAAGTGACACTCACAGCAGTTTGGGAGATTGAGTTTATCTGTTCATGTGAGATGAAAATGCCAAAAATTACCGGGAGCGTCACGTGTGTTTCAGTATGCGTGTAGTAAAAGCTCGTCTCCGCAATGCATACATACAGCTAGGCAAACGGAACATATCGGATTCATATTAAAACGGTCTTTTTGCATTTCAGTTTTCACATACACTAGTCCATATCGCGATTTGAATTAAGTGACTGACCAACATTTGATTTATGAATCCAAAAAACGACGAATTTACGTGGCATTTCGCTATAGTAGATTAGGTTTTTATGAATGGAGGACGACTCGATCCCGTCTGTGTTATGGTGGAGGAGACTTAAACGCGCGACCATATTCTATAGTCTTCGGTATACATCCGCGTTAAACTATCAAGGTGAAAGTCATCATAGCTTGCGTAGTTTAGACCCAGCTCCCAACCCAAATTTGAGAATAGATTAACGGCGATATTTTTTTTATCGCGCGATAAGAGTTTCACGTTAACGCAGCACGTTAACGCCGATAACGGCCCACCACTAATTTTAACCAAATAACGACAGGCTTTTATGTGCATAAAGCACTTCTTTCAAAAAACTAAAAAAGTATTTAATTGTAATAAATAAATATATTAAGAATGCTACTAATTCTGTATGACTGTACTGTGTTTGTGATTGTAGATGATGACTGTGGAGACAACAGTGATGAAGTGGGCTGCGTCCACTCCTGTGCTAATGGCCAGTATAAGTGCACCAGCGGCAGGTGTATCCCAGACCACTGGGCCTGCGACGGGGACAACGACTGCGGTGACTTCAGTGATGAAAATGTGACTTGTGCTGGTGTTGCACCTGGTAGGACATCACATTTCTTTCCTTGTCAATGTTATGTGTTTTTGTTTTTTTGTGTGTGTACTTTTTAGTTTGGGGAGATGATTCTTACTAAATCGAGCTCTGTCTACGCTGTCATTTGTGGTTGGTATGAACAGTAGTGTGTCTGATGGATATATTTTTATTTTACATCTTCTTTGAGCGCCATTTTTAAATTTAAAAAACAGATCAGCTTTTTAAGGGCCCCTATTTGATTATCATGTTTATTGCACTAAAATCATGCATTTTAAAGCCAAACCAGTCTAAGCTTCTGATATATGGTTTTCTGAGCGCACAGCATGTGCACAGAAAGCGGTTGTCACACGGCATGTGAGTGCTAAACTAAGTTCTCTTTCATGTCTTATTGCACTTAAACTGTCAAATACGCACAAGTTAAGTTACAAAAACACAGTTGGTTAGGTCTGTGAAAGTAAACAGCTGGGAAATAAATTGCATGTTTATATAAGATTTGTGTATTGTATATTTGTGTAGTGACAGCAGCGTAATATAGAGTATACTGCTGTCTACACTGTTAATATGACCCAAACAATAAAATATAAACAGAAAATCACTTACTACTCTTGACCAAATAGCTTCCGTAGATTTAATAAGAAGGAGTTTCTTACTTGAACCCTGCATTTAAATGCTCTAGCATGGAGATGGCGGACCATCTGTGGCTCACTCAAGGCAGGGTCTCGGCTAATACGGCAGTGTTCATCAACAGTTGTGGGTGGGGCTTGTACAATGTGACATCACTTTGTACAGATTCTGTGAAAGGCTTGTTCTGAGACACTGCTTATGATGTATGGGGATTAAAGAAAAAGGAGTAAGTGGATTTTTTTAGGGCTGCCCTCTACTAAAGATTTTTCTGGTCAATTAGTAGTCGTTCATTTTAAGCATTAGTCGACTATTAGTCGCATGTTTATTAATAAAACATAAATTTATTGATAAGCTAGTGCTTTCTTTGTTTTCGGCTTAAGAGATTAAGTCTGTGACACTCTGCAGTAGTGATGCGCGCTTATATATACATTTCATACAGATTACATCATGTGAGAACATTTGTTTTCTATTTGAATTGGTTCATTTGAAAGTAGTCATTTCACTTTCTATTGATATATTTTTCATGTCTGTTAGGCAAGTATACACAGAGTTTCGAAGTTTTGCACTCAAGTTCACAGAGACCGAGACGGCAGAAACTGCATCCAGTTTGTTTTAATTATTACTTATTAATTATATACTTAATTATATACTTTTTTTCTGTATGACAAAAAATGGCGGAGTATTTTAAGAGCAAGTAACTGCACTGGTGCCTCCGTCTGTTATGCAGTGAGTGCTACTATTCGGCTTCTACACTTTACATAGACACTTGAATAGCACTTCATAGTCATTATGCAAGATACAGAGCAAAATGCAAATGTGGCATAAATGGCATTGAGGTATAGCAAAAGATCTAAGCGATATTACTGCCACAGATTGAAATTTGCATCGCTGTCCAAACTTTAATCATATAGTGAGATATTGCCTAATATGCCATAATATCCAAATTTAAAAGTGTGAAAAAAGAAGTTTCGGCCTTAAAAAATTATTACTTTGGTGTGCTTGTGTACTTGTCCCTAGTTACAGTGTATGGCCAATAAAAGCATCAGAGTAATCAAACAGCGTTTAAAGAGGTCAAATTGCCCTGTTACATTAATTAAAAACTCATTTGTGTTCGTTTCTGTACACAAACAACTTAACCAACTTACCGAGTGGTTTCCAGAGAATCTGTTTAACACGACTAATTAGCAGTCTAACAAAGAGCCGAACGATAGCGATCAAGTCAGTCTTGCTTGTAATTGCCTTGGTACAATGTCCCTAATTTGAGGAACACAAGTTTCAAACTTTCCCTCTTTTTCTTCACTTGACAGATCTAATCTTATCTAAGCTCACTAGGGAACCACCTTACAGATTTGAATCTTTTAATCTGCTGTAATTACCTCTGAAAGCTGAGGCCGAGTCCTCCGATGCTTTCAGCTCACCAGCTTGTCACAGAAATGTTGGAGCCATTCATCAAACGGGCTCCTGACGGAGGTCCTCAGCTCCTGTCCGTCTCTGAGGGTTTGTCCGACTCGTATCCTCCCAGAGTAAGGCTCAGATCATTGTATAACACATGCTCTGTATGTGTAAAGTGAAGGAGACACTGGTAACTCTCAGCATTAGCCTTAAGCAAAGAAGGGGGCCCTTTAGTCTTTAAGGGTTCGTAATGTTGGCAGCTGTCTTATTTTTAGAAGACCATTTGTTTTGTTTGATAGCAGGCAGGGGATTGAGGTGGATTTGGTGTATAAACACATTTTTGAAGTGTGTATTTAACTCCTGTCAATTGTCAGGGTTCAGAATGAATCAGAAACTTGAGGAAGGCTACGGTAAAAAAAGGCTTTGCTTATGCTCGCCTTACTCTTGAAGAAAATCTCTCCCTCTGTTCTTTGCGTTGATGCGCACAGACACTTAAAGTCTTTGGCAGTGTCGGAGAGAATATTTAAATATTTATTAACGTGACAAGAGGAAATCTTAAAGTATGCTTGATAAAACTCTGCCAGTTTAACATTATTAAGGCTGGCTAAAGTAGTTTGAAGTGAAAGTGTCTGTGAGCTCAAAAACTTTTTTGTCTGTTTACCTTGATATTTTTTTATCCTTGGCTCTGACATTATTGATTCTTTTAGTATTTTAAGTATTAAATGTTGCTAACACTTTACAATGAGGATCATTAGTTAACATTAACATGAACTTAGAATTAACAATATGTCTACAGCATTTATTAATCTGAGTTATTAACTCAGCATTTACTAATGCATTTTTAAAAAACAAGTTGTGTTTGTTAACATGAACAATGAATGACTGTATTTTTTTTATTAAGCAACATTAAGAAGGATTAATAAATAGTGTAATAAATGTGTTCTTCATTGTTCGTTCATATCAGCTAATACATTAACTAATTTTAACAAATGGCACCTTATTGTAAAGTGCTATCTAAATATTGTTAGAAATCTGTTCTTCCCTTGCCAGTTAATGAGGTCATTTCAATATTTGTTTCTTTTAGAAGTGGCATAAATTCAGTTAATTTACACTGTCTCATACTTGAATGCTTTATTCACTTAAAGGAACTCATTAGAGTAATTTGTTCTGGAATTGGACTACAGTGGTAGACTGTATGTGTTTGAGTCATTAAAAAGAACTGACTCAGTAGAGTCAGTTCTCAAACAAATTCGCAATTCATTTGGGAATTGGACTACACTGGCCACGCTAAGTGTTATTCACTAAAAGGAACTAATTAGAATCATTTGTTTCAGATTCAGGCTACACTGGTCAGCTGTATGTGTTTGATTCACTAAAATATCTGAGCCTTTATAACCATATGGGAATGGAACTACACTGGTCACGTTGTATATGCTTTATTCATTAAATACAACCAACTTATTAGGATCATTTGTGAATGAATTGGACAAAACTGGTCGCTCTGTATGTGTTTGAGTCACTAAAAAGAAACAAGTGATTATAATCATTTATTAGGGAATTTGACTACACTGGCCACACTTTATTTGCTCTATTCACAAATATGAACTGATTCATTAGAGTCTTTTGTTCAGGGATTAGTCGCATTGTATATGTTTGATTCACTTAAAAGAATAAACTCAGAGTCATTTATTCGGGAATTGGACTATACTGATCGTGCTGTACATGTTTGAACATGCTGGAATTGAACACTGGTCATGCTGTATGTATTTGATTCACTAAAAAGAATTGACTCAGTGATTAGAGTCACTGATTTGCAACTGGACTAAACTTGCCATACTCAGTGTTTTTTATTTATTTTTTAATAACTGTTTTGTTAGAGTCATTTGTCTGGCAATGGAACTACACTGGTCACATTGTATGAAAGGAAACAACGTGTGGCCAAGTATGGTGACTCATACTTGGAAATGGTTAGAATCATTTTTTAGGGAATTGGACTACACTGGTCACACTTTATGTGTTCTATTCATAAATATGAAATGACTCCATTAGAGTTGTTTATTCAAGAATTGGAATATACTGGTCGTGCTGTACATGTTTGATTCACTCATTAGAGTCTTTTGTGCTGGAATTCAAATACACTGGTCTTTATGTGTGATTCACTAAAAACAATTGACTCATTAGAGTCATTTGGGTTGGAACTGGTCGTGCTTAATGCTGTCACATTGTATGTGTTTGATACACTAAAAACAACCAGCTCATTAGGATCATTTATTAATGAATTGGACAGAACTAGTCGTTCTGTATGTGTTTGAGTCACTAAAAAGAACCAACTGATTAGGAAAGAAAAAGGAAAGGAAAGGACGTGTGGCCAAGTATGGTGACCCATACTTGGAATTTGATTGTATTCTAAATTATTAGAATAATTTATTAGGGAATTGGACTACACTGTCCGTGCCGAATGTTATTTCCTTTCACTAAAAGGAACTAATTAGAGTCATTTGTTTCAGAATCAGACTACACTGGTCGGCTGTGTGTGTTTGATTCACTAAAAATATCTAACCCATTAGAACCATTTGTGTTGGAATTGGACTACACTTTATGTGTTCTATTCACAATTATGAAATGACTCATTAGAGTCTTTTGTTCAGGAATTGGTCACGTTGTATGTGTTTGATTTACTAAAATTATTTGACTTAATATTAGTCATTTATTCAAGAATTGGACTATACGGATCATGCTGTACATGTTTGATTCACTCATTAGAGTCTTCTGGAATTCAAATACACTGGTCTTGATGTGTGTTTGATTCACTGAAAACAATTGATTCATTAGAGTCATTTGGGTTGGAATTGGACTACACTGGTCATGCTTAATGCTGTCACTTTGTATGTGTTTGATTCACTAAAAAGAACTAACTCAGAGTCATTTATTCAGGAATTGGACTATTTTAATCACACTGTACAAAAAATAAAAAATAAAACATACTCATTAGAGTCATCTGTTCGAAAATTTAACTACACTTGTAATTCTGTATGTGCTTTATTCACTAAAAGGAACTAATTAGAGTCATTTGTTTCAGAATCAGACTACACTGGTCGGCTGTGTGTGTTTGATTCACTAAAAATATCTAACCCATTAGAACCATTTGTGTTGGAATTGGACTACACTTTATGTGTTCTATTCACAAATATGAAATGACTCATTAGAATCTTTTGTTCAGAAATTGGTCATGTTGTATGTGTTTGATTCACTAAAAATAATTGACTCAAAGTCATTTATTCAGGAATTGGACTATACTGATCGTGCTGTACATGTTTGACTCACTCATTAGTGTCTTTTGTGCTGGAATTCAAATATACTGGTCTTGATGTGTGATTCACTAAAAACAATTGACTCATTATAGTCATCTGAGTTGGAACTGGACTACACTGGTCATGCTTAATGCCATCAGATTGTATGTGTTTGATTCATTAAAAAGAACCGACTCAGTCAGTCATCTGTTCGAAAATTGAACTACACTGGTCATTCTGAATGTGCTTTATTCCCTAAAAAGAACTGACTCAGTAGAGTCATTCGTTTGGGAATTGGACTACACTGGCTGCACCGAATGTTATTTTCTTTCACTAAATAGAACTAATTAGAATCATTTGTTTCGGAATCAGACTACACTGGTTGACTGTGTGTGTTTGATTCACTAAACATATCTGAGCCATTAGAACCATTTGTGTTGGAATTGGACTACACTGGTCACGCCAAATGTTTTTTCACTCACTAAAAAAAAAAGGACTACACTGGTCACTCTGTATGTGTTTGATTCACTAAAAAGAACCGACTCATTTGTTTGTGAATCAGAATACCTCAAAATCAACCTCACT
The DNA here is from genome assembly GCF_049309525.1 of Garra rufa. Classification (NCBI taxonomy): domain Eukaryota; kingdom Metazoa; phylum Chordata; class Actinopteri; order Cypriniformes; family Cyprinidae; genus Garra; species Garra rufa. The sequence goes on along the minus strand of NC_133368.1, from coordinate 34,813,278 downwards.
TTTTGTGTCATGTCCAGCTTTGCCTCCCGTGGAATGCAGTGGAGAGGAGTTTCACTGTCGTGCCGATGGGACCTGCATCCCTGAGCGCTGGCGCTGCGATGGGGATAAAGACTGTGAAGACGGCAGTGATGAAACAAACTGCAAAGGCGTCAAGAGAATGTGTGATCCCCAGGCAAAGTTTACCTGCAAAAGCTCAGGTAAGCCTACCAGCTGTTCCTCAAAACCAGTTAGTCTGCACTTACCTTACATACATTTTACGCACTTACCTACAGCTATATTTTCTCCTTGTGTTCTATATAGCATATATCAAAACTGTTAAATTCCGTGAAGCAGCTGGTGATATTTTATACCACAATGCCTTCCTTGAGCTTTCAGTTATCTATGCCTCTTGCAAATTGAGTCGGATGATAAATCCAGCCTGTTTTTCGTTACATGGTGCAATCCTTTGCAATATCTCTCTGTATGTTAGAATTCGTATTTATGATGAACGGCTGAGATGAATGGTGTGAGCTGGAATGATTTGTACTTCACAGTGAGGTATATTTTGGTAGCAGCGTCACTGTTCCATATTCAGAGTTAGCTATGACATTAAGCTAAAAAGGTGAGGTGGTAATTTTTTTGCGGCTAACATTAACAAACAGAATCTAAAGACATCTAAAGGTTTCTCAAACACACCTCAGTCTGCTATTAGTTGGTCAAACTGACAGTCCAGGTTCTAATTTGGAGCTTTGGTTGAGCCAATGTTGCCATGTTGGACTGGGTGCTGGAACAAACAGAGTACAGCTTTCCTAACGCCACAACGAAACTGTTTCCACTTTTAAAGAAAGAAAAAACAAATACTATAGCTTACTTGCAATTTTTTCCTACATATTAAGCTGCAGTAGAAGAACATATCGAATCACCTCTATACAAAAAGGATTTTGTGCAGAATTTAGCTTTCTGTGTTTCTTTTGAACTCATTTTGCTGTAATTTGTATCTATCACAAGTTTTTGCTCCACTCAGACCATAGTGAAATCAATCAACATGGGGCTTTTTGATGTAGCAGTCACCCTAATTGTAAATGATTGCCTTGAAAAGACATCTACAGCCAAGCCATAAAAGAGCTCAAGAATTGTTCGTTGTTTTGTTCCTTTTCCTTTTGATGTCAAAAATGTGCTAAAAAGCAGCAACGTAACACTCTTTCCAGACCACTGCTCCGCACACCGAATGCCAAATCCCATATCATTTTGACAGGCTCAGAAACAGACTAAAGTGCGTTCACCTGTTTATCTGATCATGAAGGTAGACTGAACACAAGGAAACCTGACTGCCGTACATTGTTTTTCAATCCTAGGTTTTCAATTTTGCAAAGTGTATAAGTACAGCATTCAAAAGTTTGGATGCAGTACTTTTTTCCTTTTTTTAATTAATATTTTATTCAGCAAGGATGCATTTAGTTGTTCAAAAGAGACAGTAAATACCCATTATAATGGTACAAAAAAATTCTGTTTTAAAATTTTAAATTCTGTTACTTTGAACTTTCTAATCATCAAAGAATACAAAAAAAAAAAAAAAATCAAAAAATACTATATATAATATTAACTGTTTTTAATATTGATATTTCATTGATATCATTGATAACTTTGCTGCATTTCAACATTTTTGACTGCTGAAAATTCAGCTCTGCCATCAGAGAGATACACTGCCATTCAAAAGTTTTAATGTTTTTTAAAGAATTCTCTGATGCTCATCAAGGCTGCATTTACTTGATTAAAAATACCGAAAAAACAGTAATATTGTGAAATATTATTACAGTTTAAAATAATGGTTTTCTATTTTAATATATTTCAAAATATAGCATTCATTTATTTCGTACTTTCAAATAAAAAAAAGAAAGAATAATAATTTGCGGATCACAAACTTTTAAATGGTAGTTTATATTGTTAAAAAAGATTTCTATTTTACATAAATGCTGTTCTTTTTAACTTTTTATTTATTAAAGAATCATAAAAAGTATCACAGTTAATATTAAGCAGCACAACTGTTTTCAACATTGATAATAAACCAGCATATTAGAATGATTTCTGAAGGATTATGTGACACTGAAGACTAAAGTAATGATGCTGAAAAGCTTTTTCAGTTTTTTTTTTTACATTAAAATAATATTTTACAATATTACTATTTTCCTGAAAGCTCAAGGATCAACAACTTAAAGCAGCCTTGATGAGCATAAAAAGAAATCTTTAAAAACATTGTAACATCCTGATCACAAACGTTTGACCAGCAGTGTAAATTGCATTGGTATATATATATTCCAATAAATAATTACATTTAAATTGTAATAATATTTTAAAATAGTAACACTTTACTGTATTTTTGATTATGTAAATTCAGTCTTGGTTAGCATAAAAGGCAAAAACATTTAAAAATAAATAAATAAATGCATTTTACAGACCCCAAACCTCTGAACGAAGCCTTCACAGGAAGTTTAGAGTCTGAAATTTGGATGTGTTCATCTCGAAGCATCCCTCTAACACCCTCTAAACCTTCATGATCCAGGGATATTCATACTCTGCGCTGATCCCTGTAAATTTATAGGACTCTAATGCAGTTGCTTTGACCTTTATAAAAAAGTCTTCCCAGTAAGCTAGAAGGCTGAAACTTAAGAATGTGCATCTCAGCAGCCCTCTGATACACTACATACTCTATACAGTATTATTTGGCTAAACTGAAAATAATTTGGAAATAGAATCTATGATTTACTGATTAAGCTCTACTGTGTGAAAAATAAATGTTTAATGCTAAAGTGGATCTCTAAGGGTTAACAAACCTGAAGCTTCTATATGCATCTGACGTCATCCCATCTTGCCGTTTCGCCACCTTTGAAAATTTACCCAGATTTATCTTCACGCTCACCTACAAACAACAAATTAAGCCTGACAGGTTGATTTATATGGTGGTCTGACTGAATGTTGTGTCCCAAGGGAAGTGTATCAGCAAGAGCTGGGTGTGTGATGGCGACAACGACTGTGAAGACCGCTCAGATGAGGAGTCGTGTGAGTCCTCCGTTTGCAAGCCCCCCACTCAGCCCTGTGCTAATGACTCCAGCACCTGCCTGCCCCCCAACAAGATCTGCGATGGGAGAAACGACTGTGCTGACCATTCAGATGAGGGTCCTTTCTGTGGTGAGTGCATGCGAGGCTTTGATAAGAGGCTCATCTGCTGTATTACTTCAAGATTTGATAAAAATGAATCATTTCAACTCCAACGTTTGATTGGATGAGCCATGCTGAATAAATTTGCACCTGTGACTGCTAATTCGACATTAATGGGCCTATGTTGCTTGGCAACTGTAAACAGACTGCAATTAGGATAAGAAACTGTGAATTCTAACTTTTCAGAAGAATGATTAATTCCAATTAACAGAAAATGTGATCTAGAAGCAAGTTTCACTCAGAAATTGCTAGTGAGTTTCACAAACAATTATAAAGTAACAGAAAGTTATCTAAAATAGTATTTTCTTTGTACTCAAATAGTCTTTTATGGTGTATATGTCGTATGTTTTATTATTTATCATTAGATATTTACTATACATTGAAAATGGGTGTGTTTGTCATATTTGCAAAATAAGCTTTACAATGATTTTATGATTTTAACAACCTCCATTATTATTATTATTATTATTATTATACTTCTTGTAGGTTTAATTTCTTTTTATTTCAGTTTAATTTTTAGAATTTTAATACTTCAGTTTCAACTTTATTATTATTATTAACTAACTTTGCCAATACAACATTTAAAAAGTTTTTAATAACCTCCTTTTATTTTAATTTTAAATTATTAAATTTAATAATTTTGATATAGGCTTTATTAATGATATTATTATTATTATTATTAGTGATATTATATAGCTTTAATTTCTTTTTGTTTCAGTTTAATTTTTAGCATTTTAGTACTTCAACTTACATATTATTATTAATCTAACGTTGCAATACAACATTTCAAATTTCATTTTATTTATTTATTTATTTGTGATTTTATGTGTTTAATAACCTCCTTTACCTATGGTAAAATCACTGTAAAGTAGTGTTATATTTGTATTATTTATATATTATTATAATATTGAATAAAATTAGGTTTTATTTTATATTTTCAGTTTTTATTTTAATTGTAAAGTTTTAATAATTTATTATTATTATTATTATTATTAGTGGTACTTATATATAGCTTTAATTTTTTTTTTATTCAATCTAATTTTTTGCATCTGTAGCATTTTAGTTCAACTTACATATTATTATTATTATTATTATATACACTAACTTTGCCAATACAACATTTCAAAATTTTCAAAATGTATTTTAATGGTAAAATCACTGTAGTGTTCCATTTGTATTATTTATATATTATTTTAATATGTAATAAAACTAGGTATTATTTTTATATTTTCAGTTTTTGTTTTACATTTAAAGTTTCAATAATTTTGAAATGGGCTTTATTAGTAGTAGTAGTAGTAGTAGTAGTAGTGATACTTCTGTATAGCTTTAATTTCTTTTTATTTTAATGTAATTATTTGCATTTTATTACTTCAACTTACATATTATTATTATTATTATAAACTAACTTTGCAAAGGCAACATTTCACATTTCACATGCTGTGCTATTACGTGAAGTCTGGTCCATTCCGCAAGAAATGTTAGACAGCTTGAATGCGAAGTAGTCATGCGGAGTAGTTCTATCAATACACAGAAAAGCCAAACCATGAAATACGGTAAATAACCAATGAAAATAAAATACCTGAGCTGTATAGATTCTAATTCATACACTTGAACAAATCAATATGCATTGTGTTTACCTCTCCATGGGTGAAAAGATTTGCGTTCATGCCCGCACGGCATGTCCCTCAGGGCTACTTGAATCTCTTTGAGTTGCGTCCTTAAGCGAGTGTAATGAAAAGCCAGCACATGCTCAGTAAGCTACCGGCACAGGGAAAACATGAAGCCCGCCTGAATCAGAGCTAAACATGAGGATCTGTTTGCCTCTGAAGCCCTCACTTGGGAAAGTGTCTCCTGAGAGTCACCGATGTATAATTCTCTTCGAATTGCGACTAGACAAACATTTCAGTGACTTTCAGGGCACTGCCAGCAGCCGCCCATGGGAGCCCACCACTCATGTTCTGAGGACGGGGTGTATTATCTGTCTGACTAGACCTGCTTTTGGCTTGGGCCTCTTATTGTCAATTAGATTGTGCCAATGGACCTTGAGGTGGCTGACTCACTGGGACCAGCGCAGCAGGACTCAATGCCATTTTTGACCTTTGGGAAGCAGCTATTCTTCACCTCCATATAGACTTCAGGGCCCCCTGTGAAGAAAATTCAATTCTCTCTTGCGGTCGCAGAGGGGATCATCATAATCAGTAGAGGCAAAAAGACCTTGGAAGCTGTGAGTTCCCTCCCCTTTGTCTTTCTCCTGTAAAAAGGACCAGGTGCTTCGGTGAAAGAAAAAAGCTTATCCATTAGAGATGAGAGACTAAGAGTACCGGAGTTTGTCTGATCCGTTCTGAAAAGAGATGATGTGTCGGAGACCCAGTTTTCGTTCCTTTTAAACTTAAGAAAAAGCCATTTTCCACCTTGAATGAGTTTGTTTGGCCTGCGCAGTGGCTGAAGTCGGTCATAATTCAGACCTGTGGTTTCTCATTGAATCTGCCTCATGAATAAAGTAATTCTTTACACTTTTTTCATTATTGTGACACACTTGGCTGGTGATGTTGATTAGCTCAGAGTAATGGCCTAGTCGAGAAAGACACCAAAACTTTTGAGGCAAAGAGTGATAAGCTTCTAGCCTTGTGCAAATGTTCAATCCAAACTGTTGGTCTTTGTTCATCTGTGGCTTTTCTGTTTCAATTCGCACCTTGAATCTCATATGCCAGCAAACATGACTTCATATCACCAGCCTTTCAAATTGATTCTGTTTTTGTCCTCACTCATGCTGTTCTTGTCTGTTCCAGAGAAATGTTTGCAAGGTAATGGGGGCTGCAGTCACCAGTGTGCAGTGATCCCCAGCAAAGGGGTGGTGTGTTCATGTCCCACTGGACTCCATCTCGGCTCTGACAACAGAACATGCGAGACAGTGGACTACTGCTCTGCTCACCTGAAATGCAGTCAGATATGTGAACAGCATAAGACTACTGTCAAGTGCTCCTGTTATCCTGGCTGGAGACTTGATCCAGATGGAGAGAGCTGCCACAGCACAGGTATTTAAATTCCTCAAACTTATATTTTGGAATATATGTCTGTCGGAAATAGCCTTGCTTTGGCGGCCTGGATAAACTTTTATAACATATATCTTATATACATAAGCAATATAACACGAGTAAACAAGAAATATTGCTGTATATCTTCACGGCTGTGATTTGTAGATAATCACAGCTTGCTGATAAACAGCCATACCTCACTGTCTACAAGTGTACTATTGCATTTATACAACAGTTCGACGGCATAATTGTGTAAATATATAAACAAAATAACAACGGAGTGTCTTTAAAAGCCCACTTTTGTGCAGAACTACTTCCTTCCGCCACGGATTCAAATCTAAAGTTGACAGTTTAACAGCTGAGCCCAAGCCTCCATTACTAATTAGAAAATGTCACTTTAGAACTTGTAACAAACAAACGTTGAGTTGCTTCATTGAAAGCTTATTGTATTACTGTATTAAAAGCTCACTGTATTATGTACAGTATTATAAGACATGGGTGCGTGTGATTACCTGCATCTGATCCAGCATTCATTCTTCAGATCAGTCTTGTATTCATATCTTTGAATGTTTGAATATCTGCTGAGGAAAGCATTATCTTTGTCGTAACATTAATATCCTTTCATCTGTTAAGGGTGATTTCGCTGCTCAGTGCATTTGTTCTCTGCTTATTTTTGTAATGTAAAAAACTTTACTGCTGACTCGTAAAAACAGTCTCTTGTCAAACAGAAATCACCATCACGAACACACACAATTTCTTAATACTAAACGCTATTATTAAATACTATTATTTATATAAAATATTATTTATTGAAAAATAATAAACAACAACAACTGCCATCATTAAAGTTGCTAAGCAATTCAGTCAAAAGTACAAAGGCAACGCTTTAATATATAGCATTGAATTTACATAAAAATGAGATTTTGCTAAAACTATGTTCTCTGGAACAAATAATAGATTGAGACCAAAGCCTGCCTGTTAGATTCACCCAAAATAAATTATATCTCATGTTTAACTACTATAGAGACATCAGAACCAGCGGCAAATTCCAGAAGAATTGGCAGAGGTGAGGCTTCTCTCAGTGGGTTCATGAGCGCTGAATGTCCACTGATGCCCTGGAGTTCACATCTCTGAAAACATCAAAGCAAATTTTCAAAAGAGATGTTATCTTCATTAACAAATCGCATATTTGAAGTCTATACAAATACATTGACAGAAAAACTGCAAGCGTAGTGATACAAAAGGTGAATCGGTTGTCAAGTTCTGTTATCAATCTAATATGGCACTCTTATCAGCCAATCAGATTTGAGAACCACAAAGAGCTGTTGTATAAATAAATATTTCCTAAATATATACATTAATTTGTGTGTATTTATATATATATATATATATATATATATATATATATATATATATATATATATATATATATATACATATAAATATGTTTAGTATACACATATATTATGCACAAACTTTTATTTTGGATGTGATTAATCACGATTAATCGATTTGGCAGACCTAATTAAAAACAATTTTAAATAATAATAATGATCAATGATAAAATGAATACATAATAATAAAAATAAAGTTAAAAAAGTCCAGGTGTCCAGGAAAAAAGCACCATAAAATATCGCAAGCAGTTACGGCGATAGTGCTGTGTGAGTAATAGACTGAGTAGTACATGAAAGTAGCATTATTTTTCTACACTAGCTTGTGATTCTCAGTGAAATATCTTCACTGTGCATTCCTGTCTGTCCACAGTGGATTGGTCCACGGTACACAACAATAAGAGCAACAGTAATACAATGACAGTGGGATACGCAGACAGGAGCTTCCCATTGAGAAGCTAATGTCTTTACAGCAGCATGCCTGCCAAATGCTTTTAAATTGTCTCAGGGAATCTGAATTTGGGTCATTAGTCAGAATATGACAACAAGCATCTGTGTGGTATTTTATGGATTAACTGACGTATATAGCTCTTGAGAGTAAGTCCTTGTTATAGTAGACAGCCGCATTTATAGCTCTCAGCAGGTTTTCTCCAGTAACTGGGATAATGTTGCTTAGTAAATATAGAGCTGGACTGCAAATATATATTATTCTTAATGATGTAATACATTTTCTTATATTTTAGATGTATCTGGAAGACTTTGTTCTGGATGGAACCTATACTTTGATCTAATTAATAGGGGTTGAGTTTTTTTTCTTTAAAGACGACTCAGGTGTCTTTTACCATTCTCCTCCGGTTTCTCTAAGATAAGTGTCCCTGTAAATCTTTTGATAAAAACATCAGCTTAAAGACTAATTAGTGGCTGTACATAGAAAAATGTGCACGGCAGACGCCTCCACACAAAGCGCAGTGCTCTTGTAACCTCTAATGCACAGGTGCGGAGTGCTAATAATCAATTT